>NC_081416.1:146316980-146666980 GCF_949786415.1 Peromyscus eremicus
GAAGCAACCAGTGACCTCCTCTCTCTCCTTCCTCCATCCAAAAGGGGAGAGACCCTGTCTAAGCCCCATGCTACTACTTCCTGTCTCCTATCTGTCCTCAGTGCTCCAGAACATCTGTGGTTAATTTTAGTCAGTTAGTAGCTAGCTCTACCCTCTGATTCAAAACAAACTTTATTGTCAGTCTTGAGAGCATCAGAATGCAATCAAATATCGCACAACATCAAATGGATGAAACTAGAAAAAATCATCCTGGGTGAGGTAACATAGACCCTGAAAGGCAAATATGGTATATATTCACTTGTAAGTGGATATAAGACACTTAGTAAACGATAAGCAAGCTACAGTCCTGAGACCCAGAGAAGTTAGTGAAAGACAAATATCTAGGGGGAAACATGGTCTCCTTGGGAGAGTAAAATACAATAGACTTTTTAGGGTAACCTGGGGGCAAGTGGGGACAATGTGGTGATATCAGGTTAGGGGGATAGTATTAAGGCAGAGAATATGGGGAAAGACAGCTGAAATTGGAGGGTATTTGGGTCAAGGTATGGAAATCTAATGCAGTGAAAACTTTCTCTACTCTATGAACCTGATCCTAATGAGGCCACTTTATCATAGAGGATACAGAGTCTCAACTGGACATCTTTTGTAGCCAGGTAAGCCTTGCAGTGGTGGGAATGCACTGCATTCAGTTGAGTTGTTGGCCAAGGGGGGCTCAATAGAAATCTCCAAACAACCCAGGCTGTTGCTAAGAAAACGATTGCTCTCTACTAACAGCAGGTCCCCATTGCCAAGAAAACACCCAAACAACTCATTGAACATGGAAAAGTTGAGCTTGTGCCTGCATGGAAACTTTCCCCTACATTCTAGTCTCTTTGGTTCAGGAATGTACCCTTAAGGCTACCAAAAGAGAAGTGTGGACCCAAACCCAGTCACAAAACCTTTGACCTACATCTATCCTGGATACAAAATATGCTAGGGCAACAGTGGCAAATAACTTGTGGGAATAGTCAATCAATGTCTGGTTTGACTTAAGGCCCACTCCATAAGAAGGAACTCATACCAAACACAGTATGGGTAACCAAGAACCAGAGACTAGATAATCCAGAGACCTAAGGTAAAACCAAATACTACTGGTCTAAAAAAAATTCAATGAAATGATTTTTAATGATATTCTGATATACTCATAGATCAGTGCCTTATCCAGTCATCATCAGATAGGCTTTGTCTGGTAGCAGATGGGAACAGATGCAGAGACCCACAGCCAGACATTATGAAGAGTCTGAATTAGAAGTTTACATCAAATCCCTCCCCTCAGTGCACAGTGACTCCTGTAGAAGAGGTCAAAAGATTATAAGAACAGAAAGGATAGAGATAGCAGGAGAACAAGGCCCTTTGAATCAACCAAACAAGGAGTATATGACTTCATAGAGTTTGAAGGTGCAAGCACAGGGCCTACATGGATCTATGGAAAAAAATAATAACACAAAAGTTATGATAAAATGGATGCAGTCTAATAACAGCAGCAAAGAGGGAGGCCTTCAGAATAAACAGAACATTGTTTATCTAAAAACTTTATTGACAAGGTGTTAGACTGCCATCCATTTGATAGACATGCACAATTATTATCATCTGATTCTATGTAATACCTGTAAACAAATAAGGAGAATTATAGCTCTAAACTTCATAATTGCATACACATTTTATCACTGCAACTCATACAATAATTTCATGTATGAAATGAATGAGACCAACATAATTCAGTATTTTGTTTTAAATCACATAGTCAATGGATCCAAGAGTCTATGATAAATATTATTACAACTATAACTCAACAATAAACATATTTAACAAAAAGGAAAAATAAAACTAAATAGCTCAGCAAAATGTAAATGTTCCAAATCATGGTATCTGGAAAGGACACTCAGAACAAGGAAGGGTAGTTTAGACCTTCTGTGTCTAAATACTCAGTGGGATGAAACCAGTTAGACAACCTTTCTGAGTTCATAGCTTATATGCAGCAATGGCGCACACCTTTAATCCCAGCACTCACTTGGAAGGCATAGGCAGGTGGATCTAGGTTCCAGGCCAGCCTGGTCTACAGAGTGAGTTGCAGGACAGGCTCCAAAGCTATACAGAAAATCTCTGTCTCAATGCCTCCCCCCACAAAAAAAAAAGGATTGATGGTAACACATGCATTATTGGACTCTACCTTGAGATTCCCACTGAACATTCACATTCAACTATCAAGGCAATGAACTGGATTCATCTTCTCATGACCTTGAGAAGACACAACATATCTGCAACAAAAGGCACCTGCTATATTCCTTGACTAGGCAAGAGATGCTGCTACTTTGAGATAAGCATGCTCTGTGGAGAACTCTAGGTGGTCCATGTGCAGTGAGTTCCTTTATTCATCTAAGCACGGGTGCTTTTAACAATAGTACACAATAACTGATTTTTAAAATTATAATGAGAAGTTTAGGGAATTGCTTTAACTATCTTCACAAAGAGATTTCAACACAATATGCCAGAAATCACAGAAAATTTCTATAAATGGAGAAAAAATTGTTAAATATTTTTATTTGCTTGTAAAGAGATTCTGTAAAGGAAGAACAGTAGTGTAAATGTGCTTGGGAAAGCAGCAAGAAATATGATAACAACTATAAATAAGGCAAAAGGAACACATCAAGAGACAGCAGGCAGAAATGAGAGAGAGAGGGGGGGGAGAATTTAACAAAATTGTTAAGTGCTAAACTGATTGGCGGCTATGATGTAAATGTCCCTATTAATATTAAGAGATGTGAACTTAAAGAGTTGTTTAAATAAGGAGGACTTTACATTCATGAATCAATCAATCAATTCATGGATTAATGAATTAGAAAATCAGTTGTCTTGATATAATTATTGGTACCATGCCTTACATGTGCAACAGGACTACAGAGTCCCCACTATCAAAAAAGTTCTCAGCATATGCAGCTAGCACTTCAATCTTGGGCATTACAGAAACTGAAACCATGAACTTAAAAAACATTTTATTTACATAAAATTACCCAATTGGCAGTAGTTCTAATGCTACAAAATTAATAAGACCATGGGACACAGTGCAAGCTTATTAAGAATTCATTGAAGAGGGAGGTATCCTAGAAAAAGAAAAACATAATTTTACACTTAGCTATATGAGAGAATTGCAACAGAGAAGGTTGAGAAGGCTTTTATAGAAGAATTGGACAAAGTCTCAGTGAAATGCAGAGACAAAATCAACTGGCTAATTTATGAAACATGGTCCAAAAAGAGGAGAAAAGAAGAAAGCATTCCTAGCCACCCCACCCCCATTCATGATACTCATCATACATTAAGAAAGACCTTAATGGTCCTTCTGTGATGGCTTCCTGAGCTATAAACCTTAGATTAGAGGGATAGGGAGAGGTAAGAACCAAGACTGTATAAGACAACTGCAAGCATGTGGGGCAAGAGAAGTGAAATCCAGTGATCAAGACAAACCATGATTACTCAATAGTTATTGTGGTTTGTTGGAAGAGGTGCTGGGAAAGCGCTAAATACCCCATTAGAGCAGAATGATGCATGTGAAGTGTAAGAGGTTTAACCACAGGGCTGTAACTAACATTCAAAGGAATATCCAAGACATCCACTCGTCCAGGTGCTAGAGAGACTGCACAAAAGTCTTTGTAAGGAGGTGTGTTCTAGTTTTCTACAACACCAATTCACAGCTACTTGCCTGTCATCCATCTGAAACACAAGAGAGGAATATAAAACCTGCATATAAAAAATACAATATGAAAATAAAACAGTAACTGTCCCAATTGGACTAGCACACACTGTTGGGCCCCATAAGGCCTGGGCGTGAGGCCCAGTGTAACTTCCCTAGCTTAGCTCAAGTTTGGTGACCTATCCTTGGACATGACTTCTGAGTGACTCAGCACTACCTGACCTAGAATCGCCTCTGCCTAGTATCTGCTGAGAAGGCATCATCTCATTGGCTCGCAATCCTCACCCCATCTCCCTGTCACCCCAACCTATATAAGTCTACTCCTGATGAAGTAAAGCAAGTTCATGCTTTGACAAGGCTCCTGGCTCAGTGTACTTCTCTCAGGTGGACAGGGGGCATCTGGGCCATCAACATTCACCATCCCACTCAGCCCCAAGGGAGAGACTGGCTGGACTGGTCCTGCCTCCACCCTACCTGTTGGTCAGACTGACAACACACTCTCTGTGCTTATCAAACCAGCACCTTGCTTTCATAAATATTCACAAGGATTGAATATTGGTATTATAATAAATGTGTATGAAAACAACAGTGCTAAGGGCCATGATTTGCTTTTGCACAGGGTATACATTAATCAAGTCATCATACTGTACCTCATAAATATGTATCATTGAAAATCAATACTTAATTTCAAACAGAAAATGTTCCCTTTCTTTGTGAATCCAACATTGGCCATGAGCTTAGTGGAAGGATATTGTCATGCTCTGTACATTGGAGAAGAAGACTGAATATGGATCAAGCCATACTTTTTGTACAGATGATTAAATTACCATCTGACACCCTCGACACCTCTTTTGAGGTGTGTATCATTACAATTAATATCTTGTTATTTTTCAGGCTAGAATGAATGATGGCAGTCTTTATTGATTTCTTTCTAGTCAGAAATTTTGTGCCATAAAACTGATATATGGTAACTGCTTAAGTCTCAAAATGGTTAAAACTGAAAAGACACATCTCCAAATATTTTATGAATCTCTGAAAGATCAGCCTTTCATATGCTCTGGAATTGAAATTCAAGTCAATCCTTGGAGTGAGAAACCCATCCTCTGCCACAAATAAATCTATTCTAACTCTACAGACCTCTGTATCTCAATGACGTGTAAGCATTTCCTTTGACAAGAGAGATTTCAAAGAACCTAGGTTCTAGTTAGATGCATACATTCTTGGAGAATAGAAAAGTGACAGTCTTAAGAAAATAACAGTAAGACTAGAAGACTCAAAACATAAAGATGGATGTGTGTGAAGATGCATTTGCCTAGTAAGTAGTTTTAAATGACCATACTAATAACCTACAAGGATGAAAGATTGAGTCACTTGAACATGCCTCTATGTATTGCATGGCTGAATAATTCATTTTCATGGTTGGAATTTTGCCTTAAAAATATGACACAGTGTCTGTAACTTCATTTTAGAACTCTTGAGTAAGAGCTGGGCATGGTGTGTGCCTGTCATCTCAGCACTCCAAAAATGGACACAAGAGGATCAGGCATTCAAGGTCAGTCTCAGATACACAGTGAGTTCAAGGCCAGCCTGAGAATCATGAAACTGTCTGAAAAATAAAAGGTTGAATGGGAAAATGAATAATTATCTTCTAATCTTGGTTTATCAACATAAAAGAAATATTTTAAAACTATGAATTATTTTATGTGTGTGCACAATTTAAAGTCATTATATAAACTCAAGGAACAGTTGACAGCTCCATTATCTAAAATCATCTGCTGCCAGGCATGGTGGTATATACCTTTAATCCTTGCTCTCAGGAGGCAGAGGTATTGGCAGGCAGATCTCTGTGATTTCAGGCCAGTCTGGTTTATACAGAGTTCCAGGCCAGTAAGGACTACATAGTACAACCATTTCTCAAAATACAAAAACAAAAAGACATTCTGCTTGCTATTTGCCATTTCTTAGCATTAAGTAAATGTTAAATTTTGGTTTTGTGGGGCTGGAGAGGTGGCTCAGAGGTTAAGAGCACTGGCTGCTGGTTGCTCTTCCAGAGGTCCTGAGTTCAATTCCCAGCAACCACATGATGGCTCACAACCATCTATAATGAGATCTGGTGCCCTCTTCTGGCCTGCAGGCATACATGCAGACGGAACACTGTATACATAATAAATAAATACATCTTTAAAAAAAAATTGGTTTTGTTTTTGTTTCCTTTCTTTTTTTTTGAAAATACTCTTTTTTTAAAAAAGATTTATTTTTTTCTTATTTTATTATGTATACAGTGTTCTGTCTGCATATACACCAGCAGGCCAGAAGAGGGCACCAGATTTCATTACGGATGATAGTGAGCCACCATGTGGTTGCTGGGGAATTGAACTCAGGACCTCTGGAAGAACAGGCAGTGCTCTTAACCACTGAGCCATCTCTCCAGCCCTTGTTTCCTTTCTAAGAAGAATAAATAGAGATAAGAAAATGATTGGGTCTCAACTCCATGTATAAATCAAGTTATAAGTTACCAAGGGGCAAGATTCCAGCATCCTTTAACCTACATGGCCTCTGCATTGGGAGAAAAGTCATCTGCTGTGTAATAATCCTTTTGTACACTGTGAAAATGTGTTGCTCTCATTGTTAATAAAAATCTGATTGGCAGATAGCTAGGTGGGATTTTTGGGGAAGAGAAAATGCTGAGAAAAAGGGCAGAGTCTGAGGATTCTCGGGTGAGATGCAAAACCAACATGAGAAGTTCATGATGAAGTAAACAGGCCTTGGGAAAACATATAGATCAACAGACACAGGATGATTTGAGTTTTAAGAGCTGACTGGATACAAGCCTAAGCTATTGGCTGAGCATTTATAATTAAAAATAGGTCTCTGTGTGTTTATTGGGGAGCCAGAGGTCCCTATGAAAAACTCCATCTACTTATGTCTCAGGCAAATGTCCCACTGTGTATATGACTTCTTTAAGAACCACAGTTTGGACACAGTGCTTACCTGGTCAAACTTTTCTTCCTCTGTGAAGCAAAACCCACAGCACTCACAGATTGGACATGAAGAGTGTCTGCAAACTGAGTAAATTAGTCCCCAAATACAATAATGAGTATGTATACTGTGAACTTTACAAAATGGGAATGTTCTTACTTTTAAACTTTTACACAAAATTCAGCAAACTTAATTTTTAATGTCAGAGAAAGGGTGATATTGCATATAAGATACATAATCCTGAACATTAGTAAATATAATCAAATCAGCATTTTGCTACCTTTCTAGATAGACAATTTTATTCTGGGGTGTGTGTGTGTGTGTGTGTGTGTGTGTGTGTGTGTGTGTGTGTAGTATACTTATGTCTGTAGTGTATCTATGAATTCAAAGACCAGAGCAGAACATCCAGAGTGCTGCCTTCCTCTGTTGTTCTCTGCCTTCTTACCCTGAGACAAAGTCTCTTACTGAACCGGAATCAACCATTTGGGATGGGCTGTCTGGCCACCAGGCTCTCAGAATCCACCCCTCTCTGAACACCCAATGTCAGGTTTGCAGGCAGGCACAAACATGCCTGGCTTTTCACATGGTGCTGGGGATTTGAACTTGGATCCTCATGTATTCACAGAAAACAATCTTACACACTGGGCCAATTTACATCATTCCCCTTTAACACTTAACACTTTGTTGCAGTTATTGTTACCAGCTACTAGAAATGATATACTCTTAGTATATATCTTTGTATATAATAATATATTTGTTACTGTGTATTCATTGTGTCAATTATATAAGTCAAAATTATTATCTCCATTTTTACACATTAAGAAGATATTTAACTTCCTCTTTCAATAGAAATATAATGCCTCGTAATTTTGAAAACATGTCCTGCACTTTAGAGATATTAACTTGCTTAGATCTCCTGATAACCCCCAGAAGCAAGAATTATGATTATCCATTTTCTGATGTGGGGACTGGGGAAGAGAATAATTGCCTTCTTCAACAAGGTCACAGTGTGAATTACTGAAAGAAGACTTGCAGGATACAAACTTGAAGCAGTTGAACACAATTAAGCCTTGATAAGTATGTGTGACACCAATTCCCAGGACAGTTTCTCCTTCAGACTCAAAGAAGAGGAGTTTGCACTGAGCCCTGTCCATTATAGGTCCCTCTCTGGTCCTGCTGTCTCTAAGCACCTGGAAACCATTCCCTCCATTTCAGAACCACCCATAACTATCATCCAGAATTGCCACTGTTTCCAAGCATGCTTGTTATCTTTTCTAGGCTTGTTTACTGAGAAATGAAGGCCAATCAAGTAATTAACTTTATCACATTGACCTACAGGCATGTTTGTGAAGGTGGGTTTATGTGAGAGGGCCTAGACCAAGTGGTCCTGGGCTGTATAAAAAAGCTTGTAGAGCATCCATTAAAAAGCACACCAGTGAGTGCTATGGGGTAATGTTTTTGTACACTGGTTTAATAAAACACTGATTGGCCAGTAGCCAGGCAGGAAATATAGGCAGGATAAGCAGACAAGGAGAATTCTGGGAAGAGGAAGGCTGAGAGAGGAGACGCCAGCCTGCTGTCCAGGGAGCCACATGCAATGGCACACAGGTAAAGCCACTGAACACATGGCAACATATAGGTTAACAGAAATGGGCTGAGCTAATGGCCAAGCAGTTTTAATTAATATAAGCCACTGTGTGTTTATTTGGGTCTGAGTGGCTGCTGACCGGGTGGGACACAGAAAAACATTCAGCTACAAGTGAGGGAACCAGCAAGCAAAATTCTTCCATGGTTTCTGCTTCATGTTCTTGCCTTGAATCTCTGTCCTGATCATGGTCTGGGAATATAAGCTAAATAAACTCTTTTTTTGTTTTGTTTTTTTTTTTAAAACAGGGTTTCTCTATGTAGCTTTCTGCCTTTCCTGGAACTCACTTTGTAGACCAGGCTGATCTTGAACTCACAGAGATCTGCCTGCCTCTCTCCTGAGTGCTGGGATTAAAGGCATGCACCACCACCACCCACCGCTAAATAAACTCTTATCCAAGCTGCTTTTAGTCAGAGTGTTTTACCACAGCTACAGAAAGAAAATCAGGACATCCATAATGCCTCCAAACAGTGGACTGCATAACACCACCACAAATGAGAGTTATGTCCCCATGGTTTAATCAATTAACAATGGTCCCACCTTTTAATACTTTCACCCAGTTCCTAACACAGGCAATTAGAAGGGACACATTCAAACCACAATGAATGCTACTAGGAATATTACTAGCTATCCATATGTTTGAAAAAATATAGTGATTTTAAATTTCTAAACTGTTACACAAAATAAATAATAAATGTGAAATCTGGCAATTGAAATGAACTTCCACAAAAATCATTGTGGGGTTACAGGGTTATAGATAGATCATGACTTTTAAAAGATATTCCCTCATGTTAGCAATCCATCTTATTCACCAAGCTAAGTAATAGCAAAATGCAATGTATCATCTGGTCTGAAAAAAATCCTTTCAATTTTCAGCAAAATATAACATCAAAGAGAAATCAATATTATCTCAGAAGAAAGCAATACTAAACAAAGGATAAGAGTCAAATGTACTAAGCTTTGTCTAAAAAATTAAGGAAGAAAAGACACTTACACAAGGTCAAGTTATCTTGGCACAGATAGAACCTCTAATAAAAATGATATTGTATGATAGTTACCATATATCCATCTTGAAAGTGGGCTCTGAACAGCCTAGTCACAAATTCATAAATTGAAGCTCACAGCCAGCCCACCAAAACCAAACATTCTGGAAGGGGAAATAACTAACAGTGAAAAAGTTCAGAGACTATTCAGTCCATTAAAATGTTTTCTATCAGATTCTCCATGTAAGAATTTAATGAATTTTACTTTATAAAATGAAACAGGAATGCTGGTACATTCTAACTTTTAAATATATTCCAAATTACATAAGAATCAAACAAAAAATACCTGTGTCATATCTTAGCTCTCCTCCTTGTACTCTGCTGCTCTCTGATAGACTAGCTGCATGGTCCAGTCCACACACCTTGCTCCTCACAGTAAAATGATGCTAAGCAACACTACTCATCTATGTCTTGGTTTCTGCCACAATAAGGAATCATTACTGTCTCTTACGGATGGCAAGATGACCCTCAGTTTCTAACACATTCAAGACAAATAATTCTAATCAGCAATCTGACCAAAGGTTTCCATTTGACTCTAAGGAACAAAAAAGAAGGTAAAGAATAATGGGAGAGGGAGGGGAGAGATGGAGGGAGGGAGAAAGAGAGGAAGTGCAAAGCTCCTCGGAGGGAGAAAGAGCAATGAGAAAGAAAAACCACTGATCTAAAACAACAAACAAAGATATAGATGAAAGGTTAAGTCAGATATTTTGGTAATGTTTACACAATCCTGAGTCTTCATGCTAATAAAATTAGACATCATACATCTTGTAGTAAACATTAGCCATGTTCAGAAAGAAAAAAAAAAGGCCATGTAGAATATAAATAGCAACGGAATTCTGTTATCAAGAAAGAGGTACATAAGCCAAAATGATTTCAGTATTTTGTTTTCCTACGAATTCATTCCTACTACCAGTCTATTATGGCTAATTTTAAAGGCAAAGAAAAAGAAAAAAATGTTGTTTTAAATACGGTATCAGAACCTGTTTTTTAAATTAGTTTTTCACATACTGGTGTCCTATAATTCAGACATTTTCTTCATTCTTTTAGATTTTATTTATTTAATTATTTATTTATTTTCATCTAACTGCATTGTTTAGAAGACATGTCTCCCTGTGGATCTGGTCTCTTGATACTCTCTACTGAGATTTTAATGTCACCCATAAAGCCCTTCATCCTCCTTATTCCTCTTGATCCAATTTCTCCATAGGACTCTCTAATTGGATTTTTAACAATCTTCAGTTCTCAAACTTGCATTTGGCTCTCTCCTCATTCATACTACTTAATATTATAAATTGCATAATTAATCTGGCTGAACTACCCCTGTCTGTGTGTTCCTTTGTCCCTATCTATCTATCTATCTATCTATCTATGAGAGTGTGTTTGTATTTCACCTACACCTAGAAACTCACAGTTTACATTTTCATCCATTCCCAATACATAAAAGACCCAATTAAAAAATATCAGTGGCTGGAAACATGCCTCCCAGAGCATACACTGCTTTTGTATAGAACTCAATTTATATTCCCAGTGCTCACTCTGAGGAGGGGATCTGAGGCCTCTAGCCAAGGAACCTGCACTCATGTGTACACACCCATGCTCCGACATATAATTTGAAAATAAAACAAATTTTTTAAAAAACATATATAAAGCAGGGTTTTATTAACATTAATCAGACAGTAATCAGTTTGCAGGGAACACTGAGACTGTTGATTATTGAGTCTGAGAGTGAACCTTGGCCCTGGGTATAATGACTTCAATTTTGCTGTTACATACACTTACACATTACTGGTGATAGTTCTATCACATAGTATGTAACAATACCTTCATTAGTAGGTTCAAAATACACATTTGTTTAGCTTTATGCAGGGACTTTCTCTATTTAGGTCATTCCTCTCTGTGTTCACTTCTTAGTTAGGTCACTAATTCTTGTTGGCACTCCCAACTGCCATTCTCTGACTCTTGTGTGTGAATTTGTGTGCTCAAATATGTTTCTTAATGTCACCAAACTTACTTCTAACAGTAACCACTAATACGTACATAAACGTCACTCTGGACCAAGCACTACTCAAGACATTTTAAATAATTCTAATATGATAAGTACTTTATTAGGCAGTGCTATCATTTCCCCATTTAAAGAATAAGCAATTGCATCTATTTTTTGATCAGTCAGACTCTATCTTTTCATGGAATTCTATATTTACTCAATAAGAATTTTCTAGGCCCATTCCCTACAGAGGAAAAAGTACTGACTATGAAGGACACAGTAATGAATACACACTCTCTTCCTTCACAGAGTGTGTGAAAGAAAGCAAACCAACAAGCACAGAATGAGGCACAGTAGATGTTTGCAAAGAGCGCATTCGCGTCACAGAGGGGGTCAGACACAGCCATAGGAGGTCTAGAATACCTTGGGCACAGGGAACATGTAATCGGAATCTAGACAGACCATGTAGGAGTTACTTTTTAGAGTATGAGGGGCAGAGTTTGTGGGTTTTGTGAAAGGAAACATATGCAAGCAGATGGCATTGAAGCCAAAGAAGACAATGTGTGCAGCAGTGATTTTACTTATCTGTAAGCAAATTTTAGACCTATAAGTTTGTGATGTTGACAAAGTAGAACTGATAATCAAAAAGCTAGTGGGGTGGGGTGGGTAGTTAACTAGTAAGAAAGCCCAACTTAATGTTCAGGTGCCTGCATCAAAGATGTAATGTTTCATCCAGGATTGTCTGTGTGTCATCAATCTTCTTGTGAGATAAGACAGTATTTTATAAGCTGATGAAAACTGTAGTAAAAGTTGGGGGTTTGTTTCAAGGGCATTGACTTAGTAAATTATACATTTTAGAAAACGGAGAAAGAGGGAGAGGAAAAGAGAAGTTAAGAGAAATAAGAAGAGGCTAGAAATAGAATCTGGAGAGAGGGAGATTTTATTTGGAATTATTTGAGAGTTGAGGAACACTGTGCTCATCTTGTTGAGAGGGAAATAAATGTAGCTGGAAGTAAAATATCTTTTCCAGTTTGTTGAAGTGTTAGGATCTAACTGCGTCTCACAGATATACTCTTATCCTGATTGTCTCTGGTTACCAACAGCAGGCATAGAGAGGTGTCTGTCGTTGAGTAGGCAGGTATATTTGTTTTGTACATTTTCTCACACAGAGTCTGCATTTCAGGATCCTAGCAGTGTTCAGGACAGAACTCCATGACCCTCTACCCACTCCTTGCATTTCAGTCTCACACCAACCAACACAGCCATGGCCCTCACCAGGAGCCTCCTGAGGAATCCCCTCTCTCCTTCTTTCCTTTCCCACTACTGGAATGGGGCTAAATTGACTTTGTCAAGACTGACTTGTATGTCTATGCTCTATGATCTACACTAAAGCTCTCCAGGAGGATCTTCTGATGAAACTCAGCCAGAGGGCATCACACTGTCACTCTTCATCTTGGAGGTCAGCAGAACCCCTCCAAGCCTGAGGAGAAGATGCTTCTCAACAACCTATCCTGTCTTCATCCATCTGGAGTGGGTGAAGAGATCCATATTTGATGGGTACCCCACCATTATAAAGGGATTCTTGTGTGATCGGTCTCCCCAACATTATAAAGAGACCAATATGTGATGGGTCCCCAAACCTTTATGAAGGGACCCATGTGTGGTAGGTTCCACCACTTTTATAAAATGTGTATGGCTGTGAAAAATGTGTTTAGTCTTAAACTCACTTTTACATTCTCAAACTTCATTTTCTCCATGGTATTACATAATATTTAATATTAAAATACAATTCATCTGAATTTTAAATAGCATTTCTAGAAATCTCTAATATTGTTAGATTTTAAAACAATATTAAGTTGTTTCTCAGAATGTATCCTCCAAATATCACCAATAAGTTCTTAATCCTTTCTGCTTGGCAAAATCAACTGCTTAAAATACATTGAATAAGAAAACACAAGGAAAGCGCATGTTTATCAATGAGTCCTACACCAAGGAGACTCAAAGTCATCTGATCCTCACAATAAATTGTTAAGGCCATTAACAATATATCCTGTAAAATGTGGTCATTCTTTTGAAAGAAATTATAATCCATTTAAATTGTTATTAAAACAGTTAATCAGCAAAATTACAAGTTATTTATTGCCCCGGCCAGCGGGGTCTCAACAGGGGTGACCCACCTGTGGGAGAGAATGAAAGGGACAGGGAGACACGAAAGAAGACAGCAAGACAGGGTTCTGATCAAGCTGCAAATTTTATTCTCCTCAGCAAGGCTTATATAGCATGGGAGGGGGAAGGGGCAGGAAGGAGGGAAGGGGTGCATTTGAGGGGAGACGTGCAGGTGAAGGGAGATGCTCAAGTCGTGAGGTTGCAGGATGTTGTGCTAGGTGGTAAGGTCACTGGTTAGGGCCCATTGTTCTGTTGCTATGCTACCTGACCTACCTGACCTGTTCTTTATCATTGGGGGTATCTGGTTTAGGGCAGGGGCTTGTTCTCTGGCCTAACTAGTACTTTTCCATGGTCCATGTTTGGTCCTGACAATTTATGACAACTAATACCTTTAAACAAGTAATATAATCCAATATGAAAAATAAAGTTTGATGCTTTTGTAGATGTCTAATTTTTGGCATGAAATCCTCGTTTATAGTTTTTATGACTTTCAGCACTATAAGCCTTGGGGAGGGATGATGGTAGGCAGAGTTCTAGAATCTCTCCTGGAGTTACAATGGCTGATGAGACTATTCACAATCTGTGTGGCAATAGAGAGGGTGGATATATTCAGTCTAGCCCAAGTTTCACTTTGATGAAAGTTACAGAAGTTTTCAATTGTCTAACACTGTGAGATTTCAAAATTATTTACATGCAGCTGTGGTTCTGAAATAATGCATACATATCCATCTTGCTGGCTTGAAAACACAAGCGTACCAAAATTCCAGGAACATTTAATCACAAGCTTAGCTCCCTAGTTACAGGAACACAGGCAAATATAGGGCCAATGTTGCAATAACATGGGCAGTCTCAGAGCAGAATCTACAATGACATAGGCAGTTTCAAGGCAGAAGTCACAGGACCTGGGTGAGCTCAAGGCCAGTGATACTGAGGCAAATGTAGATTCAGGGCAGAAATGAAGTCACTCTCTAGAGATTAGTAAGTATCCAGCCACTGCTTGAAACTTAAACTTCTTTACTGATAAAATTGTTAAATGATGCTATTTAAGGGAGTCTTAAGAAAGCACAAGTTCAAACCAGCAAAGCATGTGCAGAAGAGAATGAGAAAACTCTAGAAAACTGAAATCTCTACAGCAGTTTATTCAATAACCTAGTATGAGAATCCCCATTTTTAATTATTTAACAGGGAGTAGAACACAGTTCCACTTGAGGCCACAGATGTGAAACATTGAGCTATCTAAGTGGATTTCACCAATTTCTCAGGAAAAAAAAAAACAGATGGAAATTAACATTGTGAGTCTTTTCTGTCATCACATGTTTGGATGCATCAGTACCACCCAGGTCATTTCAGTTACCAGCATAAAGTCTTTACAGCATGGCTCAACCCCTCATTAATTAAGCTTGACATGATTAATTTTATGTTTATTTCTATCACACAGACTGGTTACAAAGAATTCCACAGCTGGATCTCCATTGCCAGAGCACACTGATTCAACTGGAGACTTCTTTAGGCTTATCCACCTCACTCCCTGCCATGGAGATGCTCCTCATTTCCAAAGCATCTCAGGTGGAGTAGAGTTAGATGTTTAAAACAACTTGGGTAAGTTGTATCTTGTCATATTCCAAAAGAGATTGATGCTTGTAGCTGGAAGTTTTCCTGTGTCTCTCCCAGTCACAGCTGCTCAGACCCAAGTAAACACACAGAGGCTTATATTAATTAAAACTGCTCAGCCATTAGCTCAGGCTTCCTACTGACTAGCTCTTACACTTAAACTCAGCCCATTTCTATTAATCTATATGTTGCCACATGTTCTGGGGCTTTACCTGTGTGCCATTACATGATGCTCCCTGGACAATGGGCTGGCAGCTCCTGACTCAGCTTTCCTCTTCCCAGAATTCTCCTTGTCTGCTTATCCCACCTATACTTCCTGCCTTGTAACTGACCAATCAGCATTTTATTAAACCAGTGTACAAAAGTATTATCCCACAGCAGATGCTTAAGTGTCAGAGTCCAGCCTGTCAAAGGGTTCTTGGGGTGAGGAAAGAGGAATGAGAAAGTATTAGATAGAAACACAGACTGAGACGACAAGAAAGACAGAGTCACATGATAGTTTCAGGAGGGCCCTGGGTCAATACCCAGCCACCCAGAGTATTATTCGAATGGGCTTTGTATACACTACCAAAGGGAGAGGCAAAAGACCTCCCCCTTTCAAGATTAAAGCACAACATACAGCCAGTTGTAGACCCTTCAAAACACCTGGTACCCACACCCCTGGCCAAATTATCCTATTATGTAGCCCTGCTGGGTAAAGCAAGTTCAGATTCTCTGACCTTGAGTAAGGCCTTACTAGGGAGGTTCTGTGGGTAAGCAAAGTAATAATAGACCCAACAATAGTTCAAATATAAACTTGGGGTAGGAGATATGAAAATCAATATTTGATTATTCTCTCAGAGCAAAGATAAAGTAACTAAGTCTAACAGCATAGCCATGAGCTTCTAATATGAGGAGAAAAATGAATACACCTAAGGGTTTTCATCAAATTAAGATCAGACTCATTAATAGCAACTTCACTTATTTCATAATTAACAGTGATTTGGTTGCACTATCTTTGGCATGAGATGTTTGTCTCTGTCTGAAAAACATACCTCATCAAAGCAGGTGTGGAGAATATAATGGGGTTCCTGTAGGACACAACCTTCTTAGTTTTTATGTTGCCCCAAAATTTAGCTTATAGGATATAAATCTGGATTTCAGATAATTAATTGATAGTGTCAGTCCAGATTAAAATGAAACAGTAAGATTAAATGTGTATCAAAATGGAGAACAATACATGCAATGCAGTGATTGACATCATTTGTGAAGTATACTATTGATGGGCTGGTAACTTTCTATTCACTGAAGAGGAGGTTTTCTGAAGAAGCAGCACATTCTGGAGAGCGTGCCAAGAGAGGTGCCAAGAGCATGTGCTGCTCTCTTCCAGAGGATTTGAGTTCAGCTCCTCTGCAGGCATGCACACATGTGCTCACATCCACACACAGACACATGGAGACACATAAACAGATGATAAACATTGAAAAAAAGCAAACGAAGCACAAACATACTTATTTCACGCAAGGGTGGTGACACACACAACTGTAGCATTTAGTGGGCTGAGATGGGAAGATCATGTGTTTGAGCCCAGACTAAACACAGTAAGATCCTGTATCAAAAGCTTAAACAGCCACGTGCTTTAGATATTCCAACTACTGAAATTCAGATCAGATACATTTTAGCCTCCAAATACTACAAAATATCAATAAAGGTGACTTTTAGCTTGTATAAAATATTAATTAACTTTTAGAAAATACATTGTTAATAATTACAGAGTTCATTGCTCTCCTACCTGTGTGAAGCTACCATGGCCAGCATGTGTATATTTCTGTACCTACGTTTATAGAAACCTAGAAGCACCCTGAGGTATTTACTATTATAAAGTCATCCTTAACTTCATTTACACTGGCTGTCAGCACTGGGATATATTGTGAGTAACCATAAACTGGGACACAAAGAGAAGCAAAGGGGACACTGGGAGTTACAGGGAACACATACTTCTGCAGAGAGAACTGTCTGCGCCCATGGTGGCTTTAAGGGGGAAAGAAATGTCAGCGTAAGTAATTTGCATTTACTCCTAAACAAGCATGTCTACCTTTGGAGCTAGGCTTGTTCACCAAAACAGTGTTGTTTACAGGACAAGCCAGGAGAACTCTCAGTGCCCAGGCCATTGTCTCTTATTTCAAGGCAGATAGTATCGAAAAGTGTCTCCCTCCAGGAAGAATGGAGTTACTTACATGCATGTTTGCCATACCAATCAAAGGATAGCTACAATTATCTTCACTAAATATTAGAGGCCTGTGGCACCTAAGAATATTCTTTTAGTCAGCGTCTGCTTTGCACATTGAAGACTTCCTAGAATTTCTGACACTCCCTGTCCAATGCCTATTGTGCTCCAGTTGTATAGGTGGTGATATATACTCTAACAGAATATGCACTCCCTGGTGGTTATGAAATTCCAATTGAAAATACCCTTATAATAAGTCAAGTTAAAGCTAAGAACTATGACAATTCAGATATCAATATTAAGAAGGCTTCATCAAAACAAAAGCTGCAAATTCACACCTGGTTTCTTTTTTAGGCATTTTCTTGGCACCCCAACTTACACTGAACTCATTGATCTTCCCTTTCTGGTATTCAGTGTGTCCTTCTATTTTAACACACACCTGCCTTTTATCCCTGTTCTTCCCTGGCCTTGGAAGAATTTTTATTCATAAAATCTGAGAACTAATAGGATCTAAATGTAGTCTTGCATGTTGTGGACAGACCTGAGGATATGTGCACATTAGTGCCCAGCAGTGGCACGAATATTATGGAGGTAACATGTGCTTTCTCTTTGAGTTTGGGGTTACCTAAACAGGAAGGAACTCAAGTCTGATATTATAAACTTGGTCAAGATCTGGTGCCTGGGGAGATAACAGAGTCTAGAGGGGAACTCGTTACTATTATTTTCTAAATGGACATGTGAACAAACTGTCTTCTAAGTGCTCAAGTTTATATAACACAGAGATACTCTTAGCCTTCACCTGAGAAGCTTTGTATTACAGAAGGTAGCAGTCAACACAAAGAGTCCTAACCTACCAAAAGGCTAAGAACAGAGAATCAGAGAATGGTGGAGCCCTCAGCCCTAGATTGGTCCCTTCTCTCTCACTCATTCCTCTTTCTCTCTCTCTCTCTCTCTCTCTCTCACACACACACACACACACACACACACACACACACACACACACATACACACACACACACATTCTAAGGCTCAGCGGTGAATGAATGACAAAGCTAGAAGATAAGGATGTGCATTACAAAACATTTTCTGGACATGATGTGGCAGTTATACTTATGAACCTACCGTACCTGTGTATATATGCAAAAGACTGAGCCTGTCAACATTTCATCTTGGAAGGAGGACGGGTGCGTGAGGCTCCACTTTCTTTCCTTCTTCCTTCCTTCCTTCTTTCCTTCTTTCCCTCCCCCCTTCTCTCCCTCCCTTCCCTCCCTCCCTCCCTTCCTTCCTTCATGTACCCTTCCTTGAGAGACTATGGACAGTTTGTTGTGGCTAGTAGAAGGGTTGTAGCTCCTTAGTAGTGTAGCCCCTGACAACCTGGCCATGCTGCAGTAAATAACTTTCTACCTAGTCTCATGTTAATACCCTAATTAAGCTCATGGGGTCACACACACATATAAAGACATGAAAGCAATAGAGGGACTGGGTAGGAAGAAGAAAATTTTCAGTGGTAAAGGGAGGAGTGAAGGAGAAAAATGGGATTGAGAATGGATAAAATTCACTATATACTTGTATGAAGCTACTAAAAAATAAAAATGTAATTATTTGTATAATTCTACTGCAAATAATTCTTCATTAAAGAGTTAATAGATAAAATAGTCACTTTTAGGGAAGGACTAAAATAGGTTTGAATGTCTTTTATACAAAAATAACTTAAAGAAATAGTGATTATTATTAGCCTTTGTGCTGCTCATTCACCTTTTGTCACTAGTGAAAGTGGTGTCAAAAGAGGCATAAGTTAATGCTTGCAGCCATTTCTTACCCTAGAGTTTGGTATCTTGGAAGTAGGAGCTGCCTAAGTAGCAGAAAATCTACCCTAACTTGTTTATGTAAGTGAATTTACTGCCCAGTGCTGAGAATGTTGTTTCTTTTCATTGGTTCTTATTCATAAAAAAAGGAAGGGAGGAAGGAAGGAAGGAAGGAAGGAAGGAAGGAAGGAAGGAAGGAAGGAAGGGAGGGAGAAAGGGAAGGAGGGAGGGAGGGAGGGAGGGAGGGAGGGAGGGAGGGAGGGAGGGAGGAAGGAAGAACAAATATAATATGCAGACAATTGTCTAACATCAAAATCTAAATTGGACATGAAATACTAAGTAGCATGAATGAATGAATGAATGAATGAATGAATGAATGAATGAATGAATGAAAGAAAAAACTAAAAATCTCATCCAGGGTAAACTCCTTACCTTTCTTCCACCATTACAACTATTCTGTACAACTATTCTCCAGGTAGGCATTATAACTGCACTCTCCAGTTAGGAATTATGACCTCCACTCTCCAGGTAGGAATTATGACCTCTACTCTCCAGGTAGGTATTATGACCTCCACTTTCAGCTGATATAACTGAGGCTCAAAAATCTCATATTTTACATCTTTTTTAATAGGACTTATGAGAAAATAAAATTGGCTCTTTCCTAATTATTTCACTTCCCTCTCTTGCACACTATCTCTTTCTGGTTTTTCTTATAGCTCTCCTTCCTCTTCTTTCCCCTCCTTCATCACAATAGTATCATTACAATGTAGACAACTAAAATCATTAAATTTAACAGAATTAATCTATTATTCAGACATTCAATGTCAATTATAATGCATCTGTTCTCAGAATACACACACACACACACACACACACACACACACACACACACACACACATACAATTCTATATGAGAGTTCCTAGCTGGGCAAAACTGAAATGTAGCCTCTCACATTAAAGCTTTGGTGTAAACGGCATGAGCTTTATGTTGGAGTCTACAACATATTCTTTCTGCAGATGAACTATAGTCCAACTGTGAAGTATACCATGCTGGCGGGTCAGAAGGCCAAAGGAAAGGTATGAATCATATTTAATATTGAAGAAAATCGTTCCTCTCCCATGTTCCCTGTCACCTTGGGTAGCTGACTGAGGAAGCTGAATGAATGACATATTCCCAGCTGACACAGCTGATGTTTCCTGGTGGGTACAGGACTAATTTCCTCAACTCCTTGACAAAGAAGAAACAAAAGGAGACCACTTGCTGTTAGGAATCTTTACATGCACAGCTCAAGGTCTTGTCTGATGCCTTACATCATCAGCAGGCGACTGCATCCCCACCTTAAAAAGCTACACACGGACCTCCACGCTCTCTCTCTGTGCCTCCCCTTCCTGTTTCCTCTCTGTGCCCCTGCTCTGTTCCTTCCGCCAGGCCTGGCTTCTCCCTCCTATTCTCTCCTCTTTCTAATAAAGCCCATTCTAACTCTTGTAACCATGGCCTGTGACTCTTCCGCCAACCCACCAGCGCCTCTCATCCCATTGCATGGAAGTTGTCAGACTCTCAGCTACTTCTCCAGCACCATGTCTGCTTGCACACCACCATGTCCCACCATGATGATAATGGACTGAACCTCTGAAATATAAGCAAGCCACCTCAATTAAATGTTTTCTTTTATAAGAAAAAAGGAAGAGACAAAAGAAAAAAGAAATGATGTGAACAATTCACAAAAACAAATCACCAAAATACTCCAGCCTCTTATTATATACTGTGAAAAACAGCATGTCCATGACTCAGGTGGCTCAACAGAATGACAGTCAAACTTCATCATGCTACACAGGATTAATTAACATTGTAACCATCAGCTAACTCTACAGGCCAACCAACTAAATTCTCTTTATAAGAAGATCATTACTAATAAAGTGAGGCTGTGAATGAAGGTATGGAATTATCAAGATCTAACATAAAGCAGGCTATTATGTAATTTGGACTTGGCCAGGTGCCACATAAAGGTCAACAGAAAAGAGCACATATAGCAACTTGTTAGTTCCACAGCATATAGGAAGTTGAGCGATCACACCCACCCACAAACAGAGTGAACTAGAAATGGGATAAGGCTATAAATTCTCAAGCCCCTCAACCTCGCCGAAATACTTCTTCAACAAGGTCATGCCTACTGAAGGTTCCATAATCTTTCCAAACAGTATAAACAGTTGGGAATCAAGTATTCAAATATGTGAGATCGTGGCAACATTTATCATTCAAATTACTACATCACTTAAACATAACTAAATGGCATGTGTATTTACTACAATAAAAAAGTTAAAAGGCACATGTGTTGAGTTGGCTGTTTGAAACCTGGGACCTATGCAGGGTCGCTTGGCTCGGCTTGGGAAGAGGGGACTGGACCTGCCTGGACTGAGTCTACCAGGTTGATCTCAGTCTGTGGGGGAGGCTTTGACCTGGGGGAGGTGGGAATGGGAGGTGGGCTGGGGGGAAGGTGAGGGGGGCAGGAGGGGGGAGAACAAGGGAATCCGTGGCTGATATGTAGAACTGAATCATATTGCAAAATAAAAAAAAAAGAATAAAAAAGGCACATGTGTACACATGTATGTATGCAAAAAGGACTTCATGAACAAGGATGTTCATCCAAAGAAAAAAATAGGTATTGGGCAATAAAGCTTTCTAATAGTACTTTAGGGTTGGGATTTCTACCCCTACTATATTTATTATAATATCCCCTGATCTTAAAATCTCACATCGTACAAAAATAAATTCAGTTCCCTAACTATCATTCTGAAGCTCCTCTTACAAGATTGATCTTAAGAGAATATAATCTCTTTTTAGTATAATCAGGGAAATGTTTTCATATATGTGTTCTTCAATTTAAAGTATCTAAATAATTTTACATTAGTTTATACAGATTACATTTGGGGTCATTTTGGTAAAAACATCAAAAAATTTATAACAGGTGGTAGAACTAATATGTTAGTTTATCAATTTCTCAAGAAACAAGTTTAATTTTATTGTATAACTATGTACTAGCAAAAATTTTTAAAAATATAACTTAAAAAATATAAAGCATATAGTTCATAATAGCATAAAAATATAAAACACTAAAACTTAAGGAATAAGTAAATCTGTCCCTTGAAAAAATACACCTATATGTAGAAGTGTATAAATGGAGTAAGAAATTCTTTCATGTAGAAAATTCAACATAGCTAAGAGTTTAGTGTTTCCAAAGTTTATTTCTGAATTCAGTAAAGTCTTTGTTTCAACCCAAACAAAATTCTTTAGAATGCAAATTTCTAGGGCACCTAAGCAATTTTTTTAAGTTCTGTCTTGGTCAGGTATAGTAATGCATACATTTACTCACAGCACTGCAGAGGTAGAGGCACATGGATCTCTATGAGCCAAGGCTAACCTGAGCTACATAGTGAATAACAGGCTAGGCAGGGTTACACAGTAAGACCCTGTTTCAAACAAAGAATCAAAACTTTAGACTTATTTTTATTTAAGGATATGTGCATGTGCACACACATCTATGCAGGTACCAGAAGAGATCAAAGTGGGTGGGTGTTGGATCCTCTAGAGTCTAGAGCTAGATTTACAGATGGTTGTGTGCTGCCTAGGATAGGCACTAAGAATCAAAAGCCAGTCCTCTGCAAGAGCAGAAAGTGTTCTTAACTGCTGGTCCATCTCTTCAGCCCAACCTACAAAGTTTTTTAAAGAAGAAAATTGAAGACTTCTACTTCATTTGTACGTTTCTGTTGCAAGTGTATCCATATACAAACATATTCTCTACACAGCACAATAGATAGTCTAGAGGTAGGCACATATGCAGTGCCTTCATGGGATGCGTTGACATTTGCAAAACTAAAGCATGTCTAGTGCAGACCTGGTCCCAAATATTACAACCAGATTTATATTCTCCAGAACCCATGGATGAATGGGGAAATGTTTCTATATGCAGTCAATAAAACAACAAAAAAGGTCTATGGGTATAAGAGATATTGGATCAGTCTCAAAAACATTTTAAGTGAGGGAAATTAGATACCAAACTATTTTATAATGCTGAGTTAGGGGCTTTTTAAAGTATAGTAGTTAAAGACTGATGGTTTCTGGTGTTGACAAGCAAGAAGGGGCTTGCCTGTGAAGGGGTGATTTGAAGTGATAGAAATGTGTTACACCAGAATTAAGACAATGGTTGTAAGAGTACAGCCATTAAAATTCATTGAGCTGGACACTTAAAACTTTTGTTGTGCAGATTACATGTTAAATTTAGCAGTTTTTAAAATTATATTCACTAGTTCTATGGTTTAAATATAAGAGCTTACATATTAATCGGAACAATTTAAGACAAATCTTTAGTGCAATGAAGAGTCATTAGACAGACTGGAGCCATTAATGTCTTGTGATATTTTTCAAAGTAATTGTCTTTCCAATATATTGGGACTGTATTTCTTATGCTAACAAGCATCTGTTTCTAGTTACTGCCAGATGTTCTAGGTGACTAGTGAAAATTATCTTTTATAATTGGACTTTGGTATATACTCTATTTTATATGTGCATATAATTGATCTTCCATTTTCAAGTACTACATTAAATATTCCAGTGAGTGTTTGATATGTGCAAATCTCCCAAAGGCTCTTTCAGTGGTAGCTAACACCATAATGAACTCATTAGAATAATGATGCTTGTTAATGTTAAGGAGATTTTTATTAGAATCTTATGGATATTATTCTGTCCCTGATTGCAAAATAGTTATGTATTCATTATAAAACATAATAAGATGACAATTATTTATTTGCCCGTACGACTGTACTTGAAGTTCTATATATGTCTGTGTTCATCATATACACAATTTTGTCTGTTAAATTGGGGACTGAGATTCTTTCTAAGTTGTAAAATTACTTTGTAAATGGAAATTATCCTATAATCACATTCACTCTCTTTTACCATACAACATAGAAGAGATATCTTGAATCAGTCGGGGAAGTACTGCTGAACATGACCTCTGTCATCAAAGAGTCTCTTGCTGTTCTTACACACCACAGTTGTTAGACTGTTATGTAGAAAAACACACATTTATTTTTGTTAAAGCAGTTTTGTATTACTGTGTCATTTTCTCTGTGGGAAATGGTCCTGAACTTGTGCCTTATAAACTTTATTTATGCATTAACCTCAGTCAATCCAACACAGCCTGTGAGAATGGCTGGGGAGGAAGCTAAGCCCTGTCTTGGGAGCAGAGCCTCCGAAGAGCTCTAAGAAAAACATCCTGAAATAGCCTCTCTCCTCCCCTGGAGGACACAAAGTTTGTTGTCACCTCCAATTATGCCTTATTGGTAGCAAGGTTCCATAAAATATTAAAACACAAATGGGAGACATAGTGAACCCTGATTGCTCATGCTTCCATCTGTGATGCAAATGCTCAAGCCTGTTATCTGAGGCACATCTTCTTAGCTGAAAGTTACTCACAAAGGGAGACTTCTTATTGGAAGAATTTTATGAAATGCTCAGAATTAGAAAGGATGTAGGGGGATATGTGTCTTATGTTGGAAATCACCAACAATCTATTAACAGACTCTGGAGAAATATCAAATCTCTCTCTCACTCTCTTCCTCCCTCCCTCCCTCCCTTTCTCCCTCCCTCACTTCCTCCGTCTGTCTCTGTCTTTGTCTTTCTATTGCTCTGTCTCTTTCTGTGTCTCTGTGTCTCTGTCTCTGTCTGTCTCTGTCTCTCTGTCTCTCTCTGTCTTTCTCTTTCCCACCTCCTTGAAAGGCTCCACAGCAGTATTCTTTCTCTGTCCTCTATTCTTCTAGTATGACTACTCACTCCTCTTCATCTCAGTTTGCCCTCTTTTGTTTAGTCAGTGTCATGGTCATTTTGGGGTGGGGACTTGCACCACAGATCTCCTGCTAGCTTAACTGTGGGTTTTGACTATGTGACTCATAATGAGAAATGCATTTTTCATTTATAGATACCCTCATATTACGTCAATGAAAGGGAAAATATTTCCTATGCTGTCCCTCTTACTGGGTGAGATATGCTCAGATCTATCTCGTTCTCAGTCAGTTCCTTTTGTTGTTATTGAAATATAATTGAGTTTGAAATACTTTAGAAGGTCATGATAATTGTAAAATTATAATAATAAAAGATCACTTGGGGTCTTGATGGCGCTCCCAGTTGAATGTGACCTGTGTACCCAGCTGCTAAGCTCACTCAACTTATAAGCTAAGGACAGAATGTAAGTTGTGTTGTAAAGCTAAGAAAGAGAAACAAACATGTGGCTTGAGGAGGCTAAACTTTGTTCTCTGTTAATTTTGTCAGACTTCTCTTAATTTTGAGGTCTCCCTAATGGTTTCCCCGGAGAGTAGCTATGATTCCAGTGTGAGGAATCACTTCTAAACGCATCAAAAGATCTCAAAGTGAAAAGACAACTGACAACTTGCTGATATTCTCAACCATAAAGGAAAGGACAACAGCGGATGGGCAGGCAGCAAGAGATAAAGCTTTTAAGACTGGACTTGAAATCGTGTGGCTCTAGGTGCAAGTTTTTCCCCACTATAATACAATGCCATACTAGCAAACACACACAACCTGCACTATAACTTATGCCAAATGGATATCAGAAGGGCACACTATCTTTCATATAAAATATTTTTGTAATAATGAGATTTTTCTGATAACTGAAACAATATCCCTATATCTAACTTATCACATGAAAATCAAAATTGCTACAGTGGACTTCTCAAAACACAGCCGTGTAAGCGTACACTCCCTGTTTATCAGAGTCCTACAGCTCTTACTACTGTGTACTTCCCCAGATGTAATACAATTTCTTTTACCTATGCTTGTCCCCAAAGCATGTTCTCTCTCTACATGCCTCTGCAGACAGAACTCAGATATTCCCATGGATCCCACGGGATTCTAAAATTGCTTTGGTCATCAAAATATCACTCTTGCAGAACAAAATACAATACACTATGGCAAAGCTGCCAAAGATAGATTGGCATGTCTTAGATTCCCTGAGACAACCCCCAGAGGTGCTCTGTGCACAGCTGTGTGTTGAGAAATGGCTCCCCTCTCCTCCACCTTGCAGCTCCCAGTGAAGGAAGAAATACTTGCTCCATGTTACCTCCTCTCTTTCCTGTGTGAGAGAACACTACTCTCACTAGTCTGTGTTCAGCAGCAAACAGAGTTGCTCTCAGGTACAGAACAAAGAAGACACAACATCAAAGTGAGTAAAGGAAAGAGAGAGGACAGTGTCCCTGCACCACTCTCCAGGAAGGTCATTGCTGGTTGTTGTGGTTTCAGTGAGAAATGTCTCCCATAGTCTTGGGCATTTAAATACTTGGCTCCCCAGTTGGTAGTCCTCTTACAGCAGGTTTAGAAGTAGAGCCTTGATGGAGGAAATTCATCACTGGAGTGGGCTTTTTGAGTAAAACCTCCACCTACTTCTAGTTTCCTTGCTTTGCTTTGTGTTTGTGGTTCTAGACATGAGCTCTCAGCTTCTTGCTCCTGCTGCCTCTGCCCTGCCATCACGGACTCTAACTCTCTGAAACCATAAGCCAAAATAAATTATTTCTTCTATAAGTTGCCTTGGTCATGGTGTTTGTCACAGTAACAGGAAAGTAAATGGGATCCTGGTCTATCAGCGTACAACTTTCAGGCCCAGGCTTGAGGAAACAGTCAAGAGCTAGTCATTGCATTAAGTATGTGTTATGTTGGCTCTCCATGTAAGAAATAGGATGGAGTCCTTGTGGAAGCAGTCCAGGCATCTCTGAATCTTCTACAAGCATGGACTCAGGAAGAGAACAGCATCAGCAGCTATTTTTGGTGAAAATAAAATACGTTCTTCTAGCTCATCTATATATCGTGCATCTCAGTTTCTTTAAAAAGTTCCTAACAGAAGTGGTGTAAATTTGTTGGCTATGGTCTATGAAAATAAGAGAAATGAGCTAAAATATCAAGGACTTTGACATCCTCTGCACATTTGAGCAATGATGCTGTTACTTATTTTTGTTATCTCTGGCAAACTATCACTTCTCTGAGCTAACTTTTCTTGCTGGTGATGTGTGTTTCATTTTGTCATTTGTCATTTCTCACAAAAGAAAAAGAGCACTGAAACAATGGGTGAAAACAAGGACACAGCAAATGAAGAGCAAAATGACCCCAGTGTGTGTCTATTCCTCATTGGTCACTTGATCTGAAGAGAGCACCATGCTTTGTAAGGTTATGTGGCCTTGCTGTGTTTTGCACAAATTCCACAAAGGCCATAAAAGACCATGTACAGTAAGGCATGTGATTGCTGAAGGACTGTAACTGGCTCAGGGCCAAGCTCATGGAAGGTTCTCAGCAAAGGCTTCTTGACTGTATCAAGGTCAGTCTGACAACATTCCCCGAAGCATGCTTTCCCCAATTTCTGGAAAGAACATGTATTGCCTATTCAGGAGGATCTAGAATAAGAAGTGCTCTGCAGAAAACTATGTTCCAGAACTTTCCAGCAGATATGTACAGGTTTTATTTCTTATTACAACTTGCCTTCTGTCTTCTGGGGCTCAAGGGGATGTGTGCTAAATGTTGGGAGGTTTAGTGAAAAGGATTAATTAACTTCTCTGAAGTTGTGTTGTGCAGCCAGAAAAATACACTCCTCAGGGACTAGACAAAAACCATAACAGCTAGCCTCCTGCATTCTGTCTATACTGCAGAAGTTCCCTACTGGTCACACTTGACACCATACTCCCATTCTCCCATCTGAGGACTAGATCAGTTAAGTTTTATTTTTCTTTTTCAGGTATATTGGATGTTATAATTCTCCCTGGCTTCATACTTACACACTGACTTTCTTCATCTTAATGTTTTATACAACCATCACCTGGTAACCTGTTCTATCTCACTTCTGGCACAAATCCACAGAAATCATGACCCCTCCAAATATAATTACATAAAATATGAGGGAAAATCCACATTTATCCTCAATATGGATTTATCCACTAAAGTCTACCATGATGATAAATCTTGATTGTCAACTAGATTTAATTTTTAGTTATATCTACGTGTGTGTGTGTGTGTGTGTGTGTGTGTGTGTGTGTGTGTGTGAAGGGGGAGTGGCTTACATTAGTACTGGTGCCCGCATAGGCCAGAAAGGGCACTGGGTCCCCTGAAACTGGAATTAAATGTAGCTTTGAATGTTCAGTGTGAGTGCTAAGAACTACGCAGTTCCTCTGGAAAAGGGGGAATTTTTTTTCTAACCTCTGAGTCATCTCTCCAGTACCTTAACTGAGTTTGGATTCACCTAGACAACATATTTCTAAGTGTCCCTATGAAGGTATTTCTATAGAGGTTTACCTGAAGAGTGATATCATCCTAAATGTGGTTGGCACTTTGTCATGGACCAGATCTCCATATTATATCGAAGCAGGGTGGGGTGCAGCACAAGATGCAGGAAGCCAGTCAGAGAAATTCAGCATCTGATATTCTTTCTGCTGTCTTTACATCAGCATGAATGACTCAAAGGCAGCTTCACTGCCCAAAATCTAACTTCAAGATGGCTGACGGCTTACAGACACTGCCTCCTAAACTGCTTTTTGCTGGTGATTCTATCTGTTGAATCAACTTACCTCACCAGGAATTGTCATTTCTTTACAACCTTGGCCAGTGGCCTTGCGAATGCTGTAAGTTTAGAGAATTTCCTGAGGCTTTCAACTCTATTTATATCCTGAGTCAGATGACCTCAATCTTCCCTCTTTATTAGTTCTCAATGGTGTATTTATTTACCATTTTGCTTCCTTGAAATTTTTCCTATAAAAATTCTGGTATCTGAGCTTTTATTCATTCTTTTCTAGTATGTGTGCTTTATTTACTATTCTCATCTTACTGCCTTAGCAAGAATCCCCAGCACTGTAATGAACATGGTAACCGCAGACATCTTGGCCTCATTTCCCATCTTAAGGGAAAACACTCAGTTTTATCATTAACTATGATGTTTAAAGGTAAGTTATTTACACTCTTTAGCAGGCTGAGGAAGGATATTTTAATTCATGCTACTGTGATTATTAGCCTTTATGTAGTGTTTTATTTTATAATGATCAAACTTGTGATTTTTTACCTTAAATTCTTAGTCTCTTGATAAATTGTCTTTTATTAAATATTAATCTAGCCTTGCTTCCTTATAATGTCATAACTTACCTTTTTGTGCTATGGTTGTGTTATTTTTGATTACCAGGGTAATAGTAGTTTCAGAAAATAAATTTGGGTGTGTCTTCCTACCTCTTCTATTTTCTAGGAAAGATGATGAAGATAGGGTCTAGAGAGACAATTCAGCAGTTAAGAGTACCTGTCACTCTTGCAGAGGACCATTGTTCAATTCCCTGCATCCAAGTCAGGAGCTCACAAACTTCTATAATTCCAGTTCCAAGGAACTTGGCACTCTTCTAGACTCAGAAGACTCTGCATTCATGTGCACATACCAACATACAAACACATGTACATAAACAAGAATAAATAAAACTTTCATTAAAAGCTATGTAGAATTAATGTCAATTATGACTGAAACATTTACTACACTAATTATTCAATGAAACGCTGTGTGTCTGGAGATTTCTTTTGAGAAAGTTTTAAACTTTGAAATCAACTTTCTCCATAGTTGTAAGATGAATCAAATTATCTATTTTGCACTGGATGAATTGTGGACATGCCTGACACATTGCCAACCCTCTTCTAAATGGGTCACTGTGTATGTGTTGCCCTGTAGACCACATTCTCTCATCTTTTGATGTCTGAAGACTGTAATTGCATGCTGTATGTTGCTGAAGATATTGGTGATTTGTGTCTTTGTCAATCTTCATGAATGTTTTTGTCCATTTTATCACTTAAAATAAACTGCACTGTGCTAACTGCTTTTTCTGTTTTCTGCTTGCAGTTGTGATGACTGTGGTGTCTGTTCAGGACCCCCAAGATCAAGTTCTCAGCACAAAGGACGATTATTTGCCCTAGAGAAAGAGAGGGCAGGGATAAGGGACAAAGATTGGAGACAGAGGATGAGGGAGGAGGAGAAGGGAATCAGGGAAAGGAGGCAGGGATATTTGTCCAGGAAGGAGGACAAAGGACTATCTGGATAGAGAGGAGACAGACATGACCCATAGGAAAATGACAGTTTATAAATTCAAGGGGAAACCCTGTGTTAGGATGAGTGTTCATTTTAATTGAGTATGTTAATTAGTTGAGCCAAAGGAGACTTTTGATTGCTGAACTTTGATTGCTTTTGATTACTTTGATAGCTGGACCTTGGTAGTCAGCCTCAGGAGGACAAAGCATCCAAATGAGGGTATAGCCCTTGGTGGCTAGCTTTAGGAATGTAATCTAACAGTTTTAACAAGGCAGAGGGGATGGGAGAGAAGGGCAAGGCCTACCAGGGCCATGTTTGCCATGCTTGAACTGGCTAGAGTCCCTTTACTTACTTCAGCTGTTTACTATCTTCTTTCTTCTGTTTGCTATGATTTGCAGACACTTCCAGTGGAAGCCTAGGGTCCTGGATCCAGCACTGTCCTGTTCCATTGTTTGCTTTTTGTGCTCTTTCCTCTTGGGTGCTGCCTGTGTCCATGGTGTTGAGTGGCGTTTCTATCTTCATTCCCATTCATATCAATGTTTTATTTCCCCTTCCAGAGTGCTTTCCTTAGTAACTAAGGGTTTGGAAAATTTATCTTTCTATAATAGTCTGAGTATTTATGTCACTATCCAAAATTTAAACACTGAAATCTTAACTCCCAACTCCCAGGTGGTGATGTTGCTAGGACAACAACCACTGAGTCTTATCTCAAGAGGGTAAACCATTGCAGATGGGGTTTGTACTTTGGTTAAGGAGATTTAGAAGGAACTCTACACCTTGTACCATCTGGAAAAACAGTCAAAAGGAGTGTGTTGGTTAGTTTTTTGTCAACTTGACACAGGCTGGGATCATCTGAGAAGAGGGAATCACAATTGAGAAATACCCCCAACAGATTGGCCTTCAGGAAATTTCCTTGATTAATAATTGATGTGAGAGGGCCCATCCCACTGTGGGTGGAGCCAACCCAGGCAGGTTGTCCTGGACTGTATGAGAAAGCAAGCTAAGCAAGCAATGGAGAACAAGCCAATAAGCAGAACTCCCCCGTGACTTCTGCATCAGCTCCTGCCTCTAGGTTTCTGCTTTGAGTTCCTGCTCTGACCTTCCTTCATGAAGGATTGTTAGCTATAAGATGCAATAAACCCTTTACCAACATGGCAGTGGTGGTCATGGTCATGGGGCTTATCACAGAAATAGAAAGCAAACTAAGACAAGAATGGTCTATGAAACAGGAAACTGAGTCCTCTGGTACCTTGATTTTGGAAAATAAATTTCAGCTGTTTATAAGCTCCCAGTCTGACATGTTTTTTAGCCAGGAGCTCAAACAGAAAAAGTTTCTTTCAGTTCACTGGTTCTAGTTTTACTGTATGTGATCAAAGATAATACTTTATACCTAATCATTTGCTTTACACCTGATGGAAAAGGTTACTCTTATTGAGCAAGGTGTAATCTGCCTTGGCGATTGCTCTGTAACCATGAGTGGGTGTGTCCAGCTACTTCAGAGTGGAGCTTCCTAATAGCTAGTGACATCCTGATGTTAAACATTGGTGTTGAGTTTTGGCCTCTCCTCACTAGTTGTTACATTTTCTAATTGTAAGAGGCTTGTTTAACCATCTAAGTACAAGTGTGAAGTTCACGATTTCTCTTTTCAGTTCTAGTGTGAAGGTCTAGACTTGACTTTACAGGCTCCATTTTAGGGAAAGGGCCACCATCTCAGACCACCTGCTGTACTCAGTTCCAGGAAAGACTTCAGGAATGTGCCATGACAACTGATACAGAGCAGTATCCTCCTGCAGACATCCTGTCTGTGGCTTATGGCCCTTAAAGATATCTAGATAATCCTGGTGAGCAGCCCAGATAATCCTGTTCAGCCAGTTGTGGTTCCCCACCAAAAGTCTAACCCAATGGTTTCAAATGTGATTTTGCACCCAAAGTCTAGACCAATAATTTCAGAAAATCGCTTTGCCCCATATCCCTTTTGCCCAATCCCAAATTGCCAATTCCCGGCTTGTATTTTTTTCTCTATAAAACCTCTCTACACCTGGGCTCACGGCAACAGCCACATTTCCTTCCATCTGCTGTCAAATGGCCCAGGTTGAACCTGAATAAAGGGACCCTTATGTGCTTGCATCGGAAACCGGCTCCTTGGTGGTCTCTGGGGGGTTTCATGAAATGGGTACAACACTAGCAGTATTTGTTGCAAAATTTCCTGGTTTTTTTCTTGGCTGTAGCAATAATAGACCTTCTAAGCAGACTTTCTGTGATGTTCCCAGAGCCTAAGAGGATGTGGTACAGACATGCTCTTTGTGACTAGGAACCCAACACTCATTCTCTATACTTGACCAGTTATGAGTCTCCACAATTACCACGGACCACCACAAAAGAAGCTTCTTTGACCAAAGATGGCAGCAGCACAGTTTTCTGTGCCTTGTTATCTAGAAGGCAATGTGACAAACATATGACGTCTATTTAGCAAAACAACAGTGATAGCTTCCTCATTATGGTCTAGGGCCTCCCTAGCCACGGGTTTTACAATGCACATGTGAATTCCCTCCTGTGGAGTGAGCATCAAATCCAATCAGAAAGTTGATACATTATGAAAGACTTACCACTGTTACCCCAATTGCCTCACCTGGTCCAACTTATGAGTAGTTGTCACTCAGTGGCTGCAGAGGAGTAAGACTATGAAGAACAATTCATCTCAGCAGTCTGCATACCACATTCCAGCACTGTGAAATCTACCCAGCAGGAGGGAACCCTCCAGCCCAGTTCCTGCTTGATTTCTCTATGTCCTGAAACCAGGTCTATGGCACTTCCAGCAATTAGGTCTTGCTGGGAGGGCTATCACCCCTACTTGCTTGCCAGGAGACCACAAACAATGCAGGCAATTGCTACCAAAACAGGGGGTCTCATGTAGCCCAGGATAGCCTCAAACTTACTATGTTACTGAGGATGACCTTGAACTCCTGTTTCTACCTCCCACATGCTAGGATGCTGGGAGAACAGGCATGCAGCTTGTTTCTGCAGTGCTAGGGATCAAATCCAGAGACTTGTACATGCTAGGCAAGCAAGCACTCTACCAACTGAGCTATATCTGCACCCTCCGTTTAATTTCTTTAAAAAAAACAAGGTTAGAAAGTGCAATAACCTACATTGGGGCTTAGCAAACAACCTAGGAAATATACTAATACTGGCCACTGAACTTCCTGCTGCTGTACTTTTCTATCTTGTCCCATTACCCATCTTCCCTCATCCCTGAGGATACTCTCCTGGCTCTCGGTTGTTTGCTAATATCTTCACTTGCACTGTGTACCTTTTCCTTCAGCCTACAGTCCTCATGAGAAATTGCATCACATGACACGGTGGCAGAGCTCAGACGGGTCCCATCACAACAACAGAGCTCTATAAAGCAAGAGCAGCCAGTTCCTGGGATCTAACAAATACAACATGGCAGAGCTACTCAGCTGTGGAGGAACTGCCAGAACACACATCCACACAGAAAATGCCAGGATTGAAGCTTCTCAGAAGTCTGGAGCTGATCATGGGAACAAGAGCAAAGAGGACTTGGAAGCAAGGCACATGCGCTGATCTTTATGCACCAGTTCATCACTAGTCTCTGTCTGCAGGACAGTGCACAAGAGAAATGGGAATCACCTGCTCTTTATCTTGCTGTGAGTCATCTCCTCCCCCTGCTCCTCACAGAAGAATGTTGACATAACTTTCTGGTTTTATTGCATTTATTCTTTTTAAGTAAGTGCATGTGACCTGCAATAACTTATCAAAAGAAACTTGTAGTCCTCATCCTTTTAGCTATCTGAACATACAATTCCACTGGCTGATGGCAACTGGCTCTGACAGTCTGGCACAGATGTTTTGGTGTGTTTTAATGCATTCACACGGTCTTCTCTACTTTGTAAGATGGTAAAATGCTGCACACGATGTGGCTACATGATGCTTCCTTCACTGAAACACATATAGTGCGCACATTTCAATATGTTAGGTTACTTCCTTCATCTAAGTGGTCACACTTCATTGCATGGATTTAGTTTGAAACTTATTATTCAGTTGGGGTGCACATGACACAGCATAAACATAGAGGTGGGAGTCCATTCTCTCATTCAACTGTGTGTACAAGGAATTGGACTTGACCTCAAGCTCTTTTATCCAATGGACATGCTCACTGGCCTTAAATTATTCTCTTATTGGCCATCTTTATAAATGCTCCCCAGTTTAGATTTTTGAAATAATGAAGCTGTCTGTATTTTTATCTAATTTTGAGTTAATACATTCTGAAAAAGAATGTTTCAACGGTACACTTAATTTGGTATTTTCATTTTTAAAAAATATCCACAATCTTCTGACAGAGAAAAAACAACTCTAATTGATGAAAATCCGAAGAACTCATTAGTAAATCTTGAAGCAGGAGAGGTAGTCCTACTCAGGAAAGAGCACACTAACTGTTTCTCCAGTGCCAATAGGTCAGTACTGAATACATACTACAATAACATTATCTGAACTCAACAGGTTATATTTGGGAATATATTTATATATGTACATATATATATATGCAATAATAATTGATTAAAATAGCCATGAATTTGAAGAAGAGTGGGGAGGGTTTAGAGGGAGGAAAGTGAAGGCAGAAATATTTTACTTAAAATACAATATGAGAAAATACCTTCTAAAATGTTATATGTTAGAGAATAAAGTACCAGAAAGAAGCATAAAGAGAACAATGAAGTCAGCATGAGTTTTCTGAAAAGAGCCCAAAAGCAAATCTAGCAAAAAAAAAAAAAAAAAGGACTACATCAAGCTAGAAAGCTTCTGCAAGACAAAGGAAACAAAGAATGCCAAGGTAACACATGGGATGAGAAAGCTGTTTGCAAATATTGCATCTAACAAGTGGGTAATATCTAGATTGTACAAGGTAGTCCATCAACTCAATAATAAAAACAACCAAAATCCAATTTAAAATGGGCAAGTCTACACCTCAATGAGATACCACCAAGCTGCACTTAAAATGGCTAGTGTCAAAAAGACAAATGATAGCAAGAGTTGGTGAAACAGGAAGAAAGGAAACACAGGCTGTGGTGGGAAAGCACTTTAGAAAACCCATTATGGAAAACACAGTACAAGTTCTTCAGAAATGTAAAATCTCAAAATAGCTTATAGAGCCAAAGGAAATAAGTTAGTATGTTGGAAAGCTATCTGTCCCTTGGCCACTGCAGCACAAACAAAAAGTGCCAAGTGAGAACAATCTAACTGTCCACTGACAGATGAGTAGATAAGATGATGTGTTGTACTTACAATCACATTCTTGCATATAATGGATAAAATCCGGCACTAACAACAAAGTGAATCTAAGCAGAAGTCGTGTTGTTAAGTGAGATAAAGCAGACACAGAAACATGAGCCTGATGATTCTCTCATATTTGTGATTTTGAAAAGCCAGTCTTACTGTGGACAAAAGAAGAAAGGTTCCCAGAAGCTGAGGAGGATGGGGGGCTCAGGAGAGGCTGGTGGTTGGCTGCTGAAGGACTTGTGGAAAAGAACAAAACATTGTGATGGGTCTGTCACACAGTGGAAGGACTAAAAAGAGTACATACAAAGAGTAAATATTTATACACTAGGACCCAGGTCATTGGACACAGCCAGTCCCTGGGAACACCCACCCAACTCTGACCCAGTTGCCAGCCAGCAGGGAAAACTCCTGTGGGAAGGCTCCCCCCGACACCAAACCCCTCTCATCAGACCTTGCAATCTACAAGTTCCATGCCCCACCCCAATACCCATCCACAAAACAAAAACTAAAACGTCTAAATTGGACAAAACAAACAGAAGAAAAAGAGCCTAAGAGAAAGCACAAGAAGCAGAGATCCAAAACACTAAACTGGAAACCATAATAAATACACAGAGGACCTGGTACAGAGCCCTGAAGAACCCTGTGCATGCTGCTGCAGTCTCTGCTAGTTCCTATGTGCTTTGATCATGTTAAGTTAGAGGGCATTGGTCTCATGGTGTCCTCCAATCCCTCTTGCTCTTACACTTTCTGCCTTCTCTTTTACAGGGTTTCCTGAGCCCTGAGGGGAAGGTTTTGATGGACACATCTGTTTTAGGGCCAAGTATTCCAAGGTTTCTCACTCTCTGTATAATGTCTGGCTGTGGGTGTCTGTATTTGTTCTCATCTGCTCTAGGAGAAATTTCTCTGATGATGTCTGAGTAAAGCAATGATCTATATCTAATATCATTAGGAGTCAATTTATTGCTATGTATTCTGTTTTAGTTTGTTTTGTTTGTTAGAATAGCAATATTTGGGTTTACTTTAAGTCTCTTGGCATTCTAGTCAAAGGTTCTTGGTCACCCAAACAGTGTAAGGTATGGGTTCTATTTCATGGAATGGGCCTTAGGTCAAATCAGGCTTCTCGGGGATATCCACCAACCACAGCATACCAATCTACCCTAAGACCAGGAACATATCATCACATCAAGGCTGGATGAGGCAACCTGTAGGAGGAGAAGGATCACACAAGTAGGCAAAAGAGTCGGAGACAGGCCCTGCTCCCACTGCTTTCTTTTTTCCATTGTATATTTCTGGCTTCTTTATAAAAAAAAATTTCAGGTGTTCATAGGTGTGTGGACTTATGCCTGGGGCTTCGATTTGATTCCATTGATCCACCTGTCTTTATGCCAATATCATGCAGTTTTTATTACTAGAGTTCTGTAGTATAGCTTGCAATCAGGGATGGTGATATCTTTGGAAGTTCTTTTATTATATAGGATTGTTTTTTTAGCTGTCTTGGATTTTGTGTTTTTCCATATGAAGTTGAGTATCATTCTTCCAAGGACTGTAAAGGATTGTGTTGGAATTTTAATGGGGATTTCATTGAATCTGTAGATTACTTTTGATAGGATATCCATTTTTACTACATTAATCCTGCTGATCTATGAGCATGGAAGATCTTTCCATCTTCTGGTACCTTCTTCAATTTCCTTCTTCAAAAACTTGAAGTCATTCACCTACTTGGTTACAGTTATCCCAAGATATATTATTTGTGACCATTGTGAAAGGTGTTGTTTCCCCAATTTATTTCTCAGCCAGTTTGTCATTTGCATATAGGAGGGCTACTGATTTATTTTAATCTTGTATCCAGCCACTTCACCTAAGGCGTTTATCAGCTGCAGGAGTTCCCTGTTAGAATTTTGGCAGTTGCTTATATATACTATATCATCTGCAGATAATGATACTTTAACTGCTTTTTTTCCAATTTGTATCCCTTGATTTCCTTCAGTTGTCTTATTGCTCTAGCTTGAACTTCAAGGACTATATTGAATAGGTATGGAGAGAGTGGACAGCCTTGTCTTTTTCCTCATTTTAGTGGAATTACTTTGAGTTTCTCTCTATTTAATTTGATTTAGGCTGTAGGCTTGCTGAACATTGTCTTTATTATGTTTAGGGATATCCCTTATATCCTTGATCTCTCCAAGACTTTTATCATGAAGGGGTGTTGGATTTTGTCAAAGGCTTTTTCAGCACCTAATGAGATGATCATGTGGGGTTTTTTCCTTTCAGTTTGTTTATGTGATGAATTGCCATTGACAGGTTTTCATATGTTAAACCATCCCTGCATCTCTGGGATGAAGCCTACTTGTTCATGGTGGATGATCTTTTTGATGTGTTTTTAGATTCAGTTTGTGAGTGTTTTATTGAATATTTTTGCATAAATGTTCATAAGGGAAATTGGTATGTAATTCTCTTTCTTTGTGGAAACTTTGTGTGGTTTGGATATCAGGGTGACTGTGGCCTTATAAAATGAATTTGGCAATGATCCTTTTGTTTCTGTTATGTGGGATAATTTGAAGAGTATTGGTATTATCTCTTCTTTCAAAGTCTGGTTGAATTCTGCGTTAAACCCACCTGGTCCTGTCTGGGCTTTTTTGGTTGGGAGACTTAATGACTGCTTCTATTTCCTTAGGGATTATCAGTCTACTTAAATTGTTTTTCTGATCTTGATTTAACTTTGGTAAATGGTATCTACCCAAAGTATTGTTTATTTCCCTTAGATTTTCCAATTTTGTGGAATACAGGTTTTTGAAGTATGGCCTAATGATTCTTTGGATTTCCTCAGTGTCTGTTGTTATGTCCCCCTTTTTGTTTCTGACTTTGTTAATTTGGATATTCTCTCTTTGCTTTTTAGTTAGTTTGGATAAGGGCTTGTCTATCTTGTTAAATTTTCTCAAAGAACCAACTCTGTGTCATTGATTCTTTGCATTGTTCTCTTTGTTTCTATTTTATTGACTTCAGCCCTTAGTTTATTTCCTGATATCTACTCCTCTTGGGTGTGCCACCCAAACAGTGTCAGGTATGGGTTCCATCTCATGGAATGGGCCTCAGGTCAAATCAGATATTAGTTGGTTATTCCAGCTAATATCATATTAGTTTGTGTCATCATTTGAGAACAGCAGTTCTCAACCTGTGGATTTTGACCCCTTTGGGGGCTGCATATCAGATATCTTGCATATCAGATATCTGCATTACAATTCATAACAGGAACCAAATTACAGTTATGAAGTAGCAACATAATAATTTTATGGTTGGGGGTAACTGCAACATGAGGACCTGTATTAAAGAGTCACAGCACATCACCTGCATCATCTGGAGGAAGAGGTGAGTGACTGGTATCCCAGCTAAACAGCTCCAATCCCTAGGCTCTGAGCACAGGGCACATCCCATGACCCTCCCACTCCTATCTCAGCCCCAGCAACAGGCCAGCAGGTAAGATTCCAGCCTGCAGGCAGCTACCACCACCACCATCCATCCATTGGACCCTGCCTAAACCCACAGAACCCATCATCCTCCCCCTGGCCAACCATCCTCCACAAAATCAGCACCCCTACAGGCACAAGCACCACCTGCATCATCTAGAGAAATAGGTAAGTGTAGCTGGAAGTTTTTCTGTGTCCCGGCCAGCTGGTTTTTGGGACAAATCTCTCCCACTCGGGTTCCCCAAGTAAGCACAAAGAGGCTTATATTAATTGTGACTGCTTGGCCATTAGCTCAGACTTATTACTGACTAGCTCTTACACTTAAATTAACCCATTATTTTTTATCTATGTTTAGCCATGTGGCCTGGTACCTTTTCTCAGTTCTGCCTTTTCATGGTGCTGTGTCTGGCTGGTGACTCCTGACTCTGCTCTTCCTCTTCCCAGAATTCTCCTTGTCTGCTTATCCCACCTATACTTCCTGCCTGGCTACTGACCAATCAGCATTTTATTTATCAACCAATCAGAGCAATACATATTTACAGCATACAGAACGACATCCCACAGCACTTCCCCTTTTCTGTCTAATCAAAAAGGAAGGTTTTAACTTTAACATAGTAAAACAAAACAGTTATCAAGTAAAAATTACAGTTACAGTATCTAGTCTATTTATATTTGGCAAATTCAAAGAAAATATTCTATCATCTATCCAATATTTGTGAGTCTAAAGTTTTATATCTAATTTATCTTTTATCATAACCAAGGAAAATTATATCTAGTCTTCAACTACATCAAAGATCTCAGAAGAATATAATATTACCTAAGTAAACAGGAAGAGCATTCTAAGCAACTTCCAAAAATCTAGAATGACAGAGACAGCTGCCTGCCTGGACAGTCATCCATAGTTCCTCTGTAACGTTGGGGCATCCTTCTTCAGCCTATAGGCCTAGAGTCTCTCAGTTGCTTCTCTCTGTGTCCTATAGAATATCTGGCAGTCTCTTCTGCAAAGTAGGAAACTGAAGGACCATTTTGACTTGCTTTGGCAAGTTCAGTGGTCATTTTCCTATGGGTCTTGTATGTTCAGTTTATCAGCAGTCCAGGCAAGAGCAGTTTCTTGCCCAAATGGCTATTTTTGCCAAGAAGAAGATAAACTCCATATGGAGTGTCTTTAATGCCCATCTACCTCTTTGAAGTTAATATGTGCTGCCAGGAGCAAATGTGTCTCATTGTCCAGAAAAATCTTTTTAAAACATTTTAAATGCCATATTATGTAGATCATTGAAGTGTTTGAAGATTACCTACCTAATTGAAATATATCTATGTATATCTAGTAAACAAGCCAGCCAGGACAAATCTCTCCCACTTGCGTCCCCCAAGTAAGCACATAGAGGCTTATATTAATTATAACTGCTTGGCCATTAGCTCAGACTTATTACTGAATAGCTCTTACACTTAAATTAACCCATTATTTTTATCTATGTTTAGCCATGTGGCTTGGTACCTTTTCTCAGTTCTGCCATGTCATCTTGCTTCCTATGTGTCTGGCTGGTGACTCCTGACTCTGCTCTTCCTCTTCCCGCAATTCTCCCTGTCAGCTTAGCCCACCTATACTTCCTGCCTGGCAACTGGCTAATGAACATTTTATTTATCAACCAATCAGAGCAACACATATTCACAGCATACAGAAACAAATACCACAGCAGGTAAGTGACTGGTCTCCCAGCTAAACTGCCACAGTTCCTAGGCCCTAGGACCTAGGCTCCTCCTCCCATCTCAGCCCCAGCAGCTAGCCAACAGGTAAGAGCCCTTCAGGCAGGCCATACCACCACTGCTACCACCCACTGGACCCTGTAACTTGTAAGACCTACCAAAGCCATCATCCTCCCCCTGGCCAACTATATCCTGCAAAGTCAGCAGCCTCTAGAGGGACAAGAACCACCTGTACCAATTGGAAGAAGAGCAGCCTCCCCATAAACAGACCTTTCCAGCAACATCAGCAGATCCTGTAGGTACAAGTACCACTCACACCAGTTGGAACAACAGGCACAGGCACAACCTAAAGAACAGACTCCATAGGCACAGGTACAACCCATACCAGTTGGAAGAACAGACACCATAGGCACAAGTAAGGCCCACTCCAGCCAGAAGAAATGCACACTATACTGGATCTAGGAACCCAAATGCCCACAAACCTCAGCTGAGACAACCCTACTTGACCTGACAACCAGCCAATCACCAGAACCCTTGGCCATTCAGGCCAAAAGACAATAAAGAAAACAGATAATAAAGGAACAAAAGACTCATAGAACAAAGATATAACAAGAGCCAACAACTGTTCCTATAGTTATCCCAAACCCAGATGGGTAAATAGCAGTGTAAGGATACAGTCAACAACATAAAGATCAGTAAGGCACCACAAGAACCTAGTTTTTCTGCAACAGCAAGACCTGAACATCCCAATGCAGATGAACCAGTAGGAAATGATCTTTAAAAAATAATTTTATGAAGATGATAGAGGCCCTTAAAGAGGAAATGAAAAATTCTCTTGAAGAATTTGAAGAAAAGATGAACAAAAAAATTGGAAGAAATCAATACATCCCTTAAAGAAAGCCAAGAAAAAACAATCGAACAGGTGAAAGAAACAGTTCAAGACTTGAAAATTGAAATAAGAGGCAATAAAGAAAACACAAACCTAGGGAATTCTGGAAATGGAAAATCTGGGTAAATGAACAGGAACTACAGAGCCAAGCATAACCAACAAAAAAGAGACTCTCGGGCATTGAAGATACAATAGGGGAAACAAATTCATAGGTCAATGAAAATGTTAAATCCAACAAATTCTTAACAGAAAACATCCAGGAAATCTGGGACACCATGAAAAGACCAAACATAAGAATAATTGAGATAGAAGATGGAGAACAATTCAAGATCAATGGCACAGAAAATATATTCAACAAAAATCATAGAAGAAAACTTTCCCAGCCTACAGGACATGCCTATAAAGATACAAGAAGCTTAGAGAACACCAAATAGACTGGACCAAAAAAAAGTCCCATCACCAAATAATAATCAAAACACCATACATACAGAAAAAAGAAAGACTATTAGAAATAGCAGAACTAACAGATATAATGACGCAAAAGGACTTAACAGACATCTATAGAACATTTCACTCAAACACAAAAGAATATACCTTCTTCTCAGGACCTCCTGTAACCTTCTCTAAAATTGACCATATACTCTGTCAAAAGGCAAATCTCAACAGATACAAAAAAGTTGGAATAACTCCCTGTATCTTATCAGATCACCATGGATTAAAGTTAGAATTCAACACCACCACAAATTATAGAAAGCCTACAAAACTCATGGAAACTGAACAACACTCAACTGAATCACCAATAGGTCAAGGAAGAAATACAGCAATTAAAGACTTCCTAGAATTCAATGAAATGAATGAACAATATACCCAAACTTATGGGGCACCATGAAAGCATATGTACATATAGAATGTAGAGAAATCTCACACTAGCAACTTAACATCACACCTGAAAGCTCTAGAACAAAAAGAAGTAAATGCACCCAGGAAATGACAGGAAATAATCAAACTGGGGGTTAAAATCAATAAAAATAGAAGCAAAGAGAACAATATAAAGAATCAATTAAACAAAAAGTTGGTTCTTTGAGAAAATCAACAAGTTAGACAAACCCATATCCAAAATAACCAGAAGGCAGAGAAATAATATCCAAATTAACAAAATCAGAAATTAAACAGGAAACATAACAGACACTGAGGAAATCCAGAGAAATCATTAGGTCATATTTCAAAAACCTGTACTTCACAAAATTGGAAAATGTAAAAGAAATGGTCAATTTTCTGGATAGGTATCACATGTCAAAAGTAAATCATGACCAGATAAACAATTATAATAGTCCAATATCCCCTAAGGAAATAGAAACAGTCATTCATAGTCTGGCAACAAAAAAAGCCCAAGACCAGATGGATTCAGCTCAGAATTCTACCAGAATTTCACAGAAGAGCTAATACTAATACTCCTCAAATTCTTCCACACAATAAAAACAGAAGGAACATTGTAAAACTCTTTTTATGAGGCTATGGTTACACTGATACCCAAACCACACAAAGAGGCAACAGAGAAAGAGAATTACAGACCAATCTACCTCATGAACATTAATACAAAAATACTCAGTAAAATACTGACAAATCGAATCCAAGAACATATCAAAAAATCATCTACCATCATCAAGTAGTCTTCAACCAGACATTCAGGAATGGTTCAACATACAGAAATCTGTCAATGTAATACACCATATAAACAAACAAAGAAAAAAAACACATGATCATCTCATAGATGCTGAAAAAGCCTTTGAAAGAATCCAACACTCCTTTATGATAAAGGTCTTGGAGAGATCAGGAATACAAGAAACATTCCTAAACATAATAAAATCACTATAAAGCAATAAACACTATACAGAAATAAAACAAGGCTGTCCACTCTCTTCATATCTACTCAATACAGTACTCAAAGTTCTACCTACAGAAATAAGTCAAAAGGAGATCAAGGGGATACAAATGGGAAAGGAAGAAGTCAAACTTTCACTTTTTGAAGATGATATGATAGTATACATAAGTGACTCCCCAAAAAAATTCTACCAGGGAACTCCTATAGCTGATAAACACCTTCAGTAATTTGACGGGATACAGGATTAACTCAATAATATCAATAGCATTCCTACATAAAAATGATTTTTAAAAAAAGCTGAGAAAGAAATCAGAGAAACAGCACCCTTTGCAATAGTTAAAAATAATATAAAATATCTTGGGTAACTCTAACCAAACAAGTGAAAGAACTATATGACAAGAACTTTAAGTCTTTGAAGAAAAAATGAAGAATATATCAGAAAATGGAAAGATTTCCCATGTTCTTCGATACATACAATTAAATAGGAAAAATAACAATCTTATGAAAGGCAATCTACAGATTCAATGCAATACTCATCAAAATTCCCACACAATTCTTCACAGACCTCAAAAGAACAACACTCAACTTCATATGGAAAAAAAAAACCCCAGGATAGCCAAAACAATCATGTACAATAAAGGAACTTCCAGAGGCATCACCACTCCTGACTTCAAGCTCTACTATACAGCTATAGTAATAAAAACAGCTTGGTATTGGCATAAAAACAGACATGAGGATCAATGGAATCGAATCAAAGACCCTGACATAAACCCACACACCTATGAATGCCTGATTTCTGACAAAGAAGCCAAAATTGTACAATGGGAAAAAGAAAGCATCTTCAACAAATGGTGCCCGCATAACTGGATGTCAACATGTTAAATGAATGTAAATAGATCCATATCTATTGCCATGGACAAAACTCAAGTCCAAGTTGATCAAAGACCTCAACATAAATCCAGTTACACTGAATCTGATAGAAGAGAAAGTGGGAAGTAGCCTTGAATGTATTGGCACAGAAGACTACTTCCTATATATAACACCAGAAGCACAGACACTGAGAGCAACAATTAATAAATGGAACCTCTGAAAACTGAGCTGCTTCTGTAAGGCAAAGGACATGGTAAATAAGACAAAATGGCAGCCTACAGAATGGGAAAATATCTTCACCAACCCCACACTTGACAGTAGGCTGATCTCCAAAACATATAAAGAATTTAAGAAACTAGATAGCAAAATACCAAATAATCCAATTAAAAAATGGGGTAAGCATCTAAACAAAGCACTCTCAACAGAAGAATCTCAAATGGCCAAAAGACATTTAAGGAATTGTTCAACATCCTTAGCCATCAGGGAAATGCAAATCAAAATGACTTCTGATACCATCTTACATTTTTCAGAATAGCTAAAACAAAAACAAAAAAAAACACTCCAGCTTATGCTGGAGAGGATATTGGGTAAGGGGAACACTCCTCTACTGCTGGTGGGGGTGCAAATCTATACAGCCACTTTGGAAGTGAGTATGGACGTTTCTCAGAAAATTGTGATACAATTTACCTCAAGACCCAGTAAAACCACTATTTGGCATATACCCAAAGGATGCTCAATCATACACCAAGGACACTTGCTCAGCTATGTTCATAGCAGCATTATTAATAATAGCTAGAACCTAGAAACAACCTAGATGCCCCTCAATCAAAGAATGGATAACCAAAATATACATTTACACAATGGAGTATTACTCAGTGGTAAAAAAAAAAAAAAAAAAAAAAACAATGACATCATGAAAAGATGGAAGTGGAAAATATCATCCTAAGTGAGGTAACCCAGACACAGAAAGATAAACATGGTATGTACTCACTCATAAGTGGATAATAGATGTAAAACAAAGGATAATCGGGCAACAATCCACAACCATAGAGAAACTAGGTAATAAGGAGGACTCTTAAGAGTGATGCATGGATTGTCCTGGGAAGGGGAAATAGATTATATCTCCTAGGTAAACTGGGGGCTGGAGACAGTGGAGGGGAAGGGATGGAAAATGGGAACATAAGGGATCAAAATGGTCAAGTTAGTGGATGGACAGAGAGGGAGAGCAATGAAAGAAATATATTGATAGAGGGGGCCATTATGGGGTTAGAGAGAAACCTGGTGCCAGAAAAACTCCCAGGAAACCACAAGGATGACTAAGGATGACCAATAGTGGAGAGGGTGCCTGAACTGGCCTTCTCCTGTAATCAGATTAGTGACTACCCTAATTGTCATCATAGAACCTTTATCCAGCAACTGATGGAATCAAATGTAGGATCCACAGCCAAGCACTGGGCCAAGCTATGGGAGTCCAGCTGAAGAGAGGGAGGAGAGATTATATGAGCAAAGGGAGTCAAGATGATGAAGGGGAAACCACAGAAACAGATGACCCAAGGTTGTTGGAGCTCAGGGACTCTAGGCAGATAGCTAGGGAGCCTGCATGGGATGGACCTAGGCCCTCCGCATGTGGATGACAGTTGTGCAGTTTGGTCTGTTTGTAGGGCCCCAAGCAGTGGGACCAGGTACTATCTGTGGCACCCAAGCTGGCTTTTTGGAACCTATTCCCTATGGTGGGATGCCTTGCTCATCCTTGATGCAAGGGGGAAGAACTTAGTCCTGCCTTAACTTGATATGCCATGCATTGTTGACCCCCCTGGATGAGAGATAGAAAGAAGGTGGGGGGAGGAAATGGGAGGAGAGGAAGGAAGAGAAACCATGGTTGGTATGTAAAATAAATTTTAAAAATTTAAAAAGTTGTCACAGCATTAGGAAGGTTGAAAACCTCTACACTAGTTTATCTTGCAGGCAGGGCACCACAGGGTTATGTTTGGCTTGGTGTTTACATTTCTTTGTTAGTAGTTTGTAGAGTATCTTTAGGTACCAAAGATACTAGAATGTAGGGGTGAAGGCTCTGTGTAGACACCAGCTCAAACTCTATATGTTCAGTGAGTTGTTTAGGTATTGTCTTTAGCAATGTGGCCTTGCTGTCAGCTTGTGGAGAACAACCTATTCTTGTTCTAATATTGGCAACAGCCTGGGTTTTTTGGGAGCTACCAAGGGACTTCTGTGGCCAACTCAATTAGATATACCCATTCACAATATTGGAAGCTTCATTTGGCTACAAAAGATGGCCAGTTGGGACTCTGTCTCTCTCATTATTTGATAATTTCAATTAGATTGCCTTCATAGATGTATATATTTTAGGAACCTTCTACTTATTAGGTTTTCATTTTTGGAAATGTTCTATTTCTGGCTATTATGAATTGAGCAGCAATGAACATGGTTGTGCAAGTCTCTCTGTGGAAGGATGAAGTGTCCTTTGGGTATATAGCCAAGAGTAAATATGGATCTTGAGATAGGTTGATTCCTGTCTTCCTGAGGAAGCACCACATCAATTTCTATAACTTATAAAGCATGAGGCTTAGGGTGATTGATATGTTTGTATTTGAAAACTCTTAGTTTTGGTCTCCAGGTCAGGAACTGGTCAAGACCTAATAAAATCCTTGCCCTTTGTTCTAAAGTAAACTAAGAATGAAGCCATGAATCAGAGATCTCACTGGTATTTTACATATATATAAAATTGAACAAGTTAATATATTTGAAATATAAAATATACTCCACCACTCAAAAGCAATTTGAACATGGTTTGTGAACCAAGCCCAAAAAATACTCCTATTTTATGAGGGAAGCAAAAAAATTTAGAAGAAAATGGCAGTCATTTGAAGTGGACAGTCTGTTATCAGAACAACATACCTGAGCAAAGGCTCTAGTTATCACTCTCTCAGATGATGTCCTATCGGTGCAGATGGCACTAGCAAACCAGAGGCCTTCAAAGTCCTAAATGTGTTCATTCCAAGGCTCTGCAGAGGCTCCCCTCACTCAGCACTGGCCTCCAAAGAATCTCAAAACACAAAGAGACATTGAAATTCACCTAATTGTCCCTCTGACATCAAATGCAGTATTAATTACCCCCTGAACACCTGTCCTTAAAATCCCTTCTCCATTTATCACAGTTTGTTCTAATTTTATATATTCAGGTTTTTTTTCAATCTTGGATTAGTTCTCCATATAAACTCTGATCGTAGACAGCCCTTGGAGACAGGAAAAATAGACATCATTGCTCTTCTGACAGCCTTACAGGTACCTGCCCTGCTGACAGCCACCATGTGATACCTGAGCATTCTTGTAGGGAAAACAACCTGCTAATGGAACACAGCCTGACTCCTACAAATCAGTAACATTCCAGTGTCCTCTCAATATTTCTTTGTTTATCCATTCCATCAGGTTACCAACATTTGTCAGAGCCAGTAAACCTATCATGGGAATGTGACAGCTGAGTACATACTCAAGCATATTGTTCGAGGAAGAATTTGGACAAAAAGATTGAGACTAATTTTTACTATAAACTCAGTGTATTACAGAGGGAGGGGTCTCTGAGAGTTTCATGGAGCCATAGGAGTACATGGCAGGGGCTCTGCCACTGACCTCAGTCACCTGGTGAATTCCCGTGGGGAGATGCCTGCATCTCATATGAAGAATATAAGATCCAGGAGGGAAAAACAGCTTCACCGAATCAAAGAAGAGCATGTAGAAGACCTGTACATTCATGGAGCAGCCTGAGAAAGGTCCTAACCCAGAATGTAGACAATGGCAAGAGTGACATGAAATAGGCCCAGAGAAGTGTCTTTGGTGGATGCTCTGAGCTGCCGTGTTTAGGAGCATTGAAAGTTCTTAAAGTGGAAGATCATGGATGAGATTATCACCTGTGCATTTGTGAAAATGCTTCTCAGAATTCATGGCAAGAGGTTGGAAGTTGGGGAGCATAGCAGGAATAGCCTCATAAGAAGGCACTCTAAAGGCAGGTCAGGTGCCCAACTTAGGGAAATGGGGATACATGATTGCTGACAAGGGTACATCTCAGAGATGCTTAACACAAAGGTATTGAGAATTACAAGATCTGAAAACTACTTTCAGAAAATAGAGTTTCTGCTGCTCAGTATAAAGCTTAGACAATGTTATGAGCTACTTACACATTTCCTACTGATGAGAAGTAAAGACTTGCATATGATCTAGAGAAAGAGCAAAGAAAATAAAACTGAACAGTTTTTGAAAAGTTTACAGAGTGCAACAGAAAAACTTCCCAAGACAATTTTCCTATTGGGACATGTCAGAAAGTATAACTGCAGGCTCTCAGGGTCCTTAAAGACTGACTTGTCTCCCTAAATGTCCCCAAATAAAGAGTGGGAGGAAGAGAGAGGAGAGCAGAGTGCAGTGTCTGATATACACCTTTAAAAAGTACAATCTTGAATCCTATGAAAGTACAGAAAAGTTAAATGAGAATGTTTAAATATTTTTATCTTTAAAAAGACCATTGGTGATAAAGTTTCAAGTAGGGAAATATTTCTGTATTTAATGAGATAGATTAGTTAATGAGGTGGACTTCATTTATTGTAAAAGTGACACATTCAAGATGCTGAAGGCACATTCTGTTTTGATACTCAGATGATCAATTTGGCTTCAGAAGAATTCACTTCCTTCAAATGTGATGAAATATGTATATTCTTCTCTCAGATACTACATTTGAACTACTATTTCCCCTCCCTCCACTCCTCCCATTCCCTGTCCCAAGATCTACTCCTCCTCTGTCTGTAGATATGTTATTGTTGTGTAGCTTGGTGTTCTTATAGGACTCCTAACAGTGGGAATGGGGATGTCTCTGGCTCTTTTCCCTATGCTAGGGACCCAATTCCTCCTACTAGGTTGTCTCTTCCAGCCCTGATATGAGGGTTTGTGCCTAGTCTTACTGTAACTTTTTATGCTATGTTCCCTTGATATCCCTGAGGTCTGCTTTTTTTTTTTTTAAATAAAAAAAAAAAAAAAAAAAAAAAAAAAAAAAAAAAAAGACTTACCTTAAAGATGGATCTTCTAGTGCCACCTTCTGGCTAAATAATACTATTTACTCTCTCCAAGACTACCAAATTTTACTTTAGTAATTTTTGTGGGTTTGGTGCCACCTGCTGGAAGCTCTAAGAAGACACACTAATCAAGCTGAGTACTTTCATGTCACCTTGTTAAGGAAACAATGTAGTATCTTCCAAAATAGGTAGATTCTGGCTTCTAAAAGTTTCTGAAAATTATTCACAAACTCTCAGGAATTATTTCAGAGAGGCTTTGTGCCCTTGGGTGACTGTGTCTGTCTGTAAACTGTAAACCTGACCCACATGAGAAATCACCCTCACATAGTTTAACAGGATAACAACCAACATTTGTGCGTGCTTGAATAGATCATTCCTGAGTCTTACACAGCAGTATAAGCTCCATGTCCATCTAGAAATGGAAATGCAGGGTATCTATCTATACCTAAAGCAGAGCACAATAAAATCCTTAAAGGAGCTGGATAGACGGCTCAGTGGTTAAGAGTATTTACTGCTCTTGTAGAGGATGTGAGTTCTGTTCCCAGCACCCACACAACTGCCTATGACTCAAGTTCCAGGGCACTGAACACTCTTCTAGCCTCTGCAGCCTGCTGCACGCACTTGGTGTACATGACTTATAAATAAATATAGATATGAAAATAAACTTGATTTTTTAATCTTTGGGCCAAGAAGACTGTTCAACACTGAAGGACTGGCTTCTCCACATTGTCTATTTTCACTGCTACTGAAAACTCAGGTAAGAGTGGATGGCATATAAACACAGTGCTATGTAGGACATGTAGACTCTGCACGTTTTATTCCTGTTATTAGAACTTAGTGTAGAAACTCTATGATAATCAAAATTAAATAGTATATGGATTTTTAAAAAATACAGTCTCTACAAACATGAGTGGAACTGTCTGTGACACATGAGTTTGAGTACATACACACTTTTTCTTGTCACATCTCCCTCACAACTTGAGATTTTAAGAATTATGAGTATTGCCAAAAGGAGCTCTTTCCACCATTAAATCTTAATTTAAAAAGTTGTGCTTTTCTCAAATAAATTCAACACTGAAGTGGATAGGATCTGAGAGGCGTTAGGAGAAGGGAAAAATATAGTCAAAATATGTGAAAATTTTAAGTAAAGCAATATATATTGGAAATACTTAGCAATAGCATCTTCAAATGAGTCCAGATTTGTCCTCCAAACTGACAAAACCTCCCATGAGTAGAGAACCAGGTGCTGTGATGTCCCACAGAGGACAGTGGGTCTGAAGCACTACCAATCCTCTTGTCAAGGAATACCCCACACTAGTCCCCAAATGCATCTGCCTAATAAACTGCATGTTTAACACTGAAGTCATACTACATGCAGAACAAAGAACTCAACACTACAAGACTGTCCTGACACATGGTTAATTCCACCTTTCCTTCATTTTACCTTACAGAAAGGAAAGCTAGGTGCTGAAATTCAGAATAGTTCTCCCTGCAAGGTGTTAATTGCCACTCTAATTAAGTCACCCACAGTGGTCTGTCCTTAGCAGCACATCATCCCTGTGAGCAAGTAAGAAAATATAGAGAAATCCAACAAAGCTCTTACTTCCATCCCATCCTTTTGCATCTGGTTGATTATGTTGTGTGCAATATGAACTCTAAAATTCATCTAAGTCATCTTTAATGTTACAGTGAAATTAGGTTACAATTTTTTTAACATTGAGTGTAGCATAATGCAAGACTAGGTTCCAACAGGATATCTGAAAATAATCTGTTATAATAAGGATGAGATTCGTAGGACATAATGACCACTGGAAGATAACAAATTGGTTCAATGTGTAACAGAATAAACAATCAACCAAAGGCAAACTGATCATGATCAAGGTAAAGGATGCTCTCTGTGCTGTGCTCCAGAGAAGGATATCTCCCATCTCTGGTCCCCACAGAATTCCACCACAAGTTTGGAGGATGATATGCCATGCTAACCAGTCACCATGTGATTTGGAGGGGAAGAATTAAAACATTTTCTAGGGTAGGGAAAGAGCTCAGTAGGTAAAATGTCTTGCCATGCAAGCATGGAAACAAGACTTAAGATCCCCAGAACCCATATAAGAAGGTGGGTGTGACAGTGCATGCTGGAGAGGTGGGCACAGCCAGATTCCAGAACCTGACTGGCCAGACAGTCTAGTTGAATCAGTAAGCTGCATGTTCAGGGAGATTCTATCAAAAACTTAAAGGTACAGAAGGAGCATGGAAATATGCTAGAGATTACCTCTGTCCTCCACACTTCTGTGCATACATGAGCATATTCATATATGTACACACACACACACACACACACACACACACACACACACACACAAAAGTATATACAGAAAAAACACACATACACACATGACAGGATAGAATAATGAGCTGAATCTAAATAGGTGCAATTGAATAAATATCTGTTAAATGTTCTGTAACCTAGATTCCATAATTATCTCTAAGTACAGATAACAGAAAGTCATGCCATACAACTCTTACATGGCAAATTATATTGCAAATAAAAGATATTTAAGATATTTAGCAATATTACATGCCAGTAGTTGATAGAAATAGAAACATGAAATGCCTACATACCTAGGCAATTTCTTACAAGGTTTGTAGAGTGAATTGAAGACTACCAACCTCACATATAAGTCTAGTGTAAATTGAGAATTCAGTGGCAATTGTTCAACAAAAATTATGAAACTGTTTAAATCACAGCCCAGGCAGTAGTGAAGCACTTGCCTGGCACATGGCACATGCTGGAGTACGCTCCCCAGCATGGAGGGGGAGATTTTATTAAAACACTACAGTAAGAAAGCACTAGCCCTTCACTTACATGAGTCCCTGTGCAACACACAGGACGTACACTCACAAAGCCATCCCTCTGCTGGCATTACTTTACATGAGATCCATTCCTATAACTCTGTTAATTAGAGAAACTTCAACACAGCACACAGTCCAAAATTAAAAAGGCCCTCAGTAGACTTATATAATCACAGAATGGACTGAAAAAGTAGTAATAAACCTATCAACATTCTATTCACAAATGGGAAATATCAACACAGAAAGAACTTATTTAATTATAAAAATGGGTCCAAGATATTTCAACCTCAATACTTGGGCAAAATTATTTTTCTAAGCTCACTCATCCAAGAGAAGTTCTCAGCAGTTACTAACATGTCACAAAGGCCATGCAGTACAGAGTCCAATGACTATTGCAGAAAGAGAGTCAATAAATGTTTTGAGGCAATAACCAGTGTCCACTGAGGGCTGAAGCAGCTGGTATGAGTCAAGACTTAAACTGGATACAAGGAAAAGGAAACAAGAGGTGCAGACCAATTTACTATTTACTTAAGAGACAGGATAAATGAACAGGAATGTTGGAAGAGTGCTTGCCAAGCATGCATGAAGCTCCTGGATCAATCTCCATACCACATAAGACCAGATGTGGCTCTCACGTGAAATCCAACTGGGAGGAAGAGGCAGGAGGATCAGAGTGCAAGGTCTTCCTCAGCTACTTCATGAGTTCCAGGCTACCATCAAAGGAAAAAAGGAAGAAAAAGGAGGGAGTGAGGAAGAAGGAAAGGGAGGAAGGGGGAGGAGGAAAAAGGAAGGAAGGAAGGAAGGAAGGAAAAGAAAGGGAGAAATAAAGAAAGGAAGAGGAGAAAATGATGATAAAATTGTTACTCAAAGGGGTCTTCTATCCATTGTTAGTATGAAAATGAGATCTGAGCATGGGGATTTATGTGTTTAAAGACAAGATGATGAAGAGAATGAGCCTTCTGTCCAGTGTAATCTCTGAGGGAAGTCCTGGTCAGAAATGACAGAAACAAAAATGAAGAGGTGTACTTGGGACAGAGGGTCAACAGTGTTTTCTGCTTCAATGGGACTACATGGAAAAGGATGATTTGGACAAAGTCAAGGTTACAAGTTCATAGATGGCAAGAAAGTTAGGTGGATCCAATCTGGGCCCAGAGCAATCGGCAGCACATACTCTGAGACTGACTCTCACCTGCTTGCTCACTGTGAACCTCAGGTACAGTATTAAGCATGCCACTGTTTCTCTTCCCAGACAACACTAACCAGGCACTTAATCCCTTGACATGTCTAAGGAACTGATCTGTTAAGAAGTATAACCACTTCTACCCCTGCTTAGCACAATGAACTGTTCCCATGTTCCCATTGTCAACATGAAGTTCTATCCTGCTAGAAATAGCTCTGAGGTGAAGGTCCAGAGACTGTAACAGAGAAAAGACAACATGCTGCTTAAGGTTCTATTGTCAAGTTGACACAGACTAAAGTAGTCTGGAAAGGGAAACTTCAATGGAAAAACTGTCTTCATAGGACTGCTCTGTAGTGATGTCAATGAGGAATTATTTGCTGTAGCATGCCTGGGAAGGGTGGCCCTGGAAAAAAGCAAGCTGAACATGAGCCAGGGACCAAGACAGTAAGCAGCATTCCCCCATTGGTTCTTGTCTCTAGGTTCCTGCCTAGAGTTTGTGTCCTGATATCCCTCAATTGGCTGTGACATGAAAAGTGTAAGCAAATAAGCCTTTTCCTCCCCAAGTTGCTTTTGGTCGTGGTGTATCCTGGTTAGTGTTCTACTGCTGTTCAGAGATACTATGACCAAGGCAATTCTTCTAAAAGAAAGCATTTAATTGGGGACTTGCTTATAGTTTCAGAGGGTTAGTCCATGATCATCATGACAAAGAGCATGAGGGCAGGCAGGAAAAAATGATGCTGGAGAAGTAGTTGAGAGCTTTACATCCTGATTGCCAGGTATTAGGCAAAGAGAGAGAAACAGAGAGACAGAGACAGAGACAGAGACAGAGACAGAGAGACAGAGAGAGAGAGAGGGAGGGAGAGAGAGAGACAGAGAGAGAGAGAGAGAGAGAGAGAGAGAGAGAGAGAGAGAGAGACCCCTGTGTGCTTGTGAAACCTCAAAGCCTACCCCCAGTATCCTAGATAGTTTTATGTCAACTTATGAAACAAGCTAGAGACATCTGAAAGAAGTCAACTGAGAAAAGGCCTCCATAAGATACAGCTGTAGGACATTTTCTTAATTAGTGATTGATGGGAGAGAGCCCAGCCATTTATGGGTAATGCTATCCCTGGGATGGCAGTCCTAGGTCATTTAATGACCTGTGCAGTCCATGATGAGCAAGCCAGTAAGCAGCACCCCTCCGATTTCTTGACATACCCGGATCCAGTCATCCAGGAGGGCATTCTTTATAGGACCTGGCACCCTCTGTGTCTTTGCTGTGTCTCCATCACAAGCAAGCTGGCATGGCAGTATTCCAGCTGCCTCAGCACACTGCACTTTCCATTCCACAGAGCTTTGTACTATAGTAGAATATTATTTTTAGGTATGTTACTTTTGTTTATGTAGCATTTGTTTAACTCTGTGAAGCTGTGTTTAAAATACCTGATGGTCTAATAAAATACTGAACGGCCAATAGCAAGGCAGGAGAAAGGATGGGACTGGCAGGCAGAGAAAATATATAGAGGAAGAAATCTAGAAGCAGCAGCCAGAGAAGGAGGAGGACATCAGGGGCCAGCCACCCAGCTACACAAAGAGCAATGGAGTAAGAGTAAGATTTACAGAAGTAAGAAAATGAGAAAAGCCCAGAGGCAAAAGGTAGATGGGATAAGTTAAGGAAAGCTGGCTAGACACTAAGCCAAGCTAAGGCTAGGCATTTCATAATTAAAAATAAGCCTCTTCAGAGAGCCTGATCCAGTTGGTGGCCCCTCAGCCATTGGTTCATACTTCATGTGTTTCTATTCGTTTGGCTATTTGTCCCTGTGCTTTATCCAACCTTGGCCTCAACAATTCTCACTCATATAAACCCTCCTCATTCTCGCTAATTGGACTCCCAGAGATCCACCCTGGGCCTAGCCATGGATCTCTTCATCCAGATCCCTCAGTAGTTGGATGAGGTTTCTAGCTCGACAATTAGGGTGTTTGGCCATCCCATCACCAGAGTAGGTCAGTTCGGGCTGTCCCTCAACCATTGCCAGCAGTCTGTTGTGGGGGTATCTTTGTGGCCTCTATGTGTGATTTATTTGGAAGCTTGGTGGTGGATCCCCCAAAAGAGCCAAAAACAAAACATTCTGGTACCCAACGTGGGGCTCGTATATCCATCTAGAGTCTGATAAAGCTGAACAACAACATAAAAAGGGCTATGGTTCCTTTAAGAGTTTTGACTGGACAATTACTACCAGTCACTGAGCCCTTGAACAGCTAGTAAGTTAAGTAGAAACAAAAAAACTGAGCAAAAATGCCTGCTACAGTACAACCATTGGCATTCTAGAGCTCTAGGAAGGTTGAATGCAGTTCCTGGTCAGACAAACCTCTGATCATCTGTTAGTTTCACACTTGGTTTTCACAACAAGAGAAGCGGGCAGAGCCAGCTAAGAGCTGCACTCAGAGAATCCAAGTGTACCTTAGCAGTCTAAAGTTTGCTTGTGCGTCAAAAAAAGGATAAAAGATACACAGAAAAGAGATCCAGAAGGAAAAACTTCTAAACAGGTTCCAGTGTGTTTTACAATGTGCATAGGCCTAATAAAGAAAGAAAAAGGGTATGGACAGTCAGAAAGAAATCGTTAAAAAATAATAAAATCTTTAAAGAGAGAAGTACAATAATAAAAGAAAGCCATGTAGAGATGGGAAATACAAGAGAGTTTAGATCCTGTATGTTATATTGATTTTGAATTTTTGAATGGTCATAAGCAAACAGCAGCTGCTAAGTGACATTGGATTGAAAGAGGGACTGATGAAATAAACCAGCCTTTATACCTTAGGAATGCCTTAACTTTAAAAAAGTCAAAAAAATGTATTTTTCAAATGGAAATCAAAAATGCTTAGGATTTTTGTTCCCACAGAAGATGAGAGGCTATGGATTCCTTCAGGGTTAATATGGACCAGGTTTGATCAGGCAAGACCACCTGAAACTTGACAGGTGATATCTATCATCAAATGTTACTGCTGGTCTTCCCAGGACTTGGTCATTATCTTAAAATTTTCTTTTTGGAAACTTAAGGATACTTCATCCACAGACAGCAGGAAAAAGTATAGAGAAAACTACATCCACATTCCAAAGAATTGGGGGTGTGGGTAGCTGTTGGTTATTTGGTGGGTTGTAGATGTTTGTTATCATTTAGGAGAATATTGTATATTGATATAAACTTAGTTTTTTGTTATACTGTATATGTGTTTCTACTCTTGTTTAAAGGATTTTGTATATTGGTAAAAATTTAAGCTTATTTTTGTTACAACATATTATATATCTGTTTCTATTCTTGTTTAAGGTATTGTACCTATGCAGTTTACTTAAAAATGTAAGTTAAAGTTCTACTTTTTGAAAGCTGTTATTAAAAACTATATAGGATAATCAGGAAACATAGGTTAGTGGTTAGTCATTTATAACAATCAAAATTGTAGAGATGTTAGGTATGCTTTCCAGATCAAATAGAGACATATTTTAGATAGATAGATGGTCTTCAAACTTTTCAAAGACCTACAGAATATGGCATTTAAAATGTTTTGTTAAAGTTTTTCATGACAATGAGACTCATCTGTTCCTGCCAGCACCAATTTTCTTCAGAGAAGATGATAGGCATTGAAGAAACTCCTTATAGAGTTTGCTTTCATTGTGGCAAGGAACTGGGCAAAAAACCTGTTCTTGCCTTTGACTGCTGACTATATACTGTGCTGACTGGACATGCAGGACACAGAACAAAGTAACTGTTAAACTTTGCCAAAACAAGGCAGAACAGACCTTCAAAATTCCTACTTCACAGAAGAGTCAGTCACATATTCTGCAGGACACAGAGGAAAGCGACTGATAAACTTTTCCAATACAAGGCAGGACAGTCCTTCCAATTTGCTGCATCACTGAGAAGTCTCCCAGATACTATGGGGCAGTAGGCTGAAGATGGATGCCCCAATGTTGCAGAAGGAACTTTGGGTGACTGTCCAGGCAGTCAGATGACTCTGTCATTGCGAGAGATTTGGAAGTTGTTCGCAATGCACTTTTTGTTTACTCAAATAATGTTGTCCTTCTGGGGTCTTTGATGGTATTGAAGACTAGATAGTTACAGCTGCAGTTTTTCTTAGTTATGATAGAAAGTAAGTTAGGTGTAAAACTTTGAATTCACTAAGATAGGTGTGGGAGCCCGTTCTCGGGTTCCTCGTGGCTTTACCCAGCAGGTCCTCATAGAGGATGATTAGACCACGGGCCTGAGTGCAGGTGTCTGAGATGGTCTGCACTTGGCTGTGCTGGGGGAGGAGGTCTTTTGCTCCACCCCTTGGCGTCTCTATAAAAACCCTGGGGCAGAGACAGTCGGGGCCCGTTGGAATAGGTTCCAGGCCCTCTCGAGGCTATCCTTTATTTTCTGTCTGTTTATCTCCACGATACTCTCCGCAATAAATCCTTCTATCTAATATTTCCTGCTGCTCGCACTCAAGAAAACTCTGGGGAACTGTGGGGGTGGTTGGGTAAACGCCCCACAGAATGGCGCCTGAACAGGGACTAAAGAAAAAAGAATAAGGGACTAAAGAAAAAAAAAAGGGGGGGACTAAAAAAAGGGGAACTAAAGACAAATGAACAGGGACTAAAGACAAAGTAATAGGGACTAAAGATAAAGGAAAATAATAGTTTTATTACAGAGTTTTTGGTGAAAGTGCTGAGTTCAGCCCTGCCAGTGGATAAGGCATGGAAAAGGAAAGCAGACTGGAAGGATGTCCGATGCTGCAGCGAAATTCTCTTCTGTCAAAATTTTCTATCTTCTATCTCTTAATTTCTATCTGTGAAAAATAAGTTTAAGGTATAGCGTAGTAAAATAGTGTAGGAAAAACTTAGAAGTGTAAGATTGTGTAGGAAAAAATAAGTAAGGCAACTAGACAGAAAAACTCTTCAATTTTCTAACTTTGGGGGCTATGAACGCAAACTGGGAAAAAAATCTTTTTGGGGGCTTTACGGGTAGTAAAAAAAGCTCTTCTTTGAGCTTATGGGGAAGAAAAAGTTTTCTATGGAAGCTTTTGTCCTGGGGACAGCTGAAATGCTAAGTTCAAGCGGCAGGAGAAAGTGATTTCTCCCTGAGGCAAAAATGGGGGTGTAAAAAGCCAAAGTTTAAAGTTGGGAAGTTTTGGGAAAAGTTAGTCTTTCTCCTGGGGGGAAAAAAAATCTTTCTCTTAAACTATAAAGCTTTTCTTGAAAAATTTGGGGAAAAAAAAATCTCTAAAAAGTCTTAATCTTTCTCAAACTAAAAGCTCTCAAACTTAAAAACTAAAGCCTTTAACTTTCTCAGAAGGACAAATTAGAATCACCTGAAGATTAGTATGGGGACCACCTGTGATTAGCTCTAAGGGAAAACAACAAACCTCTTAAGATGGCAAAACCTCTCTAAGTTCTCTTTCAAGCTTTAAAAATCCTCCCTGCAATGCAGGAGGCAGGGACAAGTTCCTAAAAACCTCTTCTAAGCTCTGTTTCTTCAAGCAAGTAAAAGGCAGTGGGTCAGAGTACCCTGAGGGAAACACTTGGGAGAGTGTGGGTAAAGAGCTACGGAGAGCCCAAAAGGGCGGGAAACTTTACCTGAGAAAAGCAAAAAAGCCAAGCTTTTCTGTTACAGCCCAGCTGAGGCATCAAGGGTTTTGTTTGTGAGTGAGCATCTTTGAAAAGGTGCTCCTAAATCAAAGATCCCCTGAAGCATTGTATCTTTGCTTCTGACCAAAAACCCAGAGGCGACTGGCCAGCGTCTCTGAGTTGGAGTACATTTCAGGGATACTAGGGTTCCTGCAGTTGTAAACTTCCTGGAGCACAGAGCTGAGGCGGGAAGGTGCAGGACCCAGGGGAAGATTGCTAATGAACAAACAAAACTAAAGCCAGTGGGAACAGCACAGTTGTCCACTTTCCTACAAGTCCCGGGTTGATAGGTCCACGGCTGCAAAAAGAAATCTGAGAAAAGCTTTCCTATCAGAGTAAGGACCTTTCTGGGAAAACAGTAAAGCCGAACTGTGTCTGAAGCAGTTGTGCTGCTGAGTCAGAACGCTGTCTGGGGAAAGAGCCCAGCCAGGGCAGAACAGAACTATCCAGGAGTAAAGCTTTCTTTTCTGTCAGAGAAAACACCTCTTTGAGAAAAGCTTTGTTTCAACTGACTCCCATGAGATGAGGGGAAGTGTAGCCCTGAGGGGTAATTGCCTCTAGTATAAGCTCTGTCCTTGAGCACCCAAACACAACCTACTGGGGGACTGGGCCAGGTGAAGGCCTGATGAAACAAAACACCTATTCTAATGGGAGTTTAGAAATGGCAAAAACCTCCCTTGTTAGATTTTCAGTCTGTACGCAAACCACACAGACCCTGAAAGAAACGGACAAAAAAAACCCTACCTTCAGTAGCAGGGAAAGCCACCACTGTAGTGTCGGAAACTGTTTCTGGGGTAGAGGTGATAAATTGAGACCAAACTGGGAACTGTCTGGGAGAAAGACTCTGAAGAAACAGAGAAGGGACATAATCCTCCCCAGAAAAATATGACCTGAAAAAGCTGCTAGAATTTGAGGCAGATTTGGGGGGGGGGAGCCCCTACCTCCAAGGGCAGCTAGCAGAGGTACAGAGCTGCACATAGATACCTGAAGCTCTGCATCTGGGGGGAAAGGAACAAGCAAAATGAGATAGATCCGTGGGAGAAAATCTCTCTGAAGGAGCTGTGGAAAAGCTGTTGTACGTGATCTTGTTTTTCACTGACTAGCTAAGACAAACACAAGCCCCAAGGAAAGTTGCTATCAGAAATGCCAGCCTCAATGTGCGCTAACGAGGCAGGTGCAGTTCTGATTTGGGGCCAGTGTCAAATGAAGGAGAGACACCTGTTAAAGCCAGCTGAGGAGAGACCAGAAACCTCCCAATGTCCCATAATTGAAAATGTAAAATGCTTGTTCAAATCTCCCGTTGCAAAAGCAAAAAACTTTGTTCAAACTTCCCGGGCAAGAATTTGTAAGTAAGTCTGGTAAAAAAGAACTTAAAAGTTGACTCTCAGACCCAAAAAGAGCTATGGGAAATGACCGATAAAAGGGATGTGATATAAGGGACTGATACTATTATGGACTGATATAAGGGAAATGCTTTCTGGGAAAGGTAGTTTTTCCACTAAAGATGGTGACATTGCCTTGAAACACGTTTGTCAGCTCAAAAATATGTTCATGGTAAACTGAAAATACAGCTTTTAAAAGAATAAGGAGGAAAATCGTCTAAGAGTTTAAATATCAGTTCCAATGAAAAATTGAAAGGATATGGAACTAGGCGCTTCACGTTTTGGGGCTCCTTTGGTAAAATGCCTTATTTACCCTAATAGCTGTGCAAAGTTTTTATTGTAGTTGGATGACAAAAAGCTACCTATAAGAGCAAACAAGCCACCTTAAAATCCTTAAAACAAGAGAAAGCAGTTTATACACTGAACATTGTCTTAGATATGAAGAAACTTATGTTGAAATTAAAAAAGTTCTTTGCCTTTTGAACAAACTGCCTGCAATGAGTAATTCCTTTGCAAATCTAATTAAGGGGATAAGAAACAGGCATTCAAAAAAATGACTGCTTTATAGATGGGAAACAAACTTCAGAAAAGCTGTCTTACAAAAGAGTTGCTTCACCTGAAAGTTCCTTATAAGAAATCAATGCTAAATATCACAGGTGCTAATATCAGGAGTTAAAGCTAATGAAGTGAAAATACTAAATCCTGAAAATGCTTTTTCTCAGAGTAAGCTAATGAAGGATATGTTTCATCAAAGAACATCTATGTTCTTAACTCCTTTGAATAGTAAGTTTTGGTAAAAATACTGGAACTAACAACAATCCAGTCAAAATGTTTCAACAAATCCAAGACACTATTCCACAAAAGAAAGCTGCCATGCTTTGTGGGCCATATTAGAGCTCACTCCAATCTTCCTGGTCCTTTAGCTGAGGGTAATTCGAAATGGAAAGATCCCTGCTCGGGATTATGGAAGGGTCCCGATCCTGTGTTAATATGGGGTTGAGGACATGTTTGTGTTTTTTCACAAGAGGGGAATGAAGCTCGGTGGTTACCAGAGCGTTTCCTAAGGAGCGTGGAACTAAGGAAGGTCAGCTCCAATGACGTTTCTATAAAGAAACCAGAAGGAAAGTGGCTCGATCAGTGTTTCTGCGGTTTTGTCACTGGTTAATGTAAACAGTGAGGAAATAGAGTTCGGAGCTGTGCCGCTTTTGGCTTTACTAGCTCCTTTGGAAAAATACTTTATATCACCTAATAGCTGTGCGGTATTTGGCAAAGACCTTACAGCAGCTAAATACGGCAATTTCACCCTCAGTGTGAAGTTTTTCCGTAGAACAAACCAAAAGTACTGCTGTAATAAAAAACGCTTGTCTGAATTGAAGCACTTAGGGGAACTATTATGAATTTGGGTGAAGGGACAGCCTCTAGTTAAAAACCGTCTACCGCTGACAGTGCATCTCTGCCGGTTCCCGAACGGCTGAGAAAACTGGCAACTTTGGAGTGTGGCGTCATCCTGGGAAGGTTACAGTCCCCTAGCAACAACTATCACAATTCTACAACAACACTCACTAAATCCCAGTGCTTTATAACAAAGCTGACTATAAACTCTAAACTTTAGAAATGATGTACGTACTTCCTGTCTAGTTAATCTTTCTAATAGAGATAGTGATAATTAAGAGTAAGAAATAGAAAAAGATGAAAATAAGATATGTGAGTTTGTAAAAATTCTCTTGTTAGATCTGTGTTAAGAAATCTTTAGATGTTTGCTAAGTTAAATATATGCTAATGGTAGCCCTGTATAAGTTTGTAAAATAGATCTATAGAGTTCCTTTAAGAAAATAAGCTTACAAGAAATATCTAAGGTAGTCTTAAGACATGTAGTAATAAGCTTGTAAGAAGTAAAGATACTAATTGTAAATGTAAGTTTAAATAAGAAATATGATAAGTATATAAGAAGTAATAAGAAATATATTTGCTAAAGTAGTTCTATAGTTTCCTTAAGGAGTATAAATAAGTAGATATTAATATGTTATATGTGAGTTTGTAAAATGTTGAATGTGAGTCTAAATGCTTTGCAAGACAAAAAAAGTTATATGTGAGTTTGTAAAAAAATGTAAATGTTAAGTGTGAGTCTATGCTTAATGTATATGGTTGAAAGAACCTGAGACACGGAAGGAAGTGTCCTAGTAGACTGCAAAGCAGGCAGTCTGAGCAGTTTTCAAAAGCTCCAGAAGCCGCTAAGAAGCTAAGAATGGTGGACGCGAGAACCAGCACAAGGCATCCGCAGCTGAGATCCGTGGAAAATCGACGCAACACAGAAAAACCTGAGCTAACATCAAAAACGGTGTGGTTTAGAATTCTACTGTACCTAAAAAGGTCTCTGGCTTGAGAATAAGTTCAGAGACGCTTGTTTGAACAAAAATTGTTAACTGCAAAAAATTTTGGTTGAAAAACATCTCTTCATATTTTGGAGTGAAAGCCTGATACCAGAATTTATTTCTTGTTTGAACTTTTTGAACTTAAAATGAGATAAAACTACAAAAAGATTTTGGTTATGGATTTCTTCATATTTGGAAGGCTAGTACCAGAATTTATCATTTGAATTTTGGGACTTAAGAAATGAACAATAGAGATTTCATTGCAATGGGACAATTTTGAGTTTATTCATAGTCATGACCTAGGAACTGTTTGCTGGAATTGGGTTAAAAATGGAACTGTTTAAATGAAGAAATTTATTATTTCTACCTAGAATCAAGATGCAGTTTTGTGTATGCATATATGCTTTATTAATTGGTGATTCATGAATTGTTTTGTGGAACTGTTTATGTAAAAATGAAATTACTTACAGAACTGGTTTTGTGTTACAAATGGAACTGTTTAAATGGAAAAGTTTGGGTTTTCTAACTAGGCTTGAGATTTTGCTTAAATTATAAAGGAGGAGAGTTAATATTCCTTAGTCTAATGTCAAAAGTTGTTTGAGTGGATTAATGTCATGTTTTTGTTAGTAATGGGGTATATTAAGAGACTACTTTTAAAGTGTAAAGAGTTTTATTAAGAAACTGCTTTTGGATGTTTTGCTAAAAGTTTTCAAAGTGTTAATGGTTAGATTAAAAATATTGCTTTTCAATATGGGTTTGTAGAAATTGTATACGTTTGGGTTCCTCTAACTAGGTTTGAGATTTTGTTTAAAAAATTATAAAGAAAAGGAGGAGTTATGAGGTTTAATTATGTTTGCAGAAATTATATTTACCCTATTGATATTAATGCACCCTGGTTTTGTGGAGTTAAGGAAATATTTAAGTTTGATGTGAATACATTGAAGTTTTTCCTATGTTCTGTTAGCAAGAAAATTCAAATGATTGAGTTAAAGTTGTAAGACAGAGAAAATTGTTAACTATGTTTAGCACCATATATGCTAATTCAAATGGTTCTGTTAAGAGTTTGCTTTGAGTTGTAAGATTGAGAGAATTGTGACTATGTATAGCAATATTTATGATAACCTGTTAATGGTAATGATGAAGCTAAGGGATTCTTTAAGTTTGTAGTCGCCTTAAGAGTTTTTGGTTTAGAAAGGGCTTGAGGCAGCTAAGACTGCTGTAGTCACCTTGGACCTAATTCAAAAGAGAAATGCCATCTATATCATCCTCTACTCCCATACTGGGAGGTGTAACAGCTATGGAGATTGCTGTAAGCCATTATTAGTTATTTTTTTATATATTAAGAAAGGGGGACCTGTGGGAGCCTGTTCTCGGGTTCCTCGTGGCTTTACCCAGCAGGTCCTCATAGAGGATGATTAGACCACGGGCCTGAGTGCAGGTGTCTGAGATGGTCTGCACTTGGCTGTGCTGGGGGAGGAGGTCTTTTGCTCCACCCCTTGGCGTCTCTATAAAAACCCTGGGGCAGAGACAGTCGGGGCCTGTTGGAATAGGTTCCAGGCCCTCTCGAGGCTATCCTTTATTTTCTATCTGTTTATCTCCGCGATACTCTCCGCAATAAATCCTTCTATCTAATATTTCCTGCTGCTCGCACTCAAGAAAACTCTGGGGAACTGTGGGGGTGGTTGGGTAAACGCCCCACAGATAGGATCGATAATGCATTATTTTCTCTGAATATACTAACTACAAATGGACAGAATATTGTAAGTTAATTCTTACTTGATAACTGTTTTTGTTATTCTACTATGTTAAAGTTAAAACCTTTCATTTCAGCCAGGCGGTGGTGGTGCATATAATCCCAGCACTCGAGAGGCACAGCCAGGCGGATCTCTGTGAGTTAGAGGCCAGCCTGGTCTACAAAGCGAGATCCAGGACAGGCACCAAAACTACACAGAGAACCCCTGTCTCAAAAAAACAAAAACAAGTAAACAAAACCTTTCATTTCTGTTTAAAAGGGGGAAATATAGTAGAATATTATTTTTAAGGTGTGTTACTTTTGTTTATGTTGCATTTGTTTAACTCTGTGAAGCTATGTTACTATGCCTGTCTAAAACATTTGATGGTCTAATAAAGAACTGAATGGCCAATAGCAAGGCAGGAGAAAGCATGTGCGGGGCTGGCAGGCAGAGAGAATATATAGAGGAAGAAATCTGCAAGAAGCGCCAGAGGAGGAGAAGGACACCAGGGGCCAGCCAACCAGCTACACAAGGAGCAACAAATTAAGAGTAAGAGTTTTAGAAGTAAGAGAATGGAAAAAGCCCAGAGGCAACTTATTCCAGTGGGATAAGTTAAGGAAAGCTGGCTAGAAACTAAGCCAAGCTAAGGCTGGGCATTTTGTAATTAAGAATAAGCCTCTGCATGTGATTTGTTTGGGAGCTGCATGGCAGATCCCCCAAAAGAGCCAAAAATAAACAACATTATACTCTAGCCAGAAATTTAGTAAAAGACTCAGTAGGTTCCTGTCTTAAATTTTTGAAACTTGTTGTGCCTCTGAAGAGGACTCAGCCTCCCAAGCTCTTAGGGCACATAGATAAACTTGGTCAAAATACTGAGGAGGTCCAGGAGCCTGCTCAGCAGGTGATGAAGTGCTCAACAGATAATGCTCCTTCCCCTTGTAACATATTAATTTTCAATGGTAAGCCTGAGTTTTGATTTCTGTCAGCCTGAAGTTCATATTGATCATAATTATGTACCTCCCAAGTCAAAACTGCTGAGGACTAGTGTATACTCAGGACAGCTGCTTATACTCATCTGGCTTATTAAAATTCATGTCTATAGATTCTAATATTGTATTACATATGGAAATCAACATCTTTCATCTCAACAAGCAGCCCCAAAATGCTGAATGATTTTAAGCTCCTGCAGATACCATGCTAAAGTCTAAGGAGGATAAGTCACTGCAAAAGCCAAGACTTTGGATTGTTCATTCAGCCAACAATCAACACAACTCGCACAAAGCTGTAAAAAAAGAATCTGAATGTGGTGATGGCTGAGATTCACTTTCTAAGCTATACTGCTCAAGCAATGCATTCAAGGATGGGCAAAAATTTGGCATCAAGAGGAGGCCTTCACTCCCATCACCTTTTGGTGCCTTACTGACTTCCTCCTTCTTGTCAGATGCATCCTCTTTTGTGGCACAGCCAGAATTTATATCAGTGCCATCTTGATTTCTGCCCCGTTCTTATTTTTCATTTTCCCTATCTCAAACTGCCACTAGAAACGCTTGTAGTGCCTTAAGTATTTTCTCTCCCCTAGGTAGGCACCCATTATAGCTGTAATAATAAAATAGAAAGATTCAGACAAGGAACGTCCAGTTCTGACTGTGTTACAGCTCTGAGGGGTATGTTTTCCCAGTACAAGTGTTGCAGCTCTGAAGGGAAATGTTTCCCTAGTGGAAGTGTTACAACTCTGAGGGGAGAGGTTTCCCCTATGTAAGTGTTACAGCTCTGAAGGGAAAGGTACCCTGGCAGCCTGGAGCCAAGGAATACCACAAAGTCACACTGCACAACAAATCTCACCCAGGAGGATGGCTGCCTCTGCTCAGGAGAGAAGCTTCAGGGAACTGAACAGGAGACAGGCTTATACAGCTTCTTGGGGGAGGAATTTTCCCAGGATGGAGATTTCCAGGGTGGGAATTGGTGAGATTTCAAGCCAAGCCCAGGGATTGGTGGGGTTTTGAGCTTTGGGATTGATGGGCTTTTGTGCTCAGGAAGGTGTGTTTTGGGGCTCAGGGATTCCTGGGTTTGGATTGGTTTTCAAACCCAGAAATGGGTTCTAATCTTTTAACCTATACTAACTTCCCATCTCCACATATTATTCAAAGCTCTCTGCCACAGCTCTAGATCGAAGAGCCCCTCTATAGAAAACCAAGGATTTATTTGTAGGGACTCAGACAAAAACGTTTCTAACTCCAGCATTTTTACTTTGATTTCTCTCTTTTTTGGCAGGCACTTTACCACCTCTATCTGAGTTACTATCTTACAGACAGAAAACTTCCAATTCTGCCCCCTGGATTCCTTGACTAGGGGGGTCCCAGGACAGGCATCTAATGGGACACCACAGGGGTGCAGACTCTTTAGCAGGCCAGCTACCCGGCTACCCGCACTACTTCAGAATTCAGTGTTCTGACTTTTGGCATACTCAGGGGCATGGTGTGCCATGCTTCTGATGTAGAAGCTCAGTGTGCCAGGTAGGCTGGCCGCCATGTCTTGACTTCATTTTCTCCTGTAGAAAAGATTGATAAGACACACTTCTAAGCAGACTTTCTTAAGCCTAGAACAGCAGACAATATCAAATGCAAGTTTAGTCTTTATCTACTCTGAGTTGGGGGTGTCTCAGTCTGCTTTCTGTTTCTGTGATAAACACACGACCCAAATAACTTGGGAAGGAAAGGGTCTATTTTGGAAATACTGGCTGTCAGAATAACCGCAAAGCCTTGGTGTGGGGAGACAGAGACATGCATTTGACACGAATGTCAGACCAGGCCCTAGCGTTTCTAAATCTAATTTTAACCAGATGCTAGGGGAGTCTTACGGTTATTAAAATCTGAGGCGCTCTTACTGAAGTATTCCTGAGTGTCCTTGTCCTTGGACAGAAATGTGGGTCTGGAGCGGCTGCCTCTGAGACGGAATCGGTGGCGGTTTTCTCACCCTGCTGGCTCAGTGATACAGTACTGAGAGGTGGCTGACAGCAAACTGAAATGCTGATTTCAGGGCCTCAGAGGCCAGAATTCCTACACTCCCAACCATTGTTTAAACATGTGCGGTCAACGCCTAAGTACACATGCGCAGAGCTCCTGGATCGGGCTCTGTACAGAGCTGGGCTGCAGAGGGTGAGAAATCAGCCCCGCCAGGAAGGGTGGAGCCTCGAGAGCCAAGGGTGGGGCGGGGTGAGGGTGGTGAGGGTGGGAGAGTGGGAGTGGGGCGTTTTCATTTGGAGGGGCTGACAGACAGCTATGTGGGTCAGGTGGGGCACTACGGGAGGGGCGGGGCCTAGCTATGGCGAATGCACTGGGGGCGGGGCTTGACGCAGATGGGTGGAGCTTTGCCATAGCTGGGTTTCAGGGCCCAGAGAGAAGTCCATGTTTGTTAGGCCGGCCCAATTGGGTGGGAATTAATACAGAGGCGGGGCTTGATGCTGGAGTGGATGAATGGGGATTATCGCCAGCTCAAGTGTAGCAGGTTCTCACTGGAGGCAGAACTTGTTGTTTTGTCTAGTGGGGCGGGGTTTGTCCCAAGCATTACAGGGGTGAGGCTTGAAGTTGGTCAGAGCTTTTGGTGGTGCTTGCCACAGGGCAGATTGTGCCCCCCAGGTGGTGGCAGGCGTTGCTGTGGGGCAGGTTTGCTGCAGGGCAGGTTTGCTGCAGGGCAGGGCTTGTAGCTAGGCAGAGCGAGGCCTGCCACAGCCTCCTGGAAAGATGACCACGCCCGGCCCACGGTGCCAGCCTCCCCATGGGGCTGTGCTTCTGGTGTCCCCTCACGGAGTCAGCACCACCATCCCTGAGCCTAGTAAGTAGCCAGTCTCACCCTGCTCCAGATTGCAGAGGCCTTTGTAGTGCAGCTGGGCAGAAGAGGTATCTGCAGGCAGGGCGACTGGACACTCCCTGAAGCTGTCCTGAGTACTGGCCTTTGATGGGACAGGTGGGGGCTGGCCCGTTCCAGGAGCTGCTCCAGACATGTGCATCTTGTATCTGTACCAACTGTACAGAGAAACTCCTGGACATGCTGCTCCCCAAGCCATTTAGTGGATATTTTATTAACCTGTGGCTTCCTTGTATTCAGTTTGTAAAAGCTGGGGGCCTGCCCAGCTTTGAATTGTACATAAACAAGCACTATGTTTTAAATGTGTAAGTTTCCAGTAGTGCTGTATTTGGGATGTATTTATGTGAAGGCCGTCATTATTTCTTTGAACTTTGAGTCTAAGAAGGTTGTATGCTATAACAGTATATTTATGCTAATATTTTACCTAGATTTGATAACATAACTGTAGGGTAAAAGGCCAGCCCAAAAAAAAAAAAAAAAAAAAACCACCCTGACTCTGAAACCAGAGCCAAAGCAACACACCTTGACCCTAAAACCTGAGTCAAAGAAACAAACTCTGATGCTAAGACCAGAGCCAGTTCATGTGGCCTGAAACCAGAGCCAAGGAAACCCACCCTGGCCCTGACCCAGCATGAAAACCAACCAATCCCTGAGAAAGAAAATCATCGGTCCCTGAGCATGAAATCCAGCCAGTCTCTGAGCTTGTCCAAGCCCAGGGATTGAAATCCGACCAGTTCCCACCCTGAAAATCTTTATCCTGGAAAAGTCCAACCCTAAGAAAGCCTGTATAAGCCCCTGTTCCTGTTCAGTTTAGAGCTGCCTTTTCCCACACTGGCAGAGGCAGCCACTCTCCTGGATTCTTCCCTCCCAATACATTTCTTGAATGAGGTTTGGGTCATGACCTTCTCTGGCTGGAGTGGAGCAGGGCAGAGAAGAAGAGCTGGGACACATCTGCAGGGAAACTTCTCCAGCAGGGCAGGAAAAGGCAGAAGTGTGAAGGATGTCCCCAGAGAGGAGCAGAACTACTACACGCCTGCTGTGAGACCATCTCCCACGGGAACTGAGCTATAGGTGTCTCCTGGCTTCTGATGGCCAGGATACCTTTCCCTCCAGAGCTGTAATACTTACAATAACAATTTAACATCTGTTATTCTTTACAGTGGTTCTTGGTGTAGCTAAAATTAGTTGAAGAAATGGGAAAGTTTAGTCTGTGTGGGAAAGTTCAACTTGCCGTTGTGACTGCTGTTGATTTTTTTTTTTATTATTTTATTTTTGATTTTTCGGGACAGGGTTTCTCTGTGTAGCAGTCTTAGCTGTCCTGGAACTCACTCTGTAGAACAGGCTGGCCTCGAACTCACAGAGATCCGCCTGCCTCTGCCTCCGAGTGCTGGGATTAAAGGTGTGTGCCACCACTGCCCGGCTGCTGTTGATTTTAAATGCTGTTAAAATTGTGTTTAGCTCATGAGAAAAATATCATTCTGCCAGCATTTGTTAAGCTATCTGTCCCCAGTACCACCACAGGACCCACTGGTGTATTTCACTTAGCACCTAAGACTTCCCTGACCACCTAAATAAACATGCTGTAGGTCCAGCAACCTCCCTGCTATTCCTTACCCACCATGATCATATCTTCCTGAGTAGTTACTTCCTTCAGACACTCATGTGTATTTGCTTACAGAACTCAAGCTTTGTGTGCATGGGTGTCTTTATTTCACTGCTGTGTTCTTAGTGCCTAGAAAAGATGGTGGCGATCATTGGGATGGATGGATGTGTGTACTTCTTATGGAGAAGAGATGATGAAAATCACACCCCAAGAGAATGCTACTCATCTCAATGTATTTAAAGACTTTATAATTAGGAAGTAAGGGGCATAGAAAACAGCATGTGGTGTTTCCAAAGGTAGGACAAGTGCCCACTGAGTGTTTTTGCTTTATCTCCCTCATCCAACACAGTGAGATCAGCCCATTGGTTCTAAATGTTTCACCAAAACTCCAGACTGCTTCATTCTACTTTTTAACTAACTTCCCAATTATGTTTCCATCCTTATGGTTTAAACACCATTTATATTGAATATTTAAAGAGCTTATAAGATGAAGGGAAGGAGTGATGAGGGATGCTGCTTCATTTAAATCCATACTGTATAAATATGGCAATGGTCTTGTCCTCCACATTGACAGATATATCACATTAGATTAAACAACACAATCACAATGAAATCCATAAAACACTTTATGCAAATGCAGAAACACAAACACTATCTCTTTTGAAAGGTTTACAAAAAGAATTTAAAAAAGAATTTCTATTGTAAGAAACCTGAGAATTTTGTCTCTTGGATTATGCATAATACAATCCCAGAGGGTGCAAATGATGTCTACTCCCACACTTCTCTCCATTTCAGAGATCACCTGTATGAGACTGGTTCTCCAAGTATCATTTAGTCTAAGAATTTTCACTCCATTGACTCAGAGACAGGAATTAATCTTACTCCGCCACACTTCTCTTGTCGTTAGTGAGCCTGCTTTCAAATATGAAAGACATTAGTTGTCATTATATTAACATCAGCTGAGAAATCCATGATGAATATTGCCTTGGTCTAGCACAATCAGCTAAAGTAATAGCAAGTGTGGGTCAGGAATACCTGGACTCTGACATTGAAACCTCCACATTTTTAAACTCGTCCAAGAGTAAGAATATACACTTAAGGAAATGTAACACACATACACACACACACACACACACACACACACACATATATATATATGTTTAAATTATTAAGATGGACCATTATATAATGACTGGGGCATTTTCTACACTTTGCCAATCTATTTGAAACAAAGGAGCAAACACTGCCAGACTTTAAGGATTCAGTTGGCCTGGTCTACATTTAAATACTGTTTATAATGATTCAAATTTGACAGATTTGAGATGTTTTGATACCTGGAAAAGATCACACATATGCTCTCAATGGAGAAGTTAAAAATTCAGTAATAAACATATCTGAAATTGACTTCAAATGATGAATCCTAAAATTCACAGCTGTACACTGCCTTTATGAGGACACGCCATTCTGCCTGCAATGGTGCTATGCTATCAATATGTAGGGTCCTTATGGGACAGATCTTACATATCCAGATATGTTTACTGTTTCCATATTAGAGGAGTGCACATAGAAGCAGGAACGAGAAGTCCCTGGTCAGCCTGTCTTCTTCCTTCATCCTCTGTAGTTGGTACATTACAAATGTATTTATCTTAATCTGAAGGCTTACTTTTTTAACTAAAAATAAATGTTGTTTTCATAACATATTTCGTTCACAGTTTTTCCTCTGTCCCAACCCTTGGTTTGTTTGGTGTGGATGTTTCTCCTACTTGTTTTTGTTTCTGGTTTTGTCTTTTTTTTTTTTTTTTTTTTTTTGGTTTTTCGAGACAGGGTTTCTCTGTGTAGCTTTGCGCCTTTCCTGGAACTCACTCTGTAGTCCAGACTGGCCTCGAACTCACAGAGATCCGCCTGCCTCTGCCTCCCGAGTACTGGGATTAAAGGCGTGCGCCACCAACGCCCAGCTTGGTTTTGTCTTCTTGAAGGTTACTTTTGTACTCTCTGGTTCCAGTGGGTGGGAAATATTGTTCTGAGAAATGAAAACCACTGCTGAGAGACCCACAGATGGTCTTTACCTCTATGCAGAGATCAAGGAGAGAAAGCTCATGGGATATTTGAGGGAAGGCTTGGCAAAGCGTTAAGTCAGTGTGTTGTACTCACTAAGACTTTTGCTGCTACTACTGTGGGAGCTGATTGTTTTCCTACTTCTCTTAAAGAAGACACTTTTATTTCAACCTGAAGAAATAGAAAATATCAATGCTGAGTTCTAGAGTTCTGCAAGTGAGCTATGATCATATTAAAACCAGTAGAAATTATAAAAACCTCCCAGTATATAATACAACTGTTTCCTGAAGTAAAAGGGAGAAGCAAAGGGAAGGAGTAAAGAGTAACTGTCAGGGGCCATGAGGAGGAACCAACAGGTAGCATTGGAACTCAAGGACAGTAAAACTTCATCAGTTGAGCCGTGGAGAGGCAGAGCCTCCAAGGACTAGGTGTCCTGCGGACCTCATGTTGTTATTGAGCATAGCTCTGCTTACTGCTCCCACGATCACCATGCCCCTCATTATCTATGAGTTGTATGAAAACTCATAGGATGTTTCTAGCCCCTCACTGTGCAGTGTTACTGGTATTACAATAATTGTGACTTTTTCCAAACATTACTGCTGAATTGTTTCCAAACATTACTGCTGGATGATTCAACCACCATCCTTAGAAGGAATTTAGACATGTAGATTGTTAGTAAATTTAGGGGCCAGGCGGTGGTGGCACATGCCTTTAATCCCAGCATTCTGGGATTAAAGAGGCAGACAGAGCTCTCTCTGTGAGTTCAAGGCCAGCCTGGTCTACAGAGTGAGTTCCAAAACAGGCTCCAAAGCTAAACAGAAAATCCTGGTCTTGATAAAAGAAGGGGAAGGGGAAGGAAGAAAGGAAGGAAGGAAGGGAAAAATCTTAGGGAACAATTTAAAGCTTAGAAAGGCACACTTTTAATAGTTGAGTGAGAGACACATTGAGATCAAGAAACAAAGGAAGCCTGACTATTGCTGGCTGACATGCCTTTCATGCCAGAATAGGTTGGTCATCAGTGGCAATGATTAGTTCCTTGTACCCTTTTTTTTTTCTTTCAGCTTCCTGATATGATTTAATAAAAAAATATTGATGAGTGGAAATGCACCCTGAGGATTTAAAGTAGAAATGACTGTTTTTCATTTTTAAAAGTCTAGATTTGTGATTCTTTCAAGTTTTTTATAAGATTGCCTTTTGAGATAAATAATAAAATGATTGATCCTTTCTTTATAATGGCAAAATTCAGCCTTTCAGTAAAAGAACTGGCTGAGAAAAGTACTTTGCTTACTTACACATTGTTAATCTATAACAGGTTTATTAGACATGATATATATGGGTCTTTGGAAATAATTTGTTTTTCACCTGAAACACATAAAATGTTTAAGCATGTAAAGGAAATCAGAAACATGATATTTTAATGGTTTTCATTATAATCATTGATTTTAAAAAATAGAATGTATCCATGTGCTAATTTTTATACTGCTTAAAAGACTCTGCTGGGGTGTAGAAGCTGTAAAGGAAAAGATAGAGAGAAGACCGCATCAGCATGACCTGAACAAGGACAGCATCAATAGACAGCTAATGTGGAAGGGGGAAAGCTCACAAGGTTCTCTCAATCCTATACAACCACAATCAACTAAGGAATGCTGAGAGCAGAAGAAACAGTCTTCCCCAGAGAAGAATACACCAACTGGCTATCACAGTGTTTGGATTTTTATCTCTCAGTGAAGAGCTTAGTATTCATGTTCTCGACATTGTGGTCTCATTTAACATGATGGAAGCTCTTGCAAACACCATGATCATGAGCCACTAGAATTGTGAGCTAACATAATATAGTTTTCCTTTATGAAATTAGCATTCTTCAGACATTTTGATGCAATAATGAAAGTGATCTAATACAAGGTACGATACTTACATATGCCTCCTCTCTGCTAGAAAGGGCAGTAAGATTCCTGATGGCTCTTACATATTGATATCCCTGAGCTTTAGATATTTTATCTCCTAGACATATCCACCTGAAGTGTCCACCCCAGAATCACGTGTTCCATCAAGTCCCAACTTTCTCTATCTCAGCCTATTATAGAAAAATTCATCTATTTGGTCAGACAAAACCCTTGATCACATCCTAGGTCAATGGCACAAACCAGATCTTCAAATCATAGAAGAACACTTTCTCAAATTAAGGAAATTTATTTACAGAGATAAAAGAAGCATCCTTAATCCTTCTATTTTCTGTCATTCAGTGAAGTTCCACATTCATGTTCCTTCAGCTTTATCTCTTTCTCAAACCCGACTTCCTTCCAGAATTTTCACTGACATAACTCAAGGTCAGTCTGCAGTGTCTCTCAAGTCCAGAGATAACAGCAAGACAATGTCTTCCACCAAGAAATGCATATAAATGACTTCATGGTTTTGATTTGTCTAAACCTCCAATTGCTTCCTTCAGTCCCATACTTGAACACAAATCCATTCTCTGAGCTCTCCTGTGCCCTGCATTAGTTCAACCCTGCAATTATTAGTTCATTCTTCCTCCATATTCCTTTCTTTTACTATTGGTCATTTCAGATTTTCTGTCACTTAAACAGACTTATGATGATGGTGGTTGTGTTGTTGGTGTTGTTGATGGTGATGATGATGATGATAATGATTGGAGTTGGGGATGCACATGGGCTCATATGAGGAGGTCAGAAACAACTTTATAGATTTATTTCCTCTCTTTCCACCTTTATGTAAGTCCCATGCATTCAACATAGATTATCAGGTTGCACAGCAAGTATCTTTCTTGTAAGAGCCAAACTTCCAACCTGTGTATTCATAATATCCCAAATTATTACATGACTGCCCCCTACCCATAATTCAGTCCTTATTCAAAGTAATATTTCCTTAATGAAGTTCCTCAAATCCCAAGACTGACTTTACTCTATTCTCTCCTCAAGGTAGTTTTTTTTTTTTTTTCAGTACTTGAGTTTCTTTCGTGAATTTACTTCCTGATGTTTGGCTTGACTCTCCATCACTACACATTCCTAACAACAATGCTAATGAATATTTTGATTGTGTATAGTGTTTGAGCATCTAATAGCATTCTTCTTTTTCTTTTTTTATTATTAAGAAATTTTCTATGCATTTTACATACCAACCACAGATCTCCCTCTCCTCTCTCCTCTTGCTCCCCAGGCTTATCCCCAACCCACCCCCCATTCCCACTTCCTCCAAAGCAAGGTGTCCCATGGGGAGTCAGCAGAACCAGGTACATTTAGTTGAGGCAGGTCCAAGCCCCTCTCCCTGCATCAAGGCTGTGCAAGGTGTCCCACCATAGGCACTGGGCTCCAAAAAGCCCTCTCATGCACCAGGATGGATCCTGATCCCATTGCCAGGTCAAGCTATGCAACTGTCTTGCCTATGCAGAGGGCCTAGTCCAGTCCCATGGAGGCTCCACAGTGGCCCACAGTTCATGATAGCATTCTTTTAATGTAAATGTTTAAATATATGATTTTGGGTTTAAAACATCTTTGATAAATCCTATATTCAAACTAGAAATAATTTATAAATATCTTTCTACCCAGTGAATAATTCAGAAGATGCTGGGGTCTGAATACTTGCTTTTCTTATTTGATTTTGCTGTGTGTCAATGTGACATTGAGCAAGATCTACAGTATCACATCTGTTTACAGATATTGTCTTCCACTTCATCATCTGATCATCACTACAGTTTGAAACTTAGTGGGAAATTGAAAGTAACACAAATTGAAAAACATACTTCCTTAGTCATAGATAGGTATTAAGCCTAAGATTTTTTTAAAAAAATTGGTCAGCACTAATTTAATTCAACTTCCTTTTCCTCAGAAAACTACACAATATTGAATAGAAACATAATAATCAGAAAAGTAAAGGCATTGAAAAATGTCATGTAGAGCAGATAGAAATCTTCCTAAGCATTTTCTGGACTTTAATGTTGATAAAGACAGATGCACCCATTAACTATTTTATTTCTCTTTGCTTCCCAGCTGCTTTTGAATTTTCACTCCAAAACTCGATGCTCAATTTTAATTGTCACTAAAATTCAGTGAAGACGAAGGAAAGTCCATGAAGTCATGAAGTCTGGAGAGTGCCTTGTTCATGAGTGGATCAGTGTGCTGTTACTGGAGAGAGCCTGCTTTAGCAGGGTGGCGACTACAAGGACACATGACTTTCTCAGCCAAACTATCACACAGCAAGACAGTCCTTGACAGTTGTTGGCACTACCCTCTTATACTTTCTACCCTCTATAGGTGTAAGAAATATGTATCTGATGCTTGTAAATTAATCAGTCTCAAGCAATTTCTCATCCCTACAACAGAGCAGTAAGTTATTTCCCAATGACAGAAATGTGACTCCTACAATTAAAAACAAAAGTAGCCGGATGTGCTGACCCCTGCGATTTCCCCAAATGCGGGAAACTCGACTGCATAATTTGTGGTAGTGGGGGACTGCGTTCGCGCTCTCCCCTTTAAAAAAAAATAAAAACAAAAGTAGGAAAATATGCTTATATGTTTGACTATGAAGATATTAAAATGCAAGATTTGTCAAAAATAAATCTAACTTTAAATGTAACAATTTACTTGTAGTAGAATTGTAAGGTTCTTCACAGTAGAGAACAAGAGGAATATATCACCTCTCAGACAAATTTTTTTCTTTCATTCTAAAATGATCCCTTCCTGTATATTCTACTAAATCCCTAAAATACATTAAAGTCAAACTTGCTATTTTAAAAGATTCTGCACTGTGGCTATTACACCCCTAACCCACGAGCATTTCAGGGGGGATTTGCATTTAAATGACTGATTAATGTCACCATTTGCAGAAATGTGGGTCATTAGATGAGTACACAAGCTGTAACTAACATTCAGTTTGCCCAGAGATGACAGAACTGAAGGCATGAAGACAAGACATTGGCTTCCTCACTGCTTGAGATGCTCAGGAGTCTTGTGACCTCTTGCTGCAATGCTGATTATCAACAGTATTTAGATTTAGAGGCATTAAAAGGTTTTGGCACAGGGAGAGATGTGCAGATGTTATTCTTTTGTTGTGTTGACTCAATTAACAAAGAGACAGTATTTAAATTATTTTTCCTTGAAAAACCTATACTCCATCATAGCAGGGCATCTAATGAGCTTCTGTGAGACTTTGGCTGGCGTCATGATTTTTGAAGACTAAATCCAATTACCCACAGAAACCACATGGACCCACAAGACTGAAGAGCTTGGATTTCTCAGAATTATCTGTAAAATATCATTTCTAGGACCTGAATTTCAGCCTAAGTCACTGTATCAATGCATTGGATACTAGGATAGTAGGAGGGAAAGAGCTTGTGCTCACAAGGTGTATTGTTTGTACAAAGGAAATGTAGGCGGTGCCTTTTAACCCACCATTCCCAGTCATGGCCTGAAAGCCATGACCATCCTTTGACAAGACCTCCTGAGTCTTTCTGATAAAGCATGACATCTGGCAATTTTTAATCTCAAAAGAAAAATTTGTAATAAACAGATTTCTTTTTCAAATCTTTCTCCCAACATTCTGTATTTTTTATTGTTATAGGTCAAGCCATTATCAATATTGAGTATACTAGTTAATTCAGAGTTTTCTGTATGTTGTGTCTTTCCATTCACCAATGCAGTAACTGGGGGGCTATAGGGAAGAACTCGGTATAATTTTTCTAGAAATTAGTTTTACATGAAGGCCTATTAAGCCTTATTTGATTGTGGGATTATTATATTTTCAAATAGGACTGTTCCATGAGGCATAAGAAAGGACAATTCTGGGTCTAACCCATCAATAAGCCAACAGTAAAAATCTTACTTCAAATGTATATATGTTGTCATGGGAAAAAAAAAAGAGACATTAGAACATGCAATAAAGCACCCTGAGGCAGCGTGATATTGTCCAAGCCACAGAATTCAGAAGAATCTTCTGCATATCCAGCATCCCAAATACAGACTTGTGGTTTTAACTGTGATTGTCCTAACAATAAATAATCCCCTTTATCTGAAGATGAAACATCTTGTTTTAGGAACTAATCATAGATAGAATGTCTTCTGTGTTCTTTTTTTATCAATAAAACAGCAAGCATTTCACTATTTTCAACATAAAACTTTCAATAAAATAAAGACAATGGAAATTGGAATTATTTCAAATTTATCTTTAATTTTGGTGACTATTGATGTTAAAGAGATTATTACATTTTTCACTCAATTCTGTTGCTTTGTAAATCTTAGCTGCACTAAGATGATTTAAAAGGATCTCATTTCCTTGTGTCATCTCAGAAACAATTCCTGAGGAAAACTATCTGGTAACAGCTACAAGATCGAGTTGTCACATGCACCTGTCTATCAACATCCATTCTTCTCTTGTTTATACCTCCCTCACCATCAAAGCAGTGAGCACCTCAAATTGCTCCAAAGCATCTCCCGTGTTGCAAGCTGGGACTTTGGCTGCAGAGGTGTTCTTTGTTACCGATGCCACCTCATACAGTATTTACCACTCTGCCAGTTCTAATTTACAGAATTTGTCAAAAGCTATTATTAATATGGGCTGTCTCAAAGCCTCTAACAGAAGTGGATTAACAACAAAACTGCACAGAGCTGGTCAGAGTCTTTGACAAGGACATGGGCTCATAAAAACAGCTATTATTTTTGGCAGCTGCATATTGTGACATAATTTGGTATTTCAGAATCTGTTCTGGTTTCTTAGCTATTATACATCATAACTTTGCATCCAATGCACATGGATTGACCCTTATTTTTATTATTAATAAATTAAATATGATTTATTGAATTATTAAATCAAAAATGAGAATTTGACAAGCAGTATGCATGTGATTGAGTCAGAAAGATTAGCCAAAAACAACAAATTTTTCCAGTGGATCATGCAAAATTATTCTCTGATGTGAAATGTCTTTCTGTATGCTGTGAATATGTGTTGCTCCCATTGGTTAATAAATAAAGGCCATAGGCCAAATCCCATAGACCAAAGCAGGATAAGAGCCAGGTGGAAAATTCAAGCAGAGATCCAGGATAAGGGCAGAGTCAGGGGCAGATGTCATCCAGCTGCCCAAGGAGCAAGATGCCAGCAGACCAGTAACACTACAGTCACGTGGCAATATATAGATTAATAGAAATGGATTAGTTTAAGTTGTAAGACCTAGTTAATAATAAGACTGAACCATCGGCTAAACATTCATAACTAATATGTCTCTGAGTGATTATTTTATAAGCAGCTGCAAGACCAAGCAGGACCCAGAAAAGCCTCTCTGTATGAGTCTGAAAAAGTAAATAGCACAATAAAAATATTAAGAGGCATCAAAAATTAGATAGTAAATCAATAATTCGGTTTAGCTAAGATAATAGAGTAATCTTCTTAAAGGTTAAATGTCAGTATGTTCTAAAAAATTTTGGTATTTATGTGATTCCAAGAACAAAAAAAAGACAACATAGTCATGTAATTATGTATCACATAAAAAGAAAAAGGGTTCCAGCTTCAGAGACTAAAATAAATTAATATGAAAATTCATATTCCCCCCAGAGGGCCCAGAGACCTAGATTAAAATCAAATACTACAGGTCTTTAAAAAAAAAAAAACAGATAAAATGACTACTTAAGGATATTCTGCTATTTTGCCATACTCATAGATCAGTGCCTTATTTTGGCAACATCAGAGAAGCATCCTCCTGCAGCAAATGAGAAAAAAATACCAACAGCCAGACATTGTGCGGGGATTGTGGTGGGAGTGGGGAGACCTTGGAACAAATATCTAAATGGGATACCTCCATCAAATCCTTCCCCTCTGAGCTCAGGGAACCCAGCAGAAAGAGGAGGTGTGAAGAGTGTAAGATTCAGAGGGGATGGAGGACACCAGGAGAACAAGACCCTCTGAATCAACTGAGCAAGACTAATAGCCTGGCCTGGAGGCAATCTCCTTGGGTCAGTGGGAAGTAACTGCCTTAACTCAGTATCTAGCAAATGGCTAAAACTTCATCCCAGGAATGTGAGCAGTAAATCTCTTAAGTTAGGGTCCTGTGTAAATAACTCAGGGTGAAGGTAAGGGGTTGAGGATTTAATTGTTAGTGGTTCTTTTCTCTATCTGTGGGTGAGATGAGCTATTGTTTTTCTATGTGCAGTTTTGTCCTTGGAAAGAGGTATCTTTGCTGAAATACATTTGTCCAGAGAATGGCCCTAGCCAGATATATGCTAATGAAAGATAAACACAGCTGGGGCAGTTGTCCAATTACCCCAAATGTATAGGGAAGGTTGTGCCCAAGATTGAGATGCAATCATGAGATTACGTGTACACATAACATGGAGTTGCACGGTAAATGGGGAGAATCATAGCAGTTATTACACCAGAAGTTTACTACAAGAAGCAGCCAGTTCATTCAAAAGGCAGTAATACCATAATGCCATGTGTGATGGTTTCCTCTAACAGAACCCTTAGTTCTGATAGGTTGACCTTCTGAACACTAGTTGTCACTGGTGTATACTCTCATGGACTTTTACTACCAGCGGCTCTCAACATAACAGTAACTCACAGAGACTGAAGCAGTATGCACCAGGTCCTCTACATATATATTATAGCTTTCAGATTAGTATTTTTATAGGAGTTCTGAGTGTGTGAATGAGTGGGACTCTAGTTCTGTGCCTTCTGTTGGACTCTTTTCGTTCTGTTGGTTTACCTTTTCCAATTTCGATGTGCTGACTTTTGTTTTATCTTATTATATTTTATTTTGTTATTTTTTTGTTGTCATGTCTTAGAAGCCTGTTCTTTTCTAATTAGAGACAGAAAAAAAGAGTTGATCCAATTAGGAGAAGAGGTGGGAAGGAACTGGGTGGAGTAGAGAAGGGAAACTATAATCAGGATATATTGCATGAGAAAAGAATCTATTCCCCACAAAAGGGAAAAATAAAGAAAATAAATTAAAAACAAAAATATGTCTCCCAAAGCACATAGGACTTCATGACTTCTGTTTGCATATCTTGGATTAAAGAAAAACCTAGGATAACCTCAAATCATTTTATACCACTTTTTAACAGTCATTTCAACTACCCTCTAAATTGGTATCACCACTGAGAAATACAGAAATTCTCATAAAGCAAAATATTATAACATGATGATGAGGAAGTATCTCCATGGTAGGACTGAGAATCTTTAAGGTATACACCAGGAAAGGTATAGCTGGGTGATATGGTAGTTCTCTTTGTTTTGGGGGGAGCCTCCATGCTGCTCCAGCTTATAATTCCACCAACAGCAAATAAGGATTCCTCGTACTCAATATCTTCACAGGCATTTGTTTTTTAAGGTTCTTTCTTTTTATAAATTTTTTCAAACCATAATATATAAGTGAAAGAGACCTAAGGTCGCTGAGTCTCGTTTTCCCATATTAGTAATCTTCTCTTTTCAAGACAGAGTTTCCCTATATAGTCCTGGCAGTCCTGGTACTCACTCGGTAGACTACACTGACCTTGAACTCAGAGATCCACCTTCCTCTGCCTCCTGAGTGCTGGAATTAAAGGTGTATGCCACCGCAGCCCGTGCCTAATATTGGTAATTTTGCCAAAGTGTTTGATAGACTTTTGTAATCCACTACCATGTCCCTTCTAACATCAGTCACCACAACCCTATCCCTACCTCTGTGTGTGTGTATGTTTCATCTTACTCATATGAGAGAACTCAGTGTCTAAAATAGATCTCCTGTAAACATGAATGTCAATCACCGATACATGCTATCTATATTAGTTAATGTTCTTCTTGTTGTAATAAAAGCAGCCTAAAGAAGGGAGGGCTTATTTTGGTTCATGAGTTTGTGAGTACAGTCCATCATGGTGAGGGAGTTGTGGTGGTACAGCATGAGATAGCAGGTCACCTTGAAGGTGTTTAAGGAGGAACAGAGAAACAACTGTTAATGATGAGCCAGCTTCCTCCTGTTTCCAGAGTGGATCCGTTGACCTGCTCACCCAGTGGTGTGTCTCCTAGGTGATTCCAAATCCAGCCAAGCTGACAAAGAGGATGAATCATCACACTATTTTTATTTTTAATCCCAGACTTGACTCAACTAGTACTAAGACTCTGTACAAATAGTGTTGTTTGATACTGTCACAATTTCCACAACCTTGCTTTAAGGAACATTAACTGAGATCAGCTGTTTCCTTTAAGAATTGCTGACTCACATCTCCCAATTATGAAAATACTTACAAGATAGGGAAATGATACTCAGAGATATTAGGTTTCTTTGGTTAGAGTGGATACGAAGAAAAAGAAAATCATATTTTCAAACGAGGAGTGCAAATCAAGATAAAATTGATAATTCTCATAACTCCACTATATACTAGATAAATGTTTCTAGTAAACTAAGAAAAGCATTTGGCATCTAATCTCTATGCCTATAAAATGAAAATGACATATCCTTCCCATGTGATTATTGAGGCTGCATTCAATCAAAAATATTTAACATGACATAAAGAGATTTCACAGTCTGACAGACAGCATGCAAAATAAATGATAGGGATTTTGCTGTTAATGCCAGAAACATCTGTGCAGAAATGGGACACTTTTAAATGTACTTTCAACAGAGAATCACCAAATCCTCACTTCCTTGTTATTAACTTCAAACCAAAGAAGACTAGATGGTAGGAAGACAATTTGAGCTGAAGACTTTCCTCCAAAGTATCTCAGCTCCTTAATGACAAACACATGGTAAGAATCCCAAGACCTCCCCTACTTTCTCTCTCTTAAATGAAAGGACAGAGGGAAGAGAGAGAAATGAAAAATTACAGAGGGGAGAGAGAGGAAGAAATGAGAAAGGGAAGGAGAGAAAGTAAGAGAGGAAGAAAAGAGATGGGGAGGAGAGAGAAGAGCAGAAAGGAAGGTAAACAAAAAGAAAAGAGCACTATTTGGCATTCATTTTACTTACCTTCTCATTCCTAATCCTCCATTATCTTTAATCTCATTCATTACTAGAGAGGACTTTGGAGACAGTTGGGCAAAAGAAACATTTGGTTCTGAAGTGGAACCATTTTTGTTCTGCTGTTCAAAACACTAAAGAACCTCTCCAAATTGAAGGCTTATGATGAATACCTCTCACTGCTGGAGCCAAATCAAGAAATGCCCACGACTGATCCTGAGTAAATATGTCACTTCTAAACAGTTCAGACTTCAAGGAACAGAGTAAACTCAAACACACAGACAAACACTTATTTTTTTGTTTCTGTTGGTGTTCTCAACAGATCCAATGCCCACTTAATCCAAAATAAAATCCTTTCTAGTCTACTGTTTATGAAACATTTAACCAATCATCAGCTTGTTTTGCTCTGTTATTGTATTTGGGACATTCTGCTGAGGAGTATGGGGGAAATTTTGTAATGGAAACTTCATTTATTATGCTTCACTTCAAGCTCAGTGGCCATGAGAGTTCTCTCCAGGAAAGATGACTGGTAAAGAAGTGGGCAGTTAGACAAAGCTCAGGCTGATCATTGGTGATGAGCTTAATTTCACATTTTGTAAACAGTCAGCATGCTTGCAATGGAAGGGTGAGGTGTGCCATAGTTGATGAAGACAGTGGATGGTCTGTATGGGCTGGAAGTCAGTATACTGTAAGAAAGTTTGTCCTTGGGCAGAAGAGCACTTGGTAGCAAGCTATACTTGTGAGCAAGAGAAATGAGAGGAGGTGGCTTCGTATAAGTGGTCATCCTAGCAATCAAGAAAAATATATGCACTATGCTGTGATTCCAAGCAGAATCACCAGGGTTTACTAATGTATTGGAAGAGAGAGTGGGCAATGCAAAGATTTACACATGACTCCTAGAAACAGGACTCAAAAACTAGGTGGGCGATGGTATCCTTTGTTGACAATCCAAACAGGAACCCAGAGGCAGGTCTAAACACCACAGCGGCCATTCCTAGAAATTTAGCTGGTGAATTAGAAACTCAGTAAACTAGTGTCCGATCATATGATTCACTCCCTTGTATTCTGCATCTCCTCTGCACCCTAGAGTCAGGCTTCAAAGAGCTTAGGATGAGCCAAACTGTTCCTTCTTCTCCATCTTCACTGCACGTTTCTGGGACCTGGTACTAACTCTTCATCTCTCCATTCATTATTCTATCCACACATAAAATCGACATATAGAATATACTGCCTTCAGTAGCATAAATCATGTAATATCTAAAACTCAGAATCATCCCTGCTAGGATGTGCTTGAAATATTATTATCAATAAGAAAATCCTCATGTTTGGTTCTCTATGCACTGCCACAGGCTACATAAGAAATGGTGATAAGATACCTTATCCTACTTTGTTCAGATGACAGCACCCAGGCTCTGACTTGTTCCTCCTATAGCAGATTTCCTATGGCCACCTTCTCTAGACAGCATCTTCATGTAATTATGAGCAGAGCTGGTACTGATCAGTAATCTCCCCATATGAGGGAGGAATGATTATCCATCATTAATTTAGCTTTTCTCATTAATCCTACAAAAATGGGTTTATAATCACTGTTTCACAAATGGACACAAATCTCCAGATAATATAAAATTGCCCCCAAACACAGACACAACCAATAGATAAGTAAAGACTGCATAGAATTCTGAAGCAATTGAGTGCAAAATTGTTATTTAGTTACTGCCTGTGTTCAGCCACACTTGGTTCTGGAATCTCACATCTCAGAAAGCAGTGTACTGTTGTAAAACTCTTGGGGGGCAGCAGGATCTGGATTCTACAAGAATGGCAACCCCACTTTCTACTACATGGCTCCATGGGTGCTGATTGCACAGCTCTCATTCTCTCAAGTATCTTACTCATCCTTGCCCCTGTCTCTATGGTGGAATTTCCTGTTATAATGCCTTTGAAAGCTTAACGTCCTTGTCACCTATTTTTTGCTCCATAAAGGATTAAACAGATTCCTCTACTTTGAGATATTTTCAAATGTCTAAGCTATAAACTAGCATCCAAGACTGCTCAGCTTTCCATAGAAATAGTATTGGAGAATCTCACATTCTCCAAGTTCCAGTAGAGCTAACTAAGCACGAACCACAAAGTCACTAAAGGTAGTTTGTCAGGAAGGGGAGAGTGAGGACAGAGGAACCTATTTCCTGAAGTTGGATGTACAACTGAGATTCATGCCTTCCTTTCCTTCCTTCTCTGTTTCATTTTTTTTGGTAACTTTTACATAAGATACGACATTCAATTTCACTAAAAACCACCCCCACATAAAATTACTTTCTCTAACTATTCATTTTATTGTAGGAAAAAGGAGTATTTGGTGAGTGTTTGAATGCTGATCTTTGATGTCATTTTCCCTGCCTCCACATATACATGACTAATGAATAAAATGGTTTTTCCATCTGCATGTCAGAACACTGAGTAAAATTATAGAAAAATGATAGCCTCTTCTTTTATGAGAAAAAAATTAAAAAGCTGCAAAATTTTGAAAGACATTTTCATACGAAGAGCTGTCATGGAGCATGGGGTTGGAAAAAGGAAAACGGACTTCTGAGATGTGAGAATGAAATGAGGGATAATACAACTGTCTAAAAAGTCATGATGTTAAAAGGATTTGCAAAGAAGGAGAAAAGGTATGATAGAGGATGTTAGTAGGAACTCTGAGGTGTCATGAGATAGAGTGGCATGCACTTTGAAGACATTGCAATATTAGAATACTATTTTATATGTAGAAAAAATGATCAAATTTCCTAATTTCAAACATGCCAATGCAGAACACAGGAAATCTTGGCCAACGATAAATGATTTAAGCAGAGGTTAAGCAATGATGCTTTAGAAAAATTTACATGCTTGATTAACTATATAGATATGTAAATAAACGATTTGGTTTAAAGTTACCATAGAGCACAGTTTCACTGATTGTAGCAGAAAAAGGTATAAATTGCCTAATAGTGTACTTTGACACATTATAAAAGGAATCAATAATAAAAGACTCTTGTCTTTAAAATTCTTTTTCCAATACCAACACCAATTCTGGTGCACTTAGACTGGTGAATGGTGGCTGATTACAAGGAAAACATCAACTGAACAGAAAAGAAGGCCAATACCATACACACAAGCTTGCGGTATCTTTGATTGAAGAGCTGGGCTTTCAATAATGGTTCACTAATGGTTTCATAGTAAGATGATTGCTGCCATTATCAGACAATCTGAAATCTCAGCTCTTTCCTCCTTCATTTTAAGGCTAGAGATGCAAAATGCAAAGGGACTTAATATTTGGTTTGAGGTAAGAACTTGGATTCCAGTTCTGTACCCATGCAGCTCCTAACTATTACTTTCTTATTTGTGTTTTGAAACATAGCTGTAGATACCTGACAAACTGATTGCAAAGATGAAGCAATTAAATGTGTCTACAACATTTATCATGTGCAGATATCCACAGAAATCCCTGTGAGTTCCTGCACTCCCTCTAGCTGATCCTATTTCTCCTTCATTCATATTTTATTTATTCTAGTGACTTTAGGAATGGAATGTGATTGTATTCCTCCATCAGCTCTGTTGTCTTCTTAGACCACTCTATTTGAATGCACAGATCTTGAATTGTTGATCCACAATTAACTAATTGTGTGAAAGTTGGAAAATCATTTAATCTAAAAGTCTTTCATTTCCCGTGTTTGGAAGATCTTGTGAGCAGTCGTGTGAATTTCTATTAAATCTCAAGGTTATTTCTCTCCTTTCACTTCTTCTTTTCTTGGGTGTTGTTGATGTAATAGTAACAACTGCCAAATGCAAAAGGCACTCCAGGTTCTCAAGCAGCCAATTTGTCTTGACTACTATTTGATGTTTGTTTTAATTAAACAGCATGGCTTTAGGTGAACAAATCCAGTAAAAACATTTACATCTAAGATCGGTGAGGTCATAAAGAAGAAAAAACAGCTGGATAAGTAAAGCTGAATAAGTACTGGGAGTACTTATGAGTCAGGCAAGAACTAATTAATCAAAATGTGTTTGAGCAAATTAAGTAAAAAATATTTTGAGACCTTTTTAGTGGCTTATGATTTCAGCATACATTTTCCATATAAATCTTTTGTTAAAAATGTGCATTGCAAATATTTTTCCTGGCTGTGATGACATTTTTGTCTTCAAAGTAAACTTTAATGTGAGGCTTCTAATATTTAGTGAATTCCAATTCATCAGCTTTCATCCTTGTTTAAGAGTGGTTTATGGCAATCTCAGTAGTAGTTGATGAGCCCAAATGTGCATAAACATCACTTTTTCTTAAAAATCCTCAGTTGCAGCATTTTTGCATATGTCTAACACTGCTGTTGGTGAGGCAGGGTAAAATGCTCATGCTTAGAGCTAATTTTTACAATCAGTTTTTTTTCCTCTTGAGTTAACTTGGTAATTTTTGAAAATCAATAGACTTACTATACTACTTATGTATTGCATGTGATTTACTAAAAATTTTTACCAAGAATCTTTATTTAATTGCTGTCCATTCACAGAAAAGACAAAGTAATTCATAGAAACCTCATTTCTCATTCTTCCTCTCTCTCCACTTGGCCTACATGGTAACAATGCTACCTATATTTAGAAAAAAATAGCCCCCCAAACAAGAAATGCTAAGAGTATTTTCAAAATGTAATACCTTAACTGTTTGTGAGGGAGCTTACTTACAAATTGCAACTTACAAGTTGTAATTTACAAATGTTGTGATCCATGACCTGTTTTGTTTACCTAAAATAGCTTCTGAAAGATCTTCCATCTAAACCAAGAATAGGACATTGGGTTCAGTTAATCACAGAAGCACAATTCATAACATATCATCAATTTTTAACTATTTCTCATTGAAATTCTTACTGTTCTGACATACATAAAAGTGTATGTCTGGCCGGGCGGTGGTGGTGCACGCCTTTAATCCCAGCACTCGGGAGGCAGAGCCAGGCGGATCTCTGTGAGTTCGAGGCCAGCCTGGGCTACCAAGTGAGTTCCAGGAAAAGGTGCAAAGCTACACAGAGAAACCCTGTCTCGAAAAACAAAACAAAACAAAACAAAACAAAAAAAAAAAGTGTATGTCTGTCATTTAAAACTCCCTATGCTGTTTTAGGAAGATCAATCATAAACTTTATAGTTCTTGAAAATTTCATATTTTTACTAAGGTACCCAAGAGATTCTGACATAATCTGTCTTCATTTAGTTTGTTAGCACATACACACAACAAGGAATTCTCAAATTTTGTGTTTCATACTGAAAACATATCTTTCCAAGTGGTAGCAGGAGCATGACAAGAGGTGTCACCTGGAATCCAGGGTCTTAAAACTCATTCCCATGTGAAAGTACCATTAAAAGATTCTTTGTTAAAAAAAAAAAAAAAAAGATTCTTTGTTATTATCAGTATTTTCTTCCAGCTTTAAACAAACAGAACATCAAATCTTTATGAACTGGTCCATCTATTGGTCACTTGGCATATAAAATTCTTCTATGGCCAAGTTCTTTATATCAAGGAGTCCAGATGGGATGCAGATCCAAGGGCTGTGAGGAGAGGAACTGAGAGCTGAGTGTTGCCTAAATAGACCAGGAGCTTCAAATCTGGACAGAGGAAGGCTGAATGTGCAATCTCTGTAGAGTCTCATCCTTGAACAAGTTATTTTTCACTGAACTACTATATTAAATATGAAACAAATTTGTGCAAGTTAATGTTTAATATCTGCTATGCTTATTCATTAAAAAATTAAACATTAAAGAAATTATTTTAGCTTCTCCCATTGCACCAGGAGTGTGGTGAGGTGACCTCTCTGGGGTATTCAGTTATTGCTTCAAGTGAAAGTAGAGTTTCAAGTAAAAAAGAGTCTTTATTTGGCTAAATAGAAAGAGACTGAGTAAGGAAAGAGGGGATTAAAGGAAAAAGAAAGACAGAAGTAAAGGATGGTGGGGGAAAGGAAGCATGGGAGGAAGGAAAGATAAAGGAAGGAAGGGAGAAGGAAAAACTGAGGCTCTCAAAGGTAATGAGAAAGTAAGTTTAGTCATGATTCACTCTAATGCATAAGACACAGCCATGTCTTTCCTAATGGACATTTGTGCACATGTTCTGGGCTAGAGCTGTTGAGGAGTGTAGTATGAATCTACAGAACTCATAACACTGCAGGGGTTAGGCTTTGAAATATACTCTTGAGTTAGTAATTTCAGATAAAACTGTGCAGATGTCAAAAAACCTGAAGGCAAATAAAGATTGTGACATCTGAGCATCTAAGGGCATCTCCAGATCCAGCAAACACTAGATCTAGAGCTTGGCAGTCACAGTAGCATGGGGAAGTAGAGGACATCTCAGTCTGATGGATCAAAAAGTTTACAATCCTATAACTTGGTCTTCATGTGAGACTCCCAACAGTGAGAGCAGAGACTGTCTCTGACACTGTTGCTTGCTTTGGGACCCATTCCTCCTACTGGATTGCTTCATCCAGCCTTAATAGAAGAGGAGGTGCCTAGTCTCAGTGCAATTTGATATTGCAACAGAAGACCAAGGCTGCAGGGTGGTGTGGTCTCACAATTCATGCAGTCACCACTTTGCTATCCTAGTTATTGCCTCAGCTGGACCTGCATGCCCCAGTATGGATGCTTCCTTTAGTTCATGTCTAAACTCTCATCATAGCCAAAGTGACAAGGTAGCCCCATCCATAATCATGTGTGTTCTTGCAGGTACCTCTAGCACTTCCACTAACTTACAAACTACCGCCTCTTAGGGAGGCTGCCCCCAGCTCTGCTTGTTCAGCACATTAGTAGATGGACTAACTAAGGTAATTGAGGCAAGTTTGTGGAGGGGCCTTTATATTTCCTCAGCTCAGTCCTGGATGCATGAGAGTGGTAATGTAGCACATACATTTACAGTGTAGACTTGATAAGGGTGATAGATGCCTACACAGCTACTATATTATGTGGTTTATGGCTTTTTATATATGAATATTATATGGCATTATTCTGCCCCTCCCTTTATTCCCTCTAACTCCTCCCGTGTTCCTCCCACTTCTTCTCAAATCCACAGCGTATATATGTTCTGCTGAGGTAATTTTTTTTTTTTTTTGGTTTTTCGAGACAAGGTTTCTCTGTGTAGCTTTGCACCTTTCCTGGAACTCACTTGGTAACCCAGGCTGGCCTCAAACTCACAGAGATCCGCCTGCCTCTGCCTCCTGAGTGCTGGGATTAAAGGCATGCACCACCACCACCCGGCCTGCTGAGGTAATTTAATGTAGTTTATATGTGTTTAGTATGACTTCATGGAACTCAATAACCCATCAGGGGTCTTGTCCCAAAGAAGATTGGTTCTCCTTTCAGCAACCATCAGTGTGCTGTCTGTAGCTCTTCTACAAGTAAAGCCTTGTAAGATTTCTTCCATCCACATTGGCATGTCAGTTGATGCTGTCATTTTTAGTTCTTGTTTAGGCAGCTATATTGCTGAGATTTCCTGTGTATAGCTTCCCTGACATATGTAGAAGACACTATCATTCTGCAGGTGTCCCTTCCTGGTTCTCTGCCCTACAGTCTTTCCATTTCCCTCTAACAAAATGTTCCCTGAGCATCAGGTCTAGGGGTTGTGTTGTAGATGTATCAGTTGGGGCTTGGCACCCCACAGTAAGATGTTCTCTGCATTTTAACCAGTTGTGGCTTTCTGTAATGACCCCTGACTGGTGCAAAAAGAAGCTTCTTTGGTGAGGATGGGACCTATACCTATCTGTGGACATAAAGATGAGTATCATTCTTTCACAGTGTGCTAATCCTACAGATTTTTAAATTGCCACTATAAAACAATGTGCTCTCTTAGGTCTGAAGTGACTCATGCAATCTGTGTTTACTATGTCTGCTCACAGCACCAAGAGACTACAGAGAGGGAATGACCTATGCCACCTAGGTTTTAGAGGTATTCCAAAACCTCCCACTCCCCTTTTGACCCATCTCTCAGAACAGATCTCTGTCTGTAAACAATGCATGACTGCATGGTGTCATGTGGGAAAGTCTGACCACATTGAATAAACAGTCGCTTTCGAGAAACATGGGTACCACTTGATGTTGTTTCTAGGATTCACTTCAATATAGGAACATGAATAAACGCAAATGGGGCCACGTTCCATTGCACTCTTTCCCTTAGATATTATCTCCTCTTCTCTTGGACATGGAGTGTCTTCCACAGGATCAGTGTAGGGCAGAGCTGGAGTCATTCTAATTTTGGGAACCAGGGTGGCTCTTCACCTCAAGTCTATGTAGTTTCCAAGTCCAGGCATCTGGATTTTAGGGTCTATAATAGGAACAGTCGAGGCCATGGCTTCTCCTGGGAAGAGTCTCCAGTATTTTGTAACAGGACTTTCTCTTAGAGATCAGTGTGTTGAGAGGGCATGGGGACAATGTCCAGGTTTCTGCTGCCAGATGCTGGTATTGTTGTGACCCATGGTCTTCTCCCAAACCAAATCATCCACCCTGGAGTTGCCATAAACCCTCATCTTTTCAAGGTGTGGGGGAGTTACCACAAAGATCACTGTGTGCCCTGGGTGCCAACATTTGAGAAGCCATCTAGACTCTCTACAACTTCTCCATCAGGCTGGAGGTTGGAGGCAGAGTATTTTTCTACTTGAGTGACTGAGTCATCCTTAGGATATATGGTGTACACTATAGAAGGAATTATTTAGCTATGATTCTACTAATTAATTCACAAAGAAAGTGCCCAGTTCCTGGGAGAAAACATTAGTCATGTGTGCAGTGGAGGTCTTGAAAGTGGACCTGGCCCAGGAAGCCCTCTCAGTTCATGTCTGCATGTTGTCTGACAACTTCAGAAAGAAACTTCTCATTTCTCAACATCTCTTGCTTAGATGTATAAACATCCCTGTCAGATGTAGTAGCTCTGCACCCAAATACACTAACATGGCTTTCTCTGCCTTCCACACTCCTTCTGACCTGCTGTAAATAGTAGATTGGAGATCAGAAGCATGAGATGATTTCATTTCATACCCCACAGGCTCCTGAGTATCAGCCCTGCATAGGCTAACAGCTCATACTCAGCACCAGACTGCTGCCCCTGTTCAGTGTGCTGAAGCCCTGCTTTCCTTACCTCTCCACCCAATCAACTTGATCATGCTTTCCTGCACGGTCACACCCAACTACACCTGTATCACCAACCCAGAAGGCTCTATGGGATTTGCCCCTTTATCTCTGTCTACTTATTTCCCCTGAGAAGAAAAAAATCTAAAATCCACCATTCAGGGCTGGTGAGATGGCTCAGTGGTTAAAAGCACTGACTGCTCTTCCAGAGGTACTGAGTTCAGTTCCCAGTAATCACATGAAGGTGTGAAACCATCTATAGTGGGATCTGATGCCCTCTTCTGGAATAAAGATGTACATGCAGATAAAGCACTAATACATAAAATAATTTTTTAAAGCCACCTTTCCATCCCTCTATGGGTTCCTCTTCCACCGTAGAATGCAAATAAGTATCTTATAATTGACCTGTTATGAGTCCCTGCCAAATTCTTCATCAGCCTCTTTCCCACCACAGCTTATCCTCTGCAGAGGTGACTTATAAACCAAGTTTTCAAATTCAGACCTTCCTGGGGACCATCAAGCATGCCAACCTTGGACCTTCAAGTTCTGGCCCAAGAGTCTATATTCTGAAGATCCCCACCAGGCACTTCTGATGTTGAACATCTGTTCAGTAATCTTGATAGACTAATACATCTCTCCTTACAATTTGTAGCTAAAACCCTCAACTGCTCTCCAATCTTCATGGAAAAGCAGAAAAGTTCATTCCAATGTATTTGCAGCAGATGATTCCAGTGATGTTAGCTTCAGTTCTGAATCTTCCAACACCTGGAAAGCCCTGATGTGAAGATACATGGAAAGCGTCTTCCAGGGGGAAGAAACTGCTAATCCAGGGGCCTCTGGGGTAACATGTGCCTAAGGTTGGGGTTGCAGAACACTCAGGATGTCAGTGTGGCTGTAGCAAGGACAAGCAGAATGACATGGGAGTGGGGAGTGATGGTGAGGGCCGCAGTTGAGGGGTCTCTGAAGCCCAGAGGAAGGCTTGGATGCTGCTCATGAGTAAAGCCTCGCTTCCTTCAGGGATCTGACACACAGCATGATCGCCCGCCTCATGTCTTCACAGTTGGCTGTTAGTCCTTGGAAGGGCTGATTGAGAGCAAGGGCAGAAGCCACCTCAGAAGTCTAAAGACCTTGAAAATGGTGCCTGTGAGCAGGTGGGAACAGGCAGAGGGGAGGAGTGCTTGCTTTCTGCATAGTATTCTTCCTGAAATTGTTACATGTACCGATAAAGGACCATGTGACTTTTCACAGTCCATGGCCACTGTGTGTTTTCATCAGGATAAGCATATGTATCTCGTCAAACATTTATCATGTCTTTTGACAAAAATATTCAAAATCGTTTCCTCTAGCCTTTGAGAAATATTTAGCATATTGTTTCCTATGCTAATCCTGCCATTGACACTATAACAGTAGAAGTTTCTTTTTATTTCGTTCTTAGCACCTGTTGAACAACCTTTCCTCAACCTCTGATACCTGCACATCTGTTCCCCACTCAATGTTTCTATGGTAACTGCACATCGTCTCCCCACTTAACATCTCTACACTCTGCACATGAATGAGATCTTTTGATAATTGTCTTTCTGTGTCTGGCTTGCTCTGATGCACATGTCTTAGTTCCATCTTTTCTTTTGAGATTTATTTATTTATTATTTAACTCAGGACCTCCGAATGAACAGCCTGTGTTCTGACCCTCTGAGCCATCTTTCCGGCCCTTAGCTCCATCTTTGCATGGTGGGGCAATATTCCCCTGTGTATATATAAAATATTTTTCTTTATCCATACCTCAGTGAAAGGGCCCTTGAGATGATCCCAGTGATATTTTTTAATGATGAACTTAGCCATTTCAAATAGATTGGGGCATTTTTTGTATTAACAGTGTCTATGTCTTATCGATGTGGGCAATGCTATTCTTCCAGTTCTGTGGCATTTCCACCCTTCTGAATCAGCTCTAAACTCTCACTCTATGCATACTCCTTTCCCTCCTATTTCATACATTGTCTCATCTGATCAGTGGAAAATGCTGGATATGTGACACAGACGGGGTGCTCTGCTTGGTGTTAGAGCCACACAAATGATTTGTCAAAAGCCTGCATGATTACTGTGTATGCTTCATGGCTGCACTCACAAATGCAGACATGAGGAGTCATGAGTTAAGGTTAGCCTTAACAATACTGTTTGTTCTGAAGTACTTTAATACAGAAACAAGAGCTCTTATACAGAAACATAGCATGTAAAGAGAGTAACAATTTAATAAATCCTTTATGATGTAACATGAATTAAGAGAAGCACAGTAAAATCCCAAAATAATTGTTATATGATTTTTTTAAAAGAGGAGAGTGTCCGTTCCTTTTTTATTTTTACTTTATGTGTATTGGTGTCCTGTCTGCATGTATATCTGTGTGTGGAATGTCGTATCCCTTGGAACTGGAGTTACAGTTCCAGGGGAGCTGGTACTGGCAGACAGTTGTGAGCTGCCATGTGGGTACTAAGAATTGAACCGGGGTCTTTTTGAAGAGCAGCCAGTGTTCTTAACCACTGAGCTGTCTCTCCAGACTCAAAAGGATCCATTTGTAAAAGTTGCAGCCTGAATAAAGTTCAGTTGCTGGTAATGGCAAGGTGTGGGGAAGGGTGGAGACGCTGAGCTGAGGCACGTGGGGCAGAGAGTTAGATTCAAAGAGAAAAAGGCAGTCAGATATTTAAAAGGAAGTAAGCATTTATTTGGGTAGGATTTTTCGGTCTCCAGACGACTCCGGATGTCCGAGAAAACCTCTAAGAATTCAGATAGTGGGAAGGTATTCCTTCCTTCATATCTGATAATAGAGTTCTTACACTTGGCCAAGGTTTTAACTAAGAACTTCACAGAAAATAGTTCATTTAGAAAGAAAAAGATAGAGAAAAAGACAGGGTTTTTGTTTGTTTGTTTGTTTGTTGTTGTTGTTGTTGTTGTTGTTGTTTAATACAGCAATAGGAGAGCTGGGAGTTGCCATAGTTTTAAAACTGGCTCTGGCCGGCCTGTGAGGCTTACATTATTACTTAAATGAAGACTGCTGGAGCCAAGCTCCTAGCTACCTGCAGAGCAGTTTCAAAGTTTACAGCTCAAGTTAATCCTTTATTCTTACAGCGAGTTTTGGCAGGAAAAAAAATTGTTTGAAACATGGATTCTCATCTCAGAGAAAATAGCAAACCTTATTGACTCTAGTATACGTTCTCAGGAGGTCTTGTGGTGTAATCTCTATGTAAGATCACAAAGAAATAATGGCAGATTTCTCACTAGAAGGGAGGGATTACAATCTCAATCATTTATCACAGTCTGCCAGTAAAGTCATTCCATAGGGTCAGTGGCTTTTCCTTATCTAAGCCTGTAAACTGACTGGAACTGACTGAAATGCCTTTTGTGTTTTGCATGTGTCCTATAATTTTTATTAAAAGCTGTTTTTGTTTGGACTTGTTTTGGCCCATGGTGTAAGAAAGATTCTTGATAGGGAAAGGGTACTCAAATTACTCATCCTCAAGAGGCACGGGGTCCCTCCAGTCTGCAGCACCTTTGGTGAGATCCGTTGGTAGCTGGAGCTTCAGGGGTCACCTTAACAACTCCCCAGGGAAACTGCCTCATCTCTGTACAGCCTCCGCCAAGTGACACCTCTGGGGAGGGGGGGGCAGCCAAGATGCTACTAGACTCAGAACAGCATCCTTGGCAGCTCAAGGATGGTGTCTGCTCTCCTGGTGGGGCCACCATCCATGCCTTGAGTGTGCTGCAAAGTGGAGGCTTTTTGCTCCCTGCTTATCAATGCTGTGGAAGCCTCCTGCATCTGCACACAGGAGCTGCAGACCATGGCTGGTCAGGAAACCCTCTCCTCTGCTGTCTTCCAAAAGACTCTACTGGACAAGGTGAAACTGGACCCCTCTGCTGGGGCCTCTCTGTCTTCTTCCGCCTATGTTAAGGCCTACAGCCTGGCCTCAACAGACAAGAATTTATATGTATATTATTAATACAAACTAGTTTACACCTCAGCAAAGGAGTGGATAAAAGATTCAAGAACTCCTGGGACTAGGCCACCGAAGCAAGGAAGGGACCAACAGGAGACCAGAATTGGAGGAGGCAGCTAATGACAGAGGACACAGCTGCCCAGACAGAAAGGGACTTCCTGAGCCAGCGTGACCCAGGGAAGGCTATGGTTGGGTAAAGAAACAACATGGAATATCTGAGCCCCAGTTTCCAAGATTGGAGAATCTTCAGGGATTGTGTAAAGGGAGCAGCCCCAGGCTATACCTGGAGCCTGGAGCTGGTCACTGCTGGAGTCAGTCCATCATAGGTCAGCATACTTTTGCTTTTTGATAATTTCTTACAGGTTGTAGGGAGGGAGGTGCCAAAGATTTCTATCCCAGAGACATATGGCAGAATATGTTTTCTTCTCACCAGAATTAATTTTATAAAATAGGAGTGACTTGCCTTTTTGGAGGGTTAACATTATCTATAGAAACATCTAGATCTGAGGCTTTCTTTGTGAAGCATCAATCTCTTAAAACAATTACAGGATGGCTTTGATTTTATCTTCAGAATTTGTAAGTTATATTTTGCTAAGCAAGAATTTATTGATTTTTTTTAAGGAAGGACATGGGGTTGGAAGGAAGGGCCTCATGCATGCTAGGCAATCACTCTGTTATTAGGCTATATCCTCAGCCCAGAATGTATTGGTTTTTATCTAGTTTTTAACTTCATAACCAAAACAGTACACAGCTCTTTCTTGCTATCTGCCTGTGTTTGAGGGGACACATGATACATGTTTTGGTCCATGTATGGACATATAGAGTTATACTCCAATTCCTATCTTTTTATATCTTTCATTAAAAAACAAAACAGTGGTGTTTCTTGGTCATTCCCATGGCCCACAATCCTCAATATGACTACCCTGTGCTCTTTCAAATGACAGTGACAAGTTACATTTCACAAGTATTTATTCAATATTTTGGGGTGCTTAGGGATCCAGAGTTTAGGAACTAATTCAAGTCAGTAATTGCCTCTTTGGGGTCTGCATGGCTGGGAACAACATGAAGAGAAAACTCAGTATTTACTAGGCAGGCCAGCAGGTCGGAAGTGGTTAGGGTCTCTACCACTCCGACCCCATTCATTGGCAAACTGGTCAGCTCTTGAGTCCTCTGCTCCACGTCCTGTGAACCTCTGAATACCCTCTCTGGCATCACTGCAATCAAGACAGACAAGAAGACCCATAACCAAGCTGATGGCAATGGCCCCACCCTCTGGACTCCCTTCTTCAAGAGATGGTTGTAAGAGGAGCCTAAGAACACCAGGGAAGGAGAGGATGGTACTGATCCCACCTAAGTAAATACCTGCTCAGCCCAGGAAGTCACCCTCATGCTAGATGAGCAGCCCCAGGAGAGAGAGGGTGGGGTATCATGCATCATTGCCAACCACTCCCAGTACTATGCACAGAAAAGAGGACGGTTAATGGGCAGTGTGCACAGGATGCAGAGGAGAGACCCTCCTGACTGTCCAGAGCAGTCAAGCTCTGCTCACCGAGACCTCTGTTACCTGATCACTTTAGCAGCCCAGGCTCCTCCTGGTCCCCTTTGGGCAGCATCATAGTTCCCTCTAGCATGGAAGTATTTGTCTGAGTTTTTCCAGTTGGCCTCCTTCATGTCAGAGTAAGCCCGCCACATGTCTCTAGTCCCTGGAGAGTTAGGAGAATGATGAGGAAGATTGCATTTAGGCAAAAGAGAGAGTTAAAACTTCCGTCCAACTCATCCCAATGACTTCGGCCTTTCACAAGCCACAGAAATGTTGCTGGCTTGAAAAGAATAGTTCTTACTTCCCCATGCCTTGCAAAGAGAAGTACTTTTGGAGCGTGTTTTATTCTGAGGGATTCCTGTCTTTACTCTGTTGCTCTTGGTCTTTGGCTGCTCCAAAAGCATATAGAGGAAAGATGCTCTCTAGGGGATGTTTCATCATGTGATGATGAAGCTCTTTCTGAAATGGCCCAGAGAAATGTCTGTCCATGGTGTGAGACATGAGGCCTCTTCCCTTCCTCTGCTCCCCTCTCTTCTTCTTCCATTTCTTTCCTTTCTCTTATGTTCTCTTCCTTTAGAGACAGCATGCATCTCTATATAACCCTGGCCAGCCTGAAACTCACAATCCTTCTGCCTCAGCCTCCCAAGTGCTACAATCACCACTGCAGCCACAGCTCTCTCCTAGCACAGGCCATGGGAGAAACTGCTCTCCGGGCAGAGTGAGTGCAGTTCTGCTCTGACTCCACGGAATGTCCAGGATCTATTACAACCTGAGCTGTTCTCAGCTCTCCATCAGCGGAGACAACAGTGAGTTCTCTGATACAGACAGAAACAAGCTGGATGATCAGAGACTCTAGGTGGCAAAGGGCACACTAGGTTTGAAACATCTACATCCTCTCCAAGAACAGGGAAGAGTATTAGCCACCTTGGTGGTTATGCAGAAAACCTGAGAAAATGAACGTGGGATGTTCATGGAAGATGCTCAATTTATCATCTCATTTCTCTGCTTCTCAGGAAGGTACCACAAACAGCAAAAGGTGTAAACTAAGGGCAGCTGTGGTGAGCTGTGCACTGAAGGACAGATCCAGCTAACATTAAATGGGAAATATCTTCAAAAGTGACAAGTTAGGAGAAAAGGGAAAGCCCAATATCTAGGTTCATTAAATTTTTATTGTGCTGTGGCTGATGGGATGTATTTCCTTTGGTGACAGTTTCTTGTCCATGTCTAAGCCCCAGAAGACCTATATTCCAGGTAAGCAAGTCACAGTCTTCTGTGGGTGGCAGAGGATCTGGAACGTCCTTCACAGGCAGCTGCCTTCCCCAACACATGACCTGCTGCTTCTCAGGTCAACAGTGAGTGTGTGCTCATGAAGTCCTCTCTCTGTCCAAGGAGCTGTGTTGTGGATTATGAGGAGCTGGCCAACCTGGGCTAACCTCTTTTCTTCCAGAGGTTTTTGTTGTTGTCAGATAGCTTATTATGCTTTTTGTGCCTCGGTTTCCTTAAAAGATAGATGTGGCACTACACCACAAGATTAATTTAAAATCTAATTCATTTCCACGCATATTGAACAATGCCTTTTCATTGTGTGAAAAGTTCAATTAGCCTTGGCTGCTGTCACTGTGGACTGGGGACTGCAGTGGTTCTCCTGTGCCTGGCCTAGAACACTACCCTTGGGATGTACTTCAATTTACAGTCACCAGACATAGATGTGAACTGCCACAAGGGGGCAGCAGATCCCCTCTTCTGTTGGCGAATCTGCAACTTTCAAATACAGATTGTTCCTGCACTCCTGTGGGAAAGCTGCTGTACAAACATTACGTGATCTCAGGCTTGGGATCCTCACAGAAAAAGGTAAACATTGACCAGAAGAATTCAGAACTACATGGGAAGAGCAACGCAGCTTGTCTATCCATGGAGACTTCACAAGCACGTTATCCCTTAACGTGGTGGTCCCTGCTCTGGTAAATACTTGGAACCCACAAATACAACCGCCTGTCCCCATCCTTTGCCCTTACCTTGACCAGCCTCTTTCATGAACTGGAACCATCTTTGGCTGTCAACTCCCAGCACCAAGAAGCAAAAAATGATGGCAATGGATGACTTCATCCTGCTGTAGGGCCGGGAAAACACTAGGATGAATATGCCATTTCTTGGGGCGGCAGATGCTTCCGTAATGTTGAGCTGTCCTTTCATGCCAGTAACCAATCCCTCTGGATTTTATACATAAACCCACACACGTGTAGAGGTGGATGATATAAGTGGATTCCAGGGAGCTATCTAGCTCCCCATTTCCAGGTTTCATTAGACTCCTACTGACTGAGAGTTTGCAAATGGACCATTAGCATAAAGCACATTGCATTCCAATCTTGCCAGCCAAAACCCAACTGTATAGGAAGTTTCCAGAGAGGCGTGTAGGGGCTTTATAGCCATCATAGACCTCTGCAGTCTATCTGTAGAGGGCTGACTCCACCCTCCCCTGAATTCACACAGAAGCATACAACAAATCTCCATGATAAAAATATCGCCTCCAGTGAATTCTAATCCATCCGGTAGATTCAGGAGAGACAGAGCAGGAAAACACAACAAGTGAATGCTGGCAGGGAAAAGAATCTGCAAAGAGCAAATGTCGGAAAGTTCTGACAACTCACCCTGGGCTGTCGGTTCCTGCTGAGACTCCTGGTGAGTGGTTTGTGTCACTTGTTGAGGAGATGTGGCTGGGGTTATCTATATATACTGTCACTCAGTTAGTGGAGCAATCCCCTGTTTCATCTTGCATAATCCCACTTGGCCGTAATTTATCTTTCAGAACATAAAGATTTCTCTTCACACACAGATCTGTTTTTCCCAGATTGCACAATCTGGCCATTTTCAGGAATGTGGCAAGTTGGGCTTTCAGAGTCTTCCCCATCCTAACTGGGAATAATCACAATGAGTACTTTCCATCCAATCATGTAGTGCCAATTTCTAAGAGAGGGAAATTAATATTGGAAAAAGAAATCTGAATATGTAATGAATCATGGAGGTGCATGGCAACTCCAAAGGCTGAGCTAAAATCTTTTCAAAGCATAGTTCAGAATTAGGCTGGGCCTAGGAAACAGGAGAAAGGAAGGCAGAAACTGACATTTAGCATCCACATGGGTAAACTCAACACTGGAAAAGACTTTTCCAGACTCAAGTGTATTTATTCATGAACAGTTGGTATGGAAGATAAGAGAACAGATTAAATTCAGATATTGTGATAAACCAGGAACACGAAACAGTTGTACAGGAATTTGCTTCAAAGTTGTGAAGAAATAACCCACCATAAGCATGCATGAGAAAGGCCCACTGGCTGTGAAATTATGCTAACAGTGGGTTCAGTCAGAAAGTAGCAGAGCACAACAGAGGAATGCTGGGAGGTAGTACCAGGAAACAGCTTTTGGAGCTAGAAAAGCAACACTAGGTTTTGCTACATGCATTTGTCTTGTAAAGAAAATCCATTCAGGCAATCAGGGAACTACAATTCATTTTGTGTCCCCACCCCTTTATTCAACAGAAAAAATTAAATACGCTGACTTCCCTGGAGAAGGAAGGGATATAGATAGCTACAAGATGGTGGATATCACATTTGTTCCTCTGTTCTAAGGGACCCGGGGCTGGAAGCCTGAGGACAGCAGTAAGGCAAAAAGACCCACCCAGAAAGAAATAGCTTGGGTTTTTTGCCTGAAATTGTTTGTTACTAGAAGAGGAATGTTAATATTTCAATGGAGAAACAAGTTGATGTAGACAAACCGTGTAAACTGGAAGATGGTGACTAATAGCCAGGAAGAAGGAATAACAGCCGAAGAGAATGGAAGTGAAGAGCTTTTTGTTGGACTACAAACCAGGGGGCGGTATGGTGGTGGAGGATGTGGGTAAAAGTGGTGCAGGATGAAGCAGGTCAGGCCAGGGTGGGCACCATGTTTGAGAATCGTCCTAGATTAGAGCTGTTGGGAATGAAGCCTCTTTCTAAGTTTGTCCTTTGTTTTAGTTGTTTTGGGCACTATGACATGAGAGCTGTAATGGGAAAAGCTGTCAAATGATGTCTCTTTAGTCTCTTGGTCCTTAGCCAAGGCACTGCCAAGCCACATTTGGCTACTCCTTACACGACTTCCATCCCTTGGGAAAGGGATTCTTTAGTGCCTGGGGTCTGGCTGGCTTGGCTCACATTGTTCTAACAGTAGGCAGTGAGCAGCAGCTACAACCTCCCACACACCCTGGTTGTGGACCTGCTTGGGGAGGTGCTTCACAGAAGACTGCACATAAAAGCAGCCCGTCTTCTGTCATGACTTCCTTGGGATAGACATTTGTTGCCAGTGATTATGTACTGACCTCCTCAGCCATTCTCCATTCAAAATTCACTTCCCACATGTCCACTCTTTCAATCCACCCTTCTCCTCCTCTTTTACTTTGGTTTTACTTTATGTGTATTTTGCCTGGATGTATGTGCATGCACCACATACATGCCTGGTGCCTGTGAAGGTCAGAAGAGCATGTCAGTTCCCCTGGAACTGGTGTTAGAGATGGTTGTGAGCCAATATGTGAGAGCTGGGAATGAACCCAGATTCAATTAACTGCTGAACCATCTCTCCAGTCCCTGCCCTCTTCTTTGATAGAAATATTAGAAGGCAAGAGAATTCTTTCCTAGACATGAAGAAGAGCTTTTCATATGAACTTTTTCTTTATTAATAATAATTTAACTAATTCTTTGAGGATTTTATTCAATGTACTTTGATCGTATTCACTCCTGATCTCCAACTCCACTCTCACCTCCCTACCCACCCAACTTAAAGCTTTCTTCTTTTTTTCCCTTCATCAAGTCCAGTTTGTATGAGCCAACTAGTCTTGGCAATGGGGTCTGCCCTAGAGGTTGGTCAACAAGGGTCATACCATTAAAGAAAGTTGACTCTTCCTCTCCTACCAGCTATCCAATGCCAATAACTTCTCAGCAAAAAGTGGGATTTTGTGTCCACCTCACCCCCTCCATGCTAGATTTTTGTCTGCTTTGAGCTTGCACAGGTCTTGTTCATGCTGTCACAATCCCTGTGAGTTCACCTGTGTCTGGAAAACACTCTGTCCTTAAAGTCATCTACCACCTCTACCTATTACATTCTTTCTGCCCCTATTCCAAGAAGAGCCCTGAGCCTGGGGAATGGGGTGTGATAGGTGTGTCCAGGGATGTTTTTCTTTATTGTTCATTTTATTATCACACAAAGTTGCCCCTTGTTCATTCCTAATGTATCTCCATGGAATGGGATCTCGCGAGAAGACCACTGTCTGTTTTGTCTCGCTATCATCCAGACATTTCTCTTGGTTCCTTAAGCAGGTGATGAATAAATATAAAAATGCACTCATCTGTGCATTCTGCAAGCTTATTTACTTAAACTGGAAGAGGATTTTAGAGGACTCTAAATGTTTGAGAGAAGTATGCCAGTTTGGATGGTTCTGAGTCTAGCCCACATTGAATAAACACAGATTGATCCACAGTGCATTGCATCTCTCCAGCACATGCAGGAACAACCCACATCAGACCCAACACTAACTTACTGTAAATGGACCCAACCTGCATTTCCCGTAGATTACTCCGTAGCATTGGACTATTGCCTGCAAGTTTGCAAGGACTCCCCCAACAAGGAACTTGGGTCTAAATACATGTTCTCGGAGTGTGAGCCTGGATTTTCTTTCCCATAACCAGAAATTTCAAAATGTAGACCTGGAAAAGTCGAGAATTGCACAATGCCTTCTTTGGCAGCTGAGTTTGAAATTTTGCTGATGAACCCCTTTCTCCTGTTGCCTGCACCTGAGAGGATGAAGAGGCTCTGATTGTTCCACACCCTGGAGAATTCGTGCAAGAAGCTGAGCCCGACCTCAGAGCCCCCAAAGTCTGGGAGGAGGCAGAGCGCAAGCTCTCAGTCCCAACCTCTCCTTCACCTCTCACTTCTGCTCTTGTGCATGTGGAGAGAACTCAGGGAGTGGACAGGACAGCTAACCCACATTGCTTGAGGGGGGCCTTAGAGCTGACCTACCATTAGAGTTGAACCGGGACTGCAGGGACTTTGCGTAGCCAACAGGACTAGAGTTGCTCTTCTGTGAGGAAAAAAAGTAGTTGCAGAGTTAGATCTCTTCATGTGGGTTCAGGTGCCCAGAAGAAAAGGACAAGTCTCCTGAGTCCTCAGCAGGTTTCATAGCAGGTGATACAGCCTGCCAGCTGACCCCACACCCTGCCTGGCAGATAGGAGTGTGGTGAGGGGGTCCTAGGGGAAACCCCTGAACACCCTGGTGCTTGCTCCTCATCTTGGTATTTTGGAAGGATGGAATGGCCCATATCATCAGAGTTTGAAGGGTATTGGTGTGCCAGACAGATAGGGTGATGTTCTATTCCTCTCTGCCACTTGGTCACTTGGGTTGGAAACTTTGGCTAGGTGAAGGTAGGCAAACCCTTCCTCAGGGAGCAGTGGGTGCAGCTGCTCCTCTTTCTGGTAATAACCTCCACTGCAGAGGGGGCTCATGAGGAGGTGAAATTCCTCTCAGGAGCAGCCATGCACACCATTTCTGCAGAGACCCCCAGGTCAACAGAGAATGTTAGCGTGATTAGGAGTACTTCAGACTCTCCGGAGGCCCTGGTGATACTCCCTCCCTACAGCATTCCCCTCCCCTAAGTCCTGAGGGTGGGAGCCAAGGTGGAAAGACACCTCCAAGTCACTTGCATGGGAAGACCCTCTGGTCTTCACTCCTCCAAGTGTCCCAACAGCCAACTAGCCTGTAATGTGGTAGGTCACCTTAAAGCAGACCTGTCACTGCAGTTGAAACAGGACTGCAGGGACTTCCAATGGCCAACAGTGACTCAGTGCTAAGGACAGAGAGGAGAATTTTACCTTCACAGTCAAACCAGGGTTGGGAAAACAAAGGCACTTTGTGGTGAAGCCTCCTAAACCAGCACTCTAAACTGGCTGTGTTTAGGCAGCATGTGTCAGTTTTCCGACTATGTTCCTTTGCACTTGGGACATCTGTACCACATCCTCTTCCCCCAGGGCTCACAAACCACTGCAGAAGAGGAGAGAGAAGGACTGCAAGAGGCAGACATGACTACAGGGAAGTTGTTTTCCAGACACAGCCCCTGCTCACACGTGTAGACTCATAGCACAGCAATCATGACAGTGCACAGCATCTGCACAAGCTCAGGCCAGACCGCATCCCAGCATGGAGAAGGGAGATGGGCACAAAGTCCCGGCCCTAGCCAAGGAACTATTGACAATTGATAGCTGCTGGGAGAGGGAGAGTGGGTTTTCTTTAAGGGTTCAGGCCTAGCAAGTTAGCCATGCTGTGGTGAAAGGCCACACACCCAAGGGTATATGAGCAGAAAAATTAGATTGGTAGATTAAAAAATCTACGAGAACACAAAGGTGGGTGGGTAGAGAAGGCAGAGTAGACCTGGGAGGAGTGGGGAGAGAACTATCATGTCTTCTATTGCTGTAATAAACGCCGTGACTGGGGTGGCTGGAATGAAAATGGTCCCATAGGATCAAACATTGGAATGCTTGGTCCACAATTGCTAGAACTGTTTGGGGAGTGTTAGGAGATGTGGCTTCGTTGAAAGAGGTGTGTCACTAAGGTTGGGCTTTGAGATTTCAAAAGCCCACACACCACTGCCAGTGAATGCTCTCTCTCTCTCTCTCTGTCTCTCTGTCTTTCTCTCTGTCTCTCTCTGTGTCTCTCTGTCTCTGTCTCTATCTCTCTCTCCCTCTCTCTCTCCCTCCCTCTCTGTCTCTCTCTCTCTCTCTCTGTCTCTCTCTCTCTCTCTCTCTCTCTCTCTCTCTCTCTGCCTCTCGTGGTTGTTATCTTAATATGTAAGCTCTCAGCTACTGCTCCAGCACCATGCCTGTCAGCCTGCTGCCATGCTCCTGCCATGGTGGACTCACCCTCTGAACTGTAAACCAGCCCCCAATTAAATGCTTTCTTCTCTAAGTTGTCTTGATCACGATGTTTTGTCACAACAATAGAAAAGTTACTAAGGCAATGACCAAAAGTAACTTGTGGTGGAAAGAGTTTACATGGCTTGTGGGTCACATACAGTCCATCATCAGGGGAAACCAAGGTAGGAACTCAAGGCAGTAACCTGGAATCAGAGACCATGGAGGGATGCTGCTTACCCTCTTTTTCTCCATGGCTTGCTCAGCCCCATTCTCTTTGGTTTGTTTGTTTGTTTGTTTGTCTTTTGTTTTTGTTTTTTGAGACTGGGCTTCTCTGTGTAGACCTGGCTGTCCTGGAACTCACTCTGTAGACCACATTGGCCTTGAACTCAGAGATCTGCCTGCCTCTGCCTCCAGAGTGCTGGGATTAAGTGTATGCAGCACCACTGCCCTGCCCTGCCCCATTTTCTTATACAACCCAGTACCAACTGCCAAAGGGCAGCACTGTCCCAGTGGCCTAGGACCTCCCACACCAATCACTTATCAGGAAAATGCCCAACAAGGCAGGGCAAGATGACCCACACCTTTAGTTCCAGCATTCCGGAGAATATTTGTGAGTTTGGGGACAACTTAGTCTACATAGCCAGTCCCATGCCAACCAGGGCTACATAGTGAGAACCTGCTTTGAGAGAGAGAGAGAGAGAGAGAGAGAGAGAGAGAGAGAGAGAGAGAGAGAGAGAGAGAGATTTCTCGATCGAGGCTTCTCTTCCCTGGTACCTCTAGCTTGTGTCTAGTTGACAAAAGGCTAACCAGGAGGAGGGTGAAAGTAATAAAGTACTTTATTGGATATTCTCAAAGAAATAATAAAAAGGGAGGGAAAAAGAGAACTAAGTTCCAATCTGCTCATCTAACTTTGCCAGGCATGCTTTTACACACACGCATGAACGAGCGTGCGCGCGTGTGCACACACACACACACACACACACACACACACACACACACACACACACACCTTGCTCTCCCAGTGCCTGTAGCATCTAGGACTTTTTCAGACATGGACTTTGAGATCGGGGAGAGGGGATTTGGATGGCACCCCTCGGGTCACTGTTTCACTCTTTCAGCAACACTTGGCTGCTGTTAGCTAGGCCGAGCACTATGATTGGGAAATCTGCCCCAACCTGAGGTGCCTCCCCTTCACTTCCCCGGAGGCTCTCTGCCCTTCTTCCCTCTGCATTCTGCTCTAGGCGGCTGGCCTGCACGGATGCCCTGACTCTGTTCTGTGTCCCTTCCAGTTTAGTTTGGCCAGTGGGGAGCCCTGGCAGGAGCTGGGGGGAGGGAAGAGAGCAAGATTTAATGATTTGTTCACATAGCTCCTTCAAAGAGGGGTCACCAAACCCCAGCTTATCCCTCATCCAAAGGTCCTAACTCACGTCATTAATGCCTTTCTGCAAAAATTTCTGCCTTTACCTGTGTGCATTTCCCTTCCCTCTTCCCTGTCCTCCACATTGCGTACAGGGACCACCTGTCTTTAGGGTCTTGATGAGATACTGCCAACCCACCCACAGTAATTTCTGCTTCAGTGAATGGGCTGCCCGGCCTCATTTCTCTACACTGTCGGCACCTTGTCACCCCTTGGGGAACACTGCTGTTGCCACCTTGTCTGACTGGGTTCTTTTCTGACAGAATCCCGATGGAGACAAAACCTCTGTGATGTGGATGTCTCCCCTACAAGTCTACACATTAGAAATTTCATCCCCGGGTTCAGCCGGCAGTGGGTTTTGGAGGTTTAGAGGTAAGTAGGAATCAGAAAAGGTCATAAAGATGGGACCCCATGATGGCTTTAATGTCTTTGTGAGAAGAGGAAGGGACCTGAGCTACCAGACCTGATCTGTCTCTCAGTGTGGTGTTCTCAGAGGGGATGAGATACAAGACCCTCACCAGGGATCAGATTCCATCCTTGGACTTCCCAGCCGGTAGCATCATGAGCTAAATACACTTCTACATTTTATAAAGTTCCTGGGGATAATATTATATACAGCAACAGAAACATACTAAGCTTTATTTACTTAAACTAGATTAATTTCATTCTTTATTTTTATGTGTGCCCATCTGAGATCATGCCATGGTGTCAATCACATTTAGGGAGGACCTTTCCCTCTTCTCTGGAAACTTCCTTAGAGACACACTTAAAATTGTGCCTCACTAATGCCAGAAACAGGTTCATTTTCTTCTTTGTTATTATTTTATTTTTAATTACATGGATGTGGGAGCACACATGAATGCAGCTTCCCACTGAGGTCAGAGAGGAAGCCAGATCCTCTGGAGCTGAAATCACAGGTGTTCTGAGCCTCCCAATGTGGTGCTGGGAACCAAACACAGGTCTTGAGGAAGAGCAGCACACTACATTCTTAAGCACTGAGCCATCTCTTCAGGCTCCAACATTTTTTATTGGTGGCCAGTGTATGTGTGGCACACACCACCACACAGCTGTGGAGATCCGAGGGTATCTAGTGGGGTCAGTTCTCCTCTTCCACCTGTACATGGCCTCTGGGGATCGAACTCAGGCTGTGAGACTTGTGTGCCAGGAATCTTCACCTGCTCATCCATCCAACCTGCTCCTCTTCTCTCTTTCTCTTCTTCTTTTTAAAGTAATATTTTTATGAAATCTTTGAGAATTTCACAGAATTTATTTGATCATATTCACTCCCCAGCTTCTCCCAGATCCACCTCCCACCTCCCTGTGCACCCATCTCCACGCTCTCTCTCTTTTTAAAGTCAGCAAGATCCATTTGTGTCCTCCAAATCTGGGATGTGTGTTCTTCCACCTACCATGGTTCACACCCTCAGAGAAAGCTGACTGCCCCCTCCCCCTTGAAAGCTACCCCCACCTGTTGTGCCTTCCTGATCCCTCCCCTCTGTGAGAATTCTAACTGAAACACAAATTCAGAGATAACATCCACAAAAGAGATAAAGCATGTGATGTTTGCCTTTCTGAGCCAGGTTAGCCCCCTTGGGATGATTATTTATAGCTACATCCATTTACCTGTAATGTTTTTGTTTTTGAAGCATTGTCTGTATTATCAAAGGCTAATCTACAACTCCCTATGTATCCAAGGATGACTTTGAACTTCTGATCCTCTTGCCTGCACCTTGTAAGAGACACTAAATCCAATTTATGCAGTGCTGGGAATAGAACCCAGGGTTTCATACATATTGGTAAACTACCAACTGATCTATACCCCCAGTACCTTAGAAATTACAATGCTATTATTTTAATGTGAGGGGTATGTATCCATATCTGTGCATGTGCATGTGCATGCGTGTGCGTGTGCGTGTGCGTGTGCGTGTGTGTGTGTGTGTGTGTGTGTGTGTTTTATTGTGACACAGGGTCTCATTTATCCCAGGCTAGCCTCAACTCACTATATAGCCAGCACTGGTCTTGAACCTGGTCTGACAGCCCCTACTTCCCCCGTGCTAGGAATATAAATGTGCTCCATCACCAGGTTTACACAGTTCAAAGGATCCCTTAAGGGTTCATGAATGCTAAGCAAACACTCTGTCAACTGAGCTATATCCCTGGTCCCCAGTGCAGTGTCTAGGTTAGGATTCCTAAGGTTAAGATAAGGCTTTCTCAGAGTGATGTTCTTCTCTCTATGAAAAGGGGTCATAATGAATAAGCCTTGAGTCAGACCCTGACATGATTGATAAACAAAGTGACATCACTACACAGAAAAGCCTGCTAACAACAATAGCACAACATCGAGGCCCTGGTATGACCAGAAGATGTTGGGAATAGGGAAACACATCTGATCTATATCAAGGAGGAGTTTATGGACAGCTGACCAGGGCACCTCTCAGAGTAAATTTCACTTGTGGAGGCGGCTGACATGGCTGACAACACTCTACTACCTCAGGCCTGCTTGTCAGGGGAAGCTGGTGTGGCTAAAGGCTAGAGCAGATTTGGTGGGGTGGGGTGAGGGGCCTGCATGGTTTCAGGCTACTTCCTGGTGGTCACAGCTCCTCCTCTACTTACCTTCTGTGTGATACATAGCAATTCTTCCCAGAAAGTTATTTCTGACAGTTCCACATTTCCATCAACAAATTCCATCCACAAGTATTTGGTGGGCATCTCTAGCTTCTCTGTGATTCCTGTGGACACCAGTGACATCCTGTCAAGGGGAGAGGGATGAGGCTCACAGCCTAGTCTCCTCAGTGCAGCCTGTGCAGCAGGCTCAGAACTTCTCAGGCAGGCCCTGGGGTCTGAAGTGATTAGGGTTTTTGCCACTTCGACCCCATTCCTCGGCTTTCCGGGTAGATTCCAGGCTTTCCAATCCATGGTCCTTCATTCCAAAATAATATCGGTTTAGGAGACCCTGAAAGTATTTCCTGCTGGTGCTGAAATCGAAGGAAGGGAGACAAGAGATGAATCCCAGAGTGAGATAGCCCCACCTCCAAGCTTTCTCCTCCCCTCCTACCAGAAAATGACCCAGAAAATACTGGAGGAGTAAAAACTTAGGCACAGGGAAGAGGAAGTATCAACCTCTTGGGCAAGGACCTCAGCCTGCTTGTCCTTTCCACACCCTGTGACAAGATGCATTTGAGAGCCCTTCTTGGGTTTCACTTTTTCTTTGTGTGTGGATCCATCCCCACTCTCCATCCTTTCCCTCCCTTTCTTCCTCTCCAGACCACCCAGATCCTGTAAGCACAGAGAGTAGGAGAGGCCACAGTAAGGAACAGTGAGAGAGGCGTGACGTGGCAGGACCATCACCTGATTATTTTAGCAGCCCAGACGCCCCCAGCTCCTCTTTGTTGGGCCTCAAAGTTTCCCCGAGCATAGAAATATCTGTCTGAATTTTGGTAATTGGCTTCTAGATTGTCCCGATGGGCTCTCCACAAGTCCCAAGTCCCTACAAAGGAAGGAAACAAAGGTGAACCTGGGGTCATTGCAGAGGTAGAGGAATGCAAGCCCGTGGCTTTTCACATTTCCACCCTTGACAGCAGAATCCTTTGAAATGGTCCATGTAGGTGAGTGTATGTCCCCAGGGAGGGCTTCCCTGGTGACTATAAGGAGGGCACTTCTCCAAGGATTAGATTGGGGGGGACTGATTGACAGTTTCTGTGTCCTGGGCCATGACTTATATGGAGCTGTGTGTGCTCTGCACAAAGAAAAGAGGGAGCTGTCAAGTAGGAGCACAAACAAGGGACAATGACATCCCAGATGAAGATGTGGGGACAGTTTGTGCAGTGAGAAGAGAAGGATAAAGCACTTTAACTACGGCCACTAGGAAAACACGACTTTACTCACCCCGGTGACAAAATCCCTCATAAGCAACACAGGGAAGAGGCTGTATTTTGGCTTCATTTTGAGGGAAACACATGGTGCTGGGGTGACCAGTGCAGACTACAAGTAGACTGTGGTATCGAAATACGTGACATGGCAATGCTGAATTTCCATGAATTCTGCATGCTTGCTCTTGGCTGTTTGTCTAGAATAGGATGGGAATTTTGTAGAAAGTACTATCTGTAGTCATGTGCATATTTGCTAAGTTCATGTGCCTCTGGAGACACACTGAGTGTCCACTAACACTCTGAGACTGGGGAATTTGCTGTCTGTGAATTCTCTCTGTGGAGCACACTCTCTGGAAATCCTGATCCCTCCAGATCAGCATCAGCAATACAGGCTGGACCTTGTCAACTGTGTCTGAAGATCCTCAGAGGGTGCCAAGTGACCAGTGTAGAAAGGGGAAGCCACAGAAAGCCACACCCCTGCCCTGACTCATTTGTAGTTTTTAAAGGTGTGTCTGCACCCTACAGGTATGTGGCCTCTGCTCAGAGGGCATCTCTGGCACTGTTAAATGTGCCCATCATCTCCAAATTCTTACCTTGTATGGCTTCCTTGAAGAACGAATACCAGCCATCACCACTGACTCCCACAAATAAAGAGCAAAAGACAAGGATTGTGGCAAGCCTCATGGTGCTGCAGGACCAGAAAGAGCAGTCAAAACAGACCCACAGGTGGGGCATGGGGCACACACCTTTAATCCCAAAACTCCAAGACAGAGACAGGTGCATCTCTGATTCTGAGGCCAACCTGGTCTACTAGGCAAATTCTAGACCAGCCAAGGCTACATAGATGAACCTTGTCTCAAACAAAAAAAAAAAAAAAAAAAAAACCACAGACCCACAGTCTGACTAGTACAGACAATCTAACCTGCATTCCTTCTTCATCTCCGAATCTCTGCTGCAAGGACAAGAATAACGGGCTTTAGGACTCTGCCAGATCACTGCATAACCAAGAGTTCCAGGGAATTGCTGGCTTGCAGCCCATTTGTACCTAGTGAAGCCGACTAAAGCTGATGAACTAGCCTTTCCTGAGTCCCTCTTCCACTTAGCTCAGACCCCAAAGATACAGAAATGCTGGAACTGGAAGTCAAGCAATAGTCCACATTCCCAGCTTGTCTTCAGCCATGGCTTCCATCCCCAGCACCACCACACAAAGCTAGCCCAGCAGCATAAGCTTGTATTCCCAGCACTCGGGAGGTGGAGGCAGAAGGATCAGAAGTTTCAGATCCATGGCTACAAAGCTGGTTCCAGGCCAGCGTGGGTGAGACATGAGTCCCTATCTTTAGAGAACAAACTATCAGAGTTTGTAATCAGAATGTAATTGTTCCCCCACTAGAACTTACCAACCATATATGAAATGGATCTCAGGAGTACAGCAAGAGCAGCACTCCCTGGAAAAGAGTGCCAGCTCTGTCCCTTTCTCTAGCTGAGGTCCCAGAGGAGGTAGGGCTGCCAGGACCTTGCTGCCATGGAGCAGCTGCTCTCTCTCTACTTAACACTGATGAGAAGAGAGCTGTTAAATCCAACAAGCTTTGTCAGAATCCGTCTTGCTCAATCCTTCCTGGTAAATAAACAGTTACAGGTTGGGGCTATAGTTCAGCAGTAGAGTGTTTGTCTAGCATGTGTGAGACCCTGAGTTCAATGTCCTTCACCAGAAAGAAAGAAAGAAAGAAAGAAAGAAAGAAAGAAAGAAAGAAAGAAAGAAAGAAAGAAAGAAAGAAAGAAAGAAAGAAAGAAAGAGACAGAGAGACAGAGAGAGAGACAGAAAGAAAGAAAGGAAGGAAGGAAGGAAGGAAGGAAGGAAGGAAGGAAGGAAGGAAGGAAGAAAGGAAGGAAGGAAGGAAGAAAGAAAGAAAGAGAGAGCATATGGACAAGTGTTTCCTTGTCCATAATAGTTTTGTTCCAAATTACGTAAAATGCTTGTATTTTGGCAAGTTTTCTTACCTCACTGCCCTAACTTCCCTGGATGATACATTGCAAGCTGTAAGCTGAAATGAACCCTTTCTTCCCAAACTTGTTTTTGGTCATAACGTTTTGTCATACCAGTAGAAACCCTAATAGGACATGGACACAGTTCCAAAAGGCCAGACTCCTAAAGGCCAAGGTCTTGTTCACAGTAGTTCCGTACAAGGAATCCCTGTTCCTTGAAACAATGCCCACCCAGCCTTCTAAAACACCCTGATGAAGAGAGACTCAGAGGAGGAAAGGGTTTATTTGTCTCACAGTTGTAGGTGACACTTCATGATTGCAGGGGAGTCACAGCAGTAGGAGTGTGAGACAGCTGGTCACACCACATCTGGTCAAGGGCAGAGAGAATGAGTGCAGCCATGCTGTCTGCTTGTCTCTGCTCTCCGTTAGCTTTCTTCACTCTTACACAGTTGGGGCCAGCACATGAAAGGGAACATCTCATTTTCTGGGTGGGTCTTCCCACCTCAGTCAACAATCAAGAAAACCACCCCCCCAGACAAGCCCACAAGCCAATCTGGTCTAGGTAATTCTTCAGTTCAGACTTCCAGCTCAGGTAATTCTAGGTTATGAAAACTTGACATTTCAAACTTACCAGCCCACCCAGCACACAGTAAGTCTGTATAAATATTTGCCAACAGAACACATGGAAGGACCTAACCGAGGGTTCTAAATATTTCCTCATTCAATGTATGGTTAAAATGACAAGTAGCAGCCAAGAAATGGTGCTAACCCAACATTTAGGAGGCTGAGATGGGAGGTACATGAGTTCTGAGATAGCCTTGGCTACAAAATGAGAACCTGTCTTAAAACAAATAAAAGGCAAAAAGCAGGCAGGTATTAAGGTGGTACATGCCTTTTAATTCCAGCACTCAGGAGGCAGAGGCAGGTGCATCACTGATCCAAGGCCAGCCTGGTCTATAGAGTGAATAAGTAACAGGTTAACCAGGGCTACACTAGAAACTTGTAAAGCGAAAAGGGCAAGTATCTCCACTTCTCTAAATGGTGAGGCACATGTATTGAAGCCATGAAATAAGGCTGGAAATAATCTCTCTCTCTCTCTCTCTCTCTCTCTCTCTCTCTCTCTCTCTCTCTCCCTCCCTCCCTCTCTCCCTCCCTCCCTCCTCCTCCTCCTCCCTCCTCCCCCTTGTCTCTGCTGGAGTTCTAGGTAGCTGATGGGCTCAGGTTCTCATTGGCTTAGCTGATGCCCAGACACAGAAGAGGACAATCTACTTTGCTGAGTTCACCAATTCTAATGCTAATCCCACCCAGAAAGAATCCCACACACAAACTAGTGCTCAACCTGGACACATGGCTTCAGAATATAATCCATTTGGTGGACACCAGTTCCCTCACATTAAAACACCCTGGGGCTTAGTTCAATCAAGGTACATTCTAGAGACTTGGAAAGTCCTCGGACTGTTGGATGTTTGACTGGGTAGTTGGTTTGCTGGTGTACATGTGTACAGATGCTGCTGCAGTCATTTCTGTCCTCCTTCCTTCCTTCCTTCCTTCCTTCCTTCCTTCCGTTTTTCCTCCCTCCCTTTCTATCTTTACTTACTAATTTGTTTTTCTTCTACTTGTTTAAACTGCAAATGTCTGTTATTATTGATGGAAATGATAAACAAAAAAAAAGAGTTTTGAAGGGATGGGTGAGGAGACAGTGATGTGTACGTACTGTGGAACAAGCTCTGAAATTGCTGGAATAAAGACCAAATTGGAAAGGTAAGGAGATGGTGCATTAAGAACGGCCAGAAGACGCATATAGCCAAGGCACAATGTGCTAATTGCTGGAATTGTTTTTTCACCTGCAAATTCCAATGCAGAAGCTAAGCTCATGCTAGGAAACTTTTACAGCATTTGTCTTGGAAGCAGACACCCCTAGGACAGATTAGTGGGGAAAATGAATGACACACAGGACAGCTGTGTTTGATATAAGATGAATTATTTTTTAAGACGTCATGATGCCTAAGACATGGGTGAGGGTGCTGGTTTCAGAACTATGGTGAAATCTTTTCATGGAACCAGTCCACAGCAGCAGCCAGTGCTATTAGACCAACACAGAGAGCTTCGGATGGACCATGAACTGTGCTTGGACAGAACACTGGGAAAGCAGCCTGTAGAGCACCAAGGACTGTCAGTGATGCTGGCAGGGTTAGCATGGTAAGGGAGACTAGTGAGATCATGTTACCAGGGAGAGGATCCAGGGAGGCTGCTTCTGGTCACTGAATGAAGGCTGTGCACTGAAAGCCAATCCGAGAGAGGGAGCCTAGGAATTGAATATTCAGAACTCTGGACAGAGGCAGCAGCCTCCCCTCTTCACAAGTTGGGGGCTCCATGGAGTGGCCAAAACCCAGAAGCCAGGATGAAACCCTCCCCAAAGATCAAGTAGACTGTAAGGTGAATCATGGGGATGCCTTGCTGGTTTTCTCCAACAGGGCTCAGTCTACTCTTCAAAGCAGTTAGGAGAGAAGTGTGAAGTTGTCAAGATGTGAAGAAAAGAGAAATGTTGGTTAACGTGGACAGATATGGATGTAACATGTTTTTTGAAATAGCTCTAATAAAAAGTGCTTATAAGCAAGAATTTGTTTTCAGAGATGACACCACCATGGCTCAGTGGTGTATTGCTTGCTTCGCACATGTGAGGTCCTGAGTGATTTAAAACTATACAAAACAAACAAAACAAAAGACTGTACATAAGTACCTTCAGGCAACTCTGCCCTCAGAGATCCTTAAATACAGGACAGTGGGTTCAAGTTTCACCCTAAGGAATGGGATCCATGTGTCAGAGAGCCACAGTCAACCCATTCCTTCTGTCATGATCATTACCCACCCAAGGAAGTATGCTGTTGCCCAGGAAGAAGAAACAATCTATGTCAAAGTCCATTTCTCTGAAAGAGATGTGGAGCGTCTACAGAGAGCCTAAGAGAGTCTGTAGGAGTCATTCAAGGACAAACACCCAGAGCATAGCAGCCCTCAGCCAGTGCTATGATTACTCCAGCTCTCTATTTCAGAACTCCATCAGTGTACTTTCTGGAAATTGGTCCACCCCTAGCAAAGATGAAGGGTGGCTTATGGGAATTCTAGGATGGGTGGCTTAGTTTGGAAGAAGGCCATGGGTCACAGCAATCCAGCTCCAGGCAACAAAAACCTGAACATTGTCCCTATGGTAGCCTGCCATGCTTATCTCCAAGAGAAATCCCTATTACAAAACACCAGAGAACCTGTCCAGGAGCGGCCTTGACCCTGAGTTCCCATCATAGATCATTTGCAAAGTGGATTTGCAAAGAGCATGGTCCTGAGGTGACTGGTCACTTGGTTCCTTGGGTCCTAAACCTACAGTAACTTCAGCTATGTGCTGAATTGATACTGTGGAAGACATTCAGTGTCCTAGAAAAGGAGAGATAATGAATAAAGGAAAGGGTGGGATGCAACAGGCCCATTTATGTTCACTCACAGTCCCATTGTGAAACTACGGATTTGTGAAATCCTAGGAAACAACCTAGGAAATTGTGCCTCAACAGATCCATGCTTCTGTTCACCTGCCACCTCACAATTTCCTCCACTGGAGGGTTCACCTGCACTCGTACATTGACTAAAGAATGTTGTGGGTGTCCACCAGAGAAGACTACCAGACACAGGTCTAAGTAGAAAGTCTTTATTAAAGAAGGGAGTGTTGGTGCACACTTTTAATATCAGCACTTGGAAGGCAGACCAGGTGGATCTCAGTAAGGTTGTGGACAACCTAGTCTTCATAGTGAGTTCCAGAGCTATCTAGTGAGACCCTTTCTTGATAGTAAGAACCTGTCTCATGAAAAACCAAAAGCCAAGAAAATATCTTTAGTAGCTAGATGGTGACCACATTTGGTGTTTTGGAATCCCATTGAAGCTCCAAACCTTTCTCAGGGTCATCACAAATACCATGTTCTGGGTCAACACACTTCAGTTATTTAACAAGAATAGTAGTTAGCTAGAGGCAGAACTGCAGAAACCAAAAGGCAAGGTTAGTACATTTAGAGACTGTCCCAGAACTTTGATGAATTAGGTCTTTGTTTTCGATTTGGTAGGTGATGCTGTCAATGTGCTGAGTTTTTATGGCCTGAATGGTGCTTCCATCATGGAGATAGTTGTGCCAAGCTTGGTCTGGGAGCCTGTTACAAGACAGGAATGTGTTCTGAGAGATGCAGATTCTTAGTTACTTTCTGTTTCAATAACAAATATTTTAAACAAAGAAACTTCTTGAAGAAAAATTATTTTTAGTTATAATTCCAGAGGAATAAGAATCCATCATTCCTTCTGGCAGAGGTGTGGGTGAGCCAGTCCTAATGTTGTGTGCATGGGAAAGCTGTCCCCATTACTCATCTGTCATAGACTCACAGGGGTTGAGGAAACATGCCCCCACCTCACACCCATCAACACCTGAGGTTCGTGGAACAGATTGCCCTGAGATCATAAGAGCGGGAGAGCTGTCCCTGCCCCCTCATCAGCTGCAGCACTCAGGAGAGTGGCCCCTATACCTCACCTGGGCAACACAGTAGAGCTGGGCCTGAAGATGTAGGTGTGGGGGAACTGACCCTGAGGACTTGAAAGCTGGAGAACTGGCCTTGGTCATTGTTCATTGTTGCAAGGGGTGAACTAGCCAGAACAGTGCTGAAGAGCTCCCCCTGGTGGGGAAGACAAGGGAGAGCTGGCAGGCTGACCAACCCTGGAACTACCCAGGCCCAGAACCAGGGTTGACCAAGCCCAACATCAAGCCCAACAACCATCCCAACGGGGACAGGGGTTGACAATCTGGCAGATGCAGAGCTGCAGGATCTCCAGGAGACAGGGTAGAAACGAATATCCGGGAAGAATCCCAGTGGTGGCCCAGTGTCAATGATGTAGCAGAGACCAGGGACCTTGAACCAGACCAACAATTCTTTATGATGAACACCCGCATGTAAAAATGTATGGACTCATACATGCTTCATGACTCACTGTGTCACAATGCAGCTTCCATGACTAGATTTTCACTTTATTCCATTTCCCCCTTTTTTCTCTAAAATTTTATTTTATTTTGTTTTGGTGGGAGAGGGAGATGGGTGGGGTTTGGAGGCATGATGTGAAAGACGTGAAGAATAAAGAAAGTTTAAAAAAATTCCATCGTGGGGCTGGAGAGATGGCTCAGAGGTTAAGAGCACTGGCTGCTCTCTTCCAGAGGTCCTGAGTTCAATTCCCAGCAACCACATGGTGGATCATAACCCTCTATAATGAGATCTGGTGCCCTCTTCTGGCATGCAGGCATATAAGCAGGCAGAAAACTGCATACATAATAAATAAATAAATCTTTAAAAAAAATTCCATCGTTCTGGGAAGACATGGCAGCTAGTGGAAAGCATGGCAGCGGGAGGAGGCAGCTCAAACCCAAGCAGGAAACAGAGAGAACAAGAAGTGGAATGAGACCTTAAACACTCAACGCCCAGTCCCAGGGACATACTTCTCTGTCCTTCCTCTAGCCTTGCTCTATTGCTAATATGCAGAAAATGAGAGAGCCTTTGATAGGATTCAGTGTTTTGTGTCCAGGGGTGCCCCAATGTCTCGGCACCTTGTCACCCCCTGGGGAACACTGCTGTTGCCACCTTGTTTCACTGGGTTCTTTCCTGACAGAATCCTGACAGACAGAAGCCTCTGTGATGTGGATGTTTCCCCTACAAGTCCATATGTTAGAAATTTCATCCCCAACTTCAGCCGGCAGTGGGTTTTGGAGGTTTAGAGGTAAGTAGGGATCAGGAAAGGTCATAAAGATGGGACCCCATGATGGCTTTAATGTCTTTGTGAGAAGAGGAAGGGACCTGAGCTACCAGACCTGATCTGTCTCTCAGTGTGGTGTTCTCAGAGGGGATGAGATACAAGACCCTCACCAGGGATCAGATTCCATCCTTGGACTTCCCAGCCTGTAGCATCATGAGGTAAATACATTTCTACATTTTATAAAGTTTACAGAGGGTAATATTATATACAGCAACAGAAACACACTAAGATTTACTTATCTAAACTAGATTTATTTCATTGTTTATTTTTATGTGCCCATCTGAGATCATGCCATGATGTCACCCACATTTAGGGAGGACCTTTCCCTCTTCTTCTCTGGAAATTTCCTTAGAGACACATTTAAAACTGTGCCTCACTAATGCCTGAAACAGGTTCATTTTCTCCTTTGTTATTATTTTATTTTTAATTACATGGATGGGAATGCAGCCTCCCACTGAGGTCAGAGAGGAAGCCAGATCCTCTGGAGCTAGAATCACAGGTGGTTCTGAGCCTCCCAATGTGGTGCTGGGAACCAAACTCAGGTCTTCTGGAAGAACAACACACTACATTCTTAAGCACTGAGCCATCTCTCAAGGCCCCAGCATTTTTTATTGGTGGCCAGTGTATGTGTGGCACACACCACCACACAGCTGTGGAGATCCAAGGGTATCTAGTGGGGTCAGTTCTCCTTTTCCACCTGTACATGGCCTCTGGGGATCGAACTCGGGCTGTGAGACTTGTGTGCCAGGAATCTTCATTGGCTCATCCATCCAACCTGCTCCTCTTCTCCTTTTCTCTTCTTCTTTTTAAAGTAATATTTTTATGAAATCTTTGAGAATTTCACAGAATTTATTTGACCATATTCACCCCCCAGCTTCTCCCAGATCCACCTCCCACCTCTCTGTGCACCCATCTCCACGCTCTCTCTCTTTTTAAAGTCACCAAGTCCCATTTGTGTCCTCCAAATCTGGGATGTGTGTTCTTCTACCTACCATGGTTCACACCCTCAGAGAAAACTGACTGCCCCCTCCCCCTTGAAAGCTACCCCCACCTCTTGTGCCTTCCTGATCCCTTCCCTCTGTGAGAATTCTGAAGCACAAATTCAGAGATAACATCCACAAAAGAGATAAAGCATGTGATGTTTGCCTTTCTGAGACCAGGTTAGCTCCCTTGGGATGATTGTTTACAGCTCCATCCATTTACCTGAAATGTTTTTGTTTTTGAGGCATTGTCTCAACTATCAAAGGCTGATCTGCAACTCCCTCTGTATCCAAGGATGACTTTGAACTTCTGATCCTCCTGCCTGCACTTTGTAAGAGACACTAAACCCAATTTATGAAGTGCTGGGAATAGAACCCAGGGTTTCATTCATATTGGTAAGCATTCTCCAACTGATCTATACCCCTAGTACTTTAGAAATTACAATGCTACTATTATTTTAATGTGAGGGGTATGTATCCATATGTATCCATATCTGTGCATGTGCATGTGCATGCGTGTGTGTGTGTGTGTGTGTGTGTGTGTGTGTGTTTTATTGTGACACAGGGTCTCATTTATCCCAGGCTAGCCTCAACTCACTATATAGCCAGCACTGGTCTTGAACCTGGTCTGACAGGCCCTACTTCCCCCGTGCTAGGAATATAAATGCGCTCCATCACCAGGTTTACACAGTTCTAAGGATCCCCTAAGGGTTCATGAATGCTAAGCAAACACTCTGTCAACTGAGCTATATCCCTGGTCCCCAGTGCAGTGTCCAGGTTAGGATTCCTAAGGTTAAGATAAGGCTTTCTCAAAGTGATGTTCTTCTCTCTATGAAAAGGGGTCATAATGAAAAAGCCTTGAGTCAGACCCTGACATGATGGATAAAGCAGAGTGGCATACCTATACAGAAAAGCCTGGGGGGCTGGAGAGATGGCTCAGAGGTTAAGAGCACTGGCTGCTCTTCCAGAGGTCCTGAGTTCAATTTCCAGCAACCACATGGTGGCTCACAACCATCTGTAATGAGATCTGGTGCCCTCTTCTGGCCTGCAGTCATATATGCAGACATATATAATAAATAAATCTAGAAAGAAACGAACAAAAGGAAGGAAGGAAGGAAGGAAGGAAGGAAGGAAGGAAGGAAGGAAGGAAGGAAGGAAGGAAGAGAGAAAAAGAAAAAGAAAAAGAAAAAGAGAAGGAGGGAGAGAAAGAGGGAGGGAGGGAAGAAGCGAGAGAAATGTGTATTTGAGACAGAGGAGCAAAATGGCAGTGGCTGAGGCAGAATTCACCACGGCAATTTTCCCACAGTTGTGTCACTGTCCACAGAGGCAGAGAAATATCAGACTAATGCAGCGAGAGAAGAGAAATTTCTGGAACAGTAGGCACAGAGGGTAGAGGTCACGATATGGAAAGGTCTAAAAACAGTATCTCTGTAACTTCAGGGACTTGAATAGTCACGTGAGCCTGAATGGGGAATGGGGCCGTCATCAGAGCTATCTCTCTATGTAACTTCTGAGAACATCAGTCCTAAGCCTAAATTTTCTCTTCCGGACTGTGTTTAGTATTGACCCTTTATACCACACAGCTCCACCCACTAAAACACAATGACAGGAAACTTCATCTCTTATGAATTTATTACATGTGCACTGTATGCCCTCCACACCCACAGTGGACACAAAAGTGAAGAACCCCATGTCCTGACCCCAGAGCCCGCAGCACAGCCTCCTGAGGCAGTAAGGAGGATGCTCAGTATTCGTCAGGCAGTCCTGCAGGTCCGTAGTGACTGGGGTCCTTGCCACTGCGGCCCCATCTGTTCGCTTCCTGGTCAGCCATGGAATCCTCATGTCCACGGCCCATGAGACTCTGAATGCCCTCTCTTGCATCACTAGGAGAAGCAGACATGGAGGAGATCTATCACCAAGCTTCATCGCCACAGCTGACACCCCCAGTTCTCTCATTTGTGTGGAATGGCTTTAGGAGGAAACCAGGAAGGGCCAGGAAAGAGGGCCTGAAACAGTGACCCTGCCAAGCCCAGCAATGCTTAGGCCAGTCTGGCCACCCTACACTGAATGACCATCACCAGACAGGCAGGGATGAATCATTCCCTGTCTGCATTTGGAAACAGGCCTATCCAGCATGAGCTGAGTGCTGGCTCTGCCCACAGCCCAGGATCCACACTGAGCATGAATGGAGGAAGTAACTGCATGAGCAGGAGGGGGAGGGGCCATAGATTGGCATGACCTTCTCTGGGGCTCATCTGCCCCTGGTCTCCTAGCACAATCAATACCTTCTACCCAGGCCCAGTGTCCCAACAGTCTGTGTTTACCTGATGACTTCAGGAGCCTAGACTCTCCCACGACCCCTTTGGGCAGCATCATAGTTCCCTCTAGCATGGAAGTATTTGTCTGAATCTTTCCAGTTGGCCTCCTTCATGTCAGAGTAGGCTTGTCACATGTCCCCAGCCCCTGGGTAGGAAAGACAACATGAGAGGATGACAGGGATGGAAAAACTCATGGCTTGAGCCTGTGGTCAGAGCAGCCTGAGACATAATAGAGAAGAACATTTTCTAACCCTAGCTGGTCTCTCCAGGTTACTACTGAGAGTTCTTAGAAGGTGCTCCTGTGAGAGCTGGTGCCACAATCTCCCCTCCCCCATGGGAGAGATGGCCCCGCCTCTGGCAAGGGAGAGCTGGCCCAGATGGCATGGCTTAGGAGTGCTGGCTCTGACCCTTCCCTAAGGGGGTGGTCCCAGTGGCCCAGACTGACCAGCTCATCTACCATCCAGACCCACCTGCCAGGACTTGGGTTGGCCCACCCTAGTAGCTGCCCCATCTATGACCTGCTGGAGAGCACAAGGGCACTGGTCCTTCAGAACAATGACTGCAGGATCTCCATGACTCGGGGCAACAACAGGATGACCAGGAGGAGTTTCAGTGGGGGCCCAGGGTTGATGGTGTACCAGATCAGAAGCCTCGAACCAGACCAATGACTCATTACAATGAATAATTGGTAGGTGGGGCTGACTGGACAAAAGGGGTATACTTCGTGACACACTGCAGCTCCCAATACCACTAGGATGAAGGAGGACGTGTTGAAAGACGGAGGAGTGAGGTGGGCTTTTTGTTTTGCTTTGTTTTGAATTAATTTTGGGGGATCATACTGCAGGGGTGATGGTGGGTATGGAGGGACTGGGAGGTGAGAGGGATTGGGGGGCACGATGTGAAATTTCCAAAGAATTGATAAAGAAATGTTTTTAAAAACTAATGAATTAAAAATCCTTAAAAACAAGACGGTCCACCTGTAATGTGTTAGTGTGAGAAACACTGTGCACATGTGAGCTGCCTCTTTTTACACAATGGGAATGTGGAACAGAAAGACGGGAGCTATCATCACAGAACAGAACTTCTCAGCCTTGGCCCTATTGCTGTGTTGGCTCCCTCGTTTCCAGGGCTGATCTGAGCACTGAATATGTTTCCAGCATCCGTCCCTCCTCCCATCAGCACAACCCCCTAGTAGTCGTCTAACGTACCTTCAGAAATTGAAAATGTCCCGAGCCACTGTCACATTAACCTTAATCCACAATGAGTGTTCGAGAATGAATTTGAGTTTCTGAGGGACTTCCAAATGCAGAAGACACAGGAAAGGGGGAAAAAGGCTGAACATGGGGAGCACTTCTGTACTGATTTCTAAGCAATCCATCTCGACAGTGTGCATGCACATCACTGTAAACAGGCACTTCTAGTCCTTCTAAACAGACTGTGCAGTGGGGTGGATGCTTGAGGAGGCGCTAGAGCCACAGTCCTCAGTGGTGGCTGTAGGTTCAGTCACATAGGGATTTACTGAAAGCTGCCATGACAGCCACACCCAAGATCAGTTCCTGAGACTCTAAGAGGACACAGGCTTCAGTAGCATTGAAGCCTATGGGGGATTTCACACGCCCCTAACAAGTTCACATGGGAGACAGCAAGAAGGCACATCAACCAGGCTAGACTGGTCTCAGGCTCAGCCAAGTTCAAACACAGCTCTGCCACCTGCTGTGTTCAGACCATTACAGTCACTAGTACAAGATTTATATTTATATGGCAACCTACAAAAACCCAAAAAAGTACATACCAAGGCAGTGGGAAAAAGCTTTGAAATAGTTGGCTGAACCCCACAAGCCATACTTCATCCATCAGCCTTACCTCGGTAAGCCTCACCAGTAAATGAAAACCAACTGCTGACCCCCAGGGTCAGGGAGCAGAAAATGAGGCCAGTGAGAAGCTTCATCCTGCAGAAATCAAAAGAGAATCTAGGAGACACACGCAAATTTGTACCTTCCCCTTAAACATCTGTAATCCAGGAAGAGGCTAGTTGTCCATTCCCACTGCAACTCACTAGAATTCCAGTGGGACACCTAGGTGACCTTGCAACAGGATCTTCCTCAAAATCACAAGCCTTCAGTTATGATCCCATCAGCCCTGAACCAAGTCTGTCTGGGAGGACAGCAAGACATCACTGATGGAGGAAGAGAGACATCCAGAGCAGATTGTCTCCCCCTACAGGAACCCACAATTCACTGAGAGGCATTTCCCACATGTCCCTGCAGCACAGCACAAACTTCACACCATATATATTTAGAACACAAAGATTAATTTAAAAGGAAATCACACTCTGGGACAGAAGAGCAGAAGTGTTTGTGTAGGTCAGTCCATGGAGTCATCTCTCACCTGAGTCCTGGAGAGTAGGTGATAGTCTGTGGCTGTCAGGGAGAGGATGCTGGTATTTATGTTGAGATTCCCCATTGAGGCCAATGGCATGTGTGCCTGGCTGGGTTCCTGGAGAAAGTCCCACCATGTCATTTCCCATGAAAGACTACAAAGGAATCTCCCTGGACTCCAGGATACTCTTTATTCACAGGTCAGCTTAACCAGAGGACACAGGACAGTTTTGGTTTTTTTTTTTTTTTTTGATTGGCTGTTGGGTTAGGAAGGGTTCGCTGGGGTAAGGAGGTTCCTTAAGGTGTGCAGAGACAGGTGTCATTTATCCAGGATCTAGTTTTCCTTGCTGTTGGCCTATGTGGAACTTTGGTAGGTAAAGTCAGATGTCTTGAATTTCTGCTCCCTAACAATGCTCCCGTCTGTGATGGGGTGGGGACAGTTTTTCTAATGTTTGATCAGTCAGTCAATGCACATAGCCAGGTGGTAAAGGTGGTATATTTGAAGGCTGTCAGAATGATTGAAATGCAATAAAGTTGGTAGATTTCTTATGAGTATGCATTTATTCAGAAGTCATAATGGACATTGCTAATATATAGAAAATTATGATAGTTTGTGATTGAAATTATTACTTTATGTGTCCATGGGTCCCCCACTGTGTGGGAACATATGAGCCTGAGTTAGAGCAAACCTCACAGACATACCCACTTGCAGCGAGTAGCCTGCAGTCTGGAGAGTCAACCTGGCAGCAGAGTTCAGGAGCTGTAGGGCCTGAGAATTTTCCCCTCTTCAGCAAAGATCACAACATGTTAATTTCTCAAACACAATATCCAGAATTAAGACAGTAAACAGCAGAAAGAATTTTAAGCCACAGCTGGTAATCTGTGAATCAGGGAAAAAACCCAGGTGGCTGCAGAGTATGATCCAATTGGTGGACACCATTTCCCACCCACTGAAACCACCTGGATTTAGGGGGTCTTGAGCTTTTGGTTATTTGATGATTGGATAATGGCTTGTGGATGTACATTTGTTCAGAATGATGCTGCAGTCCTTTCTTTCTTTCCTTCCATCTTTCTTTCTTTCTTTTTTGTCTTTTTTCTTACAAATGTCTATTATTATTTGTGGAAATGATCATCAAATTACAAGAATTTTGAAGGGATGGATGAGGAGACAATGATGTATACGTACTGTGAAGCAGACTCTGATGTGGCTAAAGACCAGAATAGAGAGGTAAGGAGATGGTGCATTGTGAATGGTCAGAAGATGCACAATTGCTGGGTTTGTTTGTTTGTTTTTTTTTTTCATTGTCAACTTCCAATGCAGAAGCTAAGCTCATGCTAGGAAACTTGGAAGCAGGCACCCAGTAGGATGGATTAGTGGGGAAAACGAATGACACAAAGGCCAGATATGTTCGATATGAGAGGAATTGTTTTTGAAGATGTCAGGATCCCTATGAGTACATTTGAATGGGTGAGGGTGCTGATTCAGAACTGCAGGGAGAGGTTTTGATAGAACCAGTCTATAGCAGCAGCCAGTGCTGTTGGTCCAGCACAGAGAGCTTTGGATGGACCATAAATCATGCTCTGGCAGAACACCAGGAAAGCTGCATGTAGAGCAACAAGGACTGTCAGTGATGCTGGCATGGTTAGCATGGTAAGGTGGACTAGTGAGATCTTGTTAGCAGAGGGAAGATCCTAGGAGGCTGGTTCTGGTCACTGAATGAAGGCTGTGCACTGAAAGCCAATTTAGTGAGGGAGCCTGGGATTTGAATATTCAGAACTCTGGACAGAGGCAGCAGCCTCCCCTCTTTGCTAGTTGGGGCCTCTGTGGAGTGGCTGATACCCAGAAGCCAGGATGACACTCTCTCCTAAAGACCAAGTAGACTGCAAGGTGAATCATGGGGATGCTTTGCTGGTTTTACCAACAGGCTTCAATCTATTGAAAAAAAGAGGAAGAAGAGAGATGAGAGAGAGGGAGGAAGAGGGAGAGAGGGAGAGGAAGAGAGAGATAGAAAGGGAGGGAGGCAGAGAAGGAGACAGAAAGGGAGAAACAGAGGGAGAGAGAGAGGGAGAGAGAGGGGGGAGGGAATGGAGGGTCAAGAGTGAAAAAAACTAAAAAGTCTGACTAGTAGGGATAGATATGTCTATCATATATTTTTGAGACATTCTCATAAAAAGTGCTTATAAACAAGATTTTCTTTTTAGAGATAACATACAGCACGCAAAAGTGAATGTGGGGCTAGGAATGTGGCTCATTGGTATAGTACTTGCTCGCATGTGTGAAGTCCTGAGTAGTTTGAAACAATGCAATATAAACAAAACGAAAGCACACACATTAGGAATTGCAGACTAATTCTGAACTTGGAAAACCTTAAATACAGGACAGAGTGTTCGAGTTTCACCCGAAGGAATGGGATCCGTGTGTCAGAGAGTCACAGTCAACCCATTCCTTCCATCATGAGCAGGACCCCTTCTGGGAAGAATGCTGTTACACAGGAAGAAGAAACTATCTATGTCCAGATCCATTTCTCTGAAAGAGCCTGTAGAGAGTCTACAGAGAGCCTAAGAGTCTGTAGGAGTCATTCAAGGACCAGCACCCAGAACATAGCAGCCCTCAGCCAGCACTCTGCCTACTCCAGCTCTACCTCAGAACTCCCTAAGAAGACTTTCTGGAAATTGGCCCATCCATTAAAAAAATGAATGGCTTACAGGAATTCTAGGGTGGGTGGCTTAGTTTAGAAAAGGGCCATGGGTCACAGCAATCCAGCTTCAGGCAACAAATCCTGGACATTGTCCCTTTGGTACCCTGCCATGCTTCTCCCTATGTGAAAGCCCTGTTACAAAACACCACAGGATCTGTCCAGGAGAGGCCTTGAAACTGAGTTCCCATCATAGATCTTAAAATCCAGCACCTTGGGCTTGGAAACAGCATGGTCCGGAGGGGAAGAGTCACCTTGGGTTCCAGGACCTAGAGTGACTTCAGCTATGCCCCATAGTGAAACTGGGAGACCCTCAAAGTCCTGGTGTAGAGGGGATAGTGTCTAAGAAAAAGCGTAGGATGGAGTGGCCCCAGTGATGTTCAGTAGCATTTCTGCTGTTTTCACAGCCAACAAAGTGTGCATCAAGGGGTCCATGCCTCTGTACTCCTGGGCCTTCTGAATTTGCACCAGTGGCGTGTTCACCTACATACATGCACTGCTTAAAGACAGGGATGTGCTCTGAGAGATGTAGAATCTTAGTTACTATTCTATTGCCAAGACAAAAATACCATAACTTAGAAACGTACAAAAGAATGATTTTGTACTTATGGTTTCAAAGGAATAAGAATCCATCATGGCGGGGAGACATGGCAGGAAGTGACAGGAAGTTCAAAGGCAGGCAGGAAGCAGAGAGTAAACAGCAAATAAGATATAAAAACTCAAAACCCAGCCCCAGTGACATACTTTCTATAGTAAGGCTCCAACTCTCAAAGACCCACAATTGTCCTAACAGCTCTACCATCTTGGTTACTTATGGAGGGCATAGCTCCTCAATATCACAATATGGCAGAAGGCACCCAGGTCATTGTGTGCACATGCACCTGCACACAGCTAGACAATACAGGCTAACTCACCCATGTTGTCTCCAGGTACGACAAAGAAATATTGAGCATCAGGTACATGAGGCTGTTGCTGCACAACAGGGAAGACTCTTGTACACTAACGTGGTTAACCAAAAGAAGTGCGTTGGAGTAAGTACAAACCAGGATTGGAGATATTCTTTACCATAATCAAAGCCTGTATAGAATTCTGTGTGCTGCGGTTTCATGTGAATGGCAACACAGTAGTTTTCCATACAGCAGTGCCATCCACATGTGAGCAGTACCTTGGTATATGGCGATCCCAAGGCTATGGTGTCAGCAACAGGAGTTCTTCTGCTCCATTATACTTTCATGGGTGTCAGTGACTAAGGTGTTGGGTTTAATCCCATGGCTGTTTAATCATAGGACAAGCATTCACTGGGTCTTTTATTTAACAGTCACTGAAGCAGATGTTGGACAGATAGTGGAGGACAAGTCCAGCCTATGATTTCACGAATGTGAGACTTATAATGAGGTGATGGTGATGCATGCTTAAGACAACTCTCCTAGGTATTTAATAACAAAATGGGTAATAAATAGAAAAATATATGAAGGAGTGTATATATAAAAGTTCAGTTAAGGAACTATTAAAGCAGAGGATACATACAGCCTAAGATTGCTATCTCCCATGAAGAAAAAACAAGAAATAAAATAATTCAGAACAGGGGCTTAGCAGTCAAGTCCACTGTCCATTTCCTTCCCCCTTCTTGGCAGCAAGCAGCCCATTACAGCCATGAGGGACAGAGGGAAGGGTGTCCCTCTTGAGCCTCTTCTCATAAGTCACACGTGTGCTGGTCTAAAGGACATGGTGAAGGGAATAGACTCCTAGCTCTGTGGAGATGTGTCCCTTCCAAAGCTGGCACCCACAGTGAAGGGTAAATCCTTTTGACCTGGTGAGTGAGAAGTACCCAGGAGCATCAGAAGAAACCAGCAGGCCCTGTGTGTACAACTCTGCACTTCTCTCTTCTCCACAGTCTTCCTTCATTCTGCGGCCTGCTGAGCTTTACGTGATGGAAAGAATCAGGGCAAAGGACACCACAGAGAGAGGGAAGATTCAGGCTCCACCCTACTGTCTGCAACAGTGACTGGAATCTGGAGTCTACCTGCAGTGTGGGCCAGCAGATAACTGCATCCTATACACAAATTGCTGGTACTCTCCTCTGAGAACATTTGTGAAAGGGATAGTGTGTTACAGAGTGCTCAAACCAAATTGTTCCATGAAACCATAAAAGTTGGTTCAAATAAAAACTCATTTCTAGACATAGTTTTTTTGTTGTTGTTGTTCTTTCAAGACAGGGTTTCTCTGTGTAGCCTTGGCTGTCCTGGAACTTGCACTGTAGAATACCACCAGTGCCAGGCTACAGATACAATTTATCAAATCATTTTTGAAGCTTTGTTAAAAGTCAAAGGATCAAGAATAACTCCATCCTATGCACCCAAACTAAACCTTCTGTACCTGGATCCAGGCACCCACCTAGGCTGGAGAAATGGCTCAGCAGTTAAGGGCAGTGGCTGCTGTTCCAGAGGATTTGGGTTCAGTTAGCAGCACTCAGATGGTGGTTCACAACCATCTCTCCCTCTAGTTCCAGGGCATCTGACACCCTCTTCTGGCCCAGAAGCACTAGGCATTCATGTGGCACACAGACATAGATGAATGAGGCAATTTTTTACTTTTGGAATTTATCATGCATAGTTGTTGTATCACTGGGAGAAGATGGAATTAGCCCCTCCCTCTCTGTGTTAAGGTGGATTGCACACAAAACATTCATCAGTGAGTTCATTGGTCAATAAATAGGTAGTTACTATTTTAGTCATTTTATTTATTTTTAATATTTTTTATTTATTTATTTTACATACCAACCACAGCTTCCCCTCCCTCCTCTCCTCCCGTTCCAAACCCCAGCCTCTCATCTACCCCGCTCCCCATCCACCCCTCCTCTATCTCCATTCAGAAAGGGCAGGCCTCCCTTGGGCATGAATAAACATGGCACATCAAGTTGAGGAAGGACTGGGCTCCTCTCAGAGCATCAAGGCTGGATGAAGTAATCCCAGCATGGGGAACAGTTTCCCAAAAGACAGCTAAGCACCAGGGGCAGGTCATGATCTCACTGCTAGGAGCCTCCTCACAAACAGACCAAGCTACACAACTGTCACACACATGCAGAGGACCTAGGTCAGTCCCATGCTGGCTCCCTAACTGTTGGTCCAGAGTCCATGAGCTCCCACAAGCTCTGGTCAGCTGTCTCTGTGGGTTCCCCCCTCATGACCTTGACACCCCTGGCTCATACATTTCCTCTTCCCTTTCTTCAGCAGGACTCCAGGAGCTCAGCCCAGTACTTGGCTGTGGATCTCTTCATCTGCTTCCATCAATTACTGGATAAAAGCTCTCTCATGACAATTAGGGTAGTTAGTCATTTTATTATATAAAAATCATTGGTGGATTGTTGAATGTATTTTCAAGTGATTATGATATTTGTAAAAATTGATTCTGATAATATTTGTAAAAATTTACTAGAGATTATTTTTAAAGATTTGTTTTTATTATTTAATATGTACGTATGTATGTCTGTGTGAGTTTATGTACATCATACACATGCAGGAGCCTGCTGAGACAGGAGTGTTGATACCCTGAAACTGAGTTATGGGCAGTTGTGAGATGCCTAACGTGGATGCTGGGAACCAAACTCAGGTCCTCTGAAAGGGCAGCAAATGCTCTTAACTGTTGGGCCATCATTGCAGCCTGAGATTATTATTATTTTATCTTGTGAAAGAGTGAAAATGATTGGTATTCAAAAAGTTGCTATGGCTGATCATAAAACCATTTCTTCCCAACAATCACCAGGGATAATTTAAATCCAGACACTGAGGGTGGCCTGCTTTGTGCCGTGTGCTTATTTATTGCTCTCTGCAACATAAACACCACGAGGCCGGACCTTTCAGAACAGGGACGCTGTTAGCCCAGTGTACCAGTTCTGCAAGTCCCACCAGGACACACATGGTGATGAGTGGCTGCTGACCACCCTCCAGGTGGTGTGACAAACACCACATACATGCAAGGATAGTACAGACCCAACTTCTGCTGTCACTCTGAAGTTACAATGTGGGAGTCCTTGGAATCATTATGTAAACAAAACATCATCTGTCATAAGGCTACAGTTGGGTTTGACTTTTTGTTTTGTTACTACTTTCTGAATCTTTAACCTCAAACAAAGAAGGTAGACTAGTCAGATTCCTAATTTGCTGGCCAGGCCACAGGGGCCGTAACTGACCTCTTTTATTTGCTAATGGCATGTGTGCACATAAGACATCTGTAAAGTCAGGTAGAATCTTGATGCCCCTCTCTTCGCCTCCCACATGCTACGTACCCTGGGGAGTTTGAAAGTCTGTTTTTCATTCATACCAAGGAAGAAGAGCGGGATGACAGGAGAGTGAACATCAGAAAGAAGAGACTAAATGAGCTTGTCTGCTGGGATGAACCAAACCCAGCAAAAGGAGGAGGAACAAGAAACTAGTTTCAGGCAGAGAATCAGTCCGTCTCCTCCATCCATCTTCAGTTTGTAATGATGTCACCTTGTCTAGGCTGCCTGTGGTGTCCAGAACCCTCTCCCTAGAATATTTCTGCTTAAGAAGAGCAAGAGAGCTTATTTTCTGGATGGCAGCAGGCTGTGTTCCTACATGTACAGACTGGTATAATGCCAGCCCTCATCTCCTACCCCTGCTGACCCTGAGATTACAAACTCACACTGATGAGAGGGCTAAGAGGGATCCTCTGGGAAATACAGCCCTGAGAGCTGGGCTCATCTTTCAGTGCCTGACCTAGCTTTCCCTCACCCCACCACCACCACCTCTGCTGGCTGCTCTTCTCTGTGAGAAATGGTACTCCCTTCCTCCCTTCTATGGGTTTCTTAGTTCCTTACTCCCCAAAGCCTTAGCCCTGACCTTATGCTCCTTCCTAGGACTGAGTTAAAGAAGGAGTAGGGCCCCTCTAATACCTTGTCCCTGTGAGACAGTTTAGTTAATCTTTTTGTCACATCACAAAGAACGTAGAAATAGAAGTGCCTCCCTAAGAGCTGAGAGTGGAGTATGCTAGTGAAAATGCTACAGGTGCCTTGGAAACACACAATGTCTGGTGGGACTGGCTGGTCAGTTTTGCAATTTTAGTTTAGACATGAAAAAGAGACTTATGGCCAGCTGGGCGGTGGTGGCACAGGCCTTTAATCCCAGCACTCAGGAAGCTGAGGCAGGTGAATCTGTGACTTCTAGGCCAGCTTGGATTACAGAGTAAGTTCCAAGAGAGCCAGGGCTACACAGTGAACCCCTGTCTCAAAAACTAGAGAGGGGGAGAGAGAGACTGACTGACTGACTGACTGACTGACTGACTGACTGACTGAAGGTAAAGTGTCAGTTCCAGGTTAAAAAAATAAAAACCAACCTGAGGCAATGCCTGGGAAAGCAAGTGTTGGCTACAGGAATTATTCTCCTATCCTTAGGAGCCCTGATCCTCTACTGAGATGGCCACTCCTTGACTCTCAGCATCCTCAGTTCTATCAGTATTAAAAAGTATGTACTCTGACCTAGAAGACTGAAAAGACAAAGGTGTATAGTGTGTTCACATTGCACAATTACAGGAAATGACCTGTGGATGGAGCAAGATTTCTGTTGCAGCCTTTTAGAAGAAATGACCTGCTGGGAGTTTCCCCAAGCACCATGCCAGTCTCTCTCTGCCCCTGACCCCAGCAGGGAGGCTCAGCATAAATACCAGCCTCCTCTCACTGACAGCCACAACCACCCATCTCTGCCCACCAGACATCAGGTGAGGGACAAACCTATGCACAGATACTTAGTGTGTGCTGTGTTTCAGCAAGTGTGCTTTCCTCTCAAGGGAATTCCTCACTTCCGTTCACCTGGTGTGGGATTTGTGCCGGCTGAGGGGGCACAAGGCTTCCTGCTGAATCAGAGGCTCCTGGAGGGAGTGGTGATCTCTGCTCCTGCAGCTCCATCAGAACTGCCTGCTGCCTTCATAAACAGTTCAGCAGGCAGGATGGGGTCAGAACTGAGACCTTGTGGCTCTGAGCGCGGTCCTGCTGTGAGGTCTCCAGGGGCCACTGCTAGGACACTACTGAACATCAGTAAGACAGAACAACCAGGGCGTCTGTGGATGAGACACCCGAGAGGGAGGCGCCAGACTGTGGGCGTCTCCTTCAGCCTGTCCTTTCATTTCAGCAGGATGAAGCTTCTCACTGGACTCATTTTCTGCTCCTTGGTCCTGGAAGTCAGCAGTCAAAGCTGGGTTTCATTCCTTAGCGAGGCTTACCATGGTAGGGTTTGGGGGCAGAGAGGCACAGCCTCTAGGGGTCTCCTGAGTGTTGGGAGAATTCCTGCAGATTCCGGAGTGTTAGCACCTAGCTTTGATCTGCCTTTTGTGATTGCTAGCTCCTGTCTCTGGTACCCTCTGTTTGAAGTCTTATCTGAGAGTTTCCTAAGAGGTTTAAAGCCTATGCAAACTTGGTTTAGGACCCAAAACACTGTGGTATTCCTTTACTGAGAATTTGCATTTGGCATTGTCCCTTTAGGGGGCTTAGATAAGAGATTTTGGTAAATGGAATTGACCTACTAAGGTGTAAATTGTATAACAATAAAAGGGCCCTTTGCTAAGCTACAGTGGTTCAGTCCAGAGAGATGAATCCACCTTGCAGTTGGAAAAGGCAAAGATTCATCTTTGAGGTGCCTCTGTGTCTTCATTCCATGGACCCTCATTAACACCACCTGTTATACAACACCTGAGCATTCAGAAGAGCTGGACTCACTGTCCTGCTTGTCAGGATGGACCAGGGACTCTGGCAAGACTTCCTGAAATGCACTGCCTACAGCAGGGGGCAGAGCAGAGATCACAACCTAGCTGTGCTTGAGGACAATCCTGTCTGTCAGTCTGCCGGACACTTTCTACATTCATTTGTGACCAATATAAGGTACCAATGGCATCACCTAGAGAGTTGTAATACCACCCAGGTCTGGACCAGTCATCCCCCTGCACCTAGAGACTCAAGATTGGCCTTGGGTGTGGCCTGGCGTGGTGACTCTCAGTGTCTCCTCAGAGGATCAGAACCTGCAGCCACAGCTGAGATCATTGCTTCAAAGCTCCCTCAAGACAGCACAGAACCTGTGCAGTCTAGTCCAAGGGCAGAGATGACAATGTCACTGTGGTGCACATGCTCTCTGTCAGGACAGAATTCTTAGGGATCAGAGTCGATGCTCCCTGTGTGCAGCCCCCCTCCGCCTTCTGTATACTAAGTCACCTCAGGATGGGACTTCCTAGCTGAGGGTAGCTGCCTCCAGAAACACTGGCCCTAGCTTGGAGGTGGTGTGCTTGCAGGGCATTTTCAATGGCTGTAGAGACACTAGGTTGCACTACTAAGGAAATGTGCTTTGAGGTCTAATGGCAGAAGCTGACGACTCTGTAGCAAACACTTCCACGATACTGAAGCTGACACAACCTGCTATGTAATGACACTGTGCTGCCTCATTGGCTGCTTCCCACCCAGGTGAGGGGCAGCTCACAGCAGCACTGTGGAAGAAAGAATGGCCCTCCTGAGTTACTAGGAGAGGACAGTGAGGATCAGGAGATGATCTTCCATTCACGCTCTCAGCTGCTCTGACCACAGGCTCAAGCCATGAGTTCTTTTCATCCCTTTCATCCTCTCTAAGGCATGGGCAGAGCTTTAAGGTTCATGTTCCTGCTGTCTTTCCCATTTAGGGGCTGGGGATATGTGGCGAGCCTACTCTGACATGAAGGAAGCCAACTGGAAAAACTCAGACAAATATTTCCATGCTAGAGGGAACTATGATGCAGCCCAAAGGGGTCCTGGAGGAGTCTGGGCTGCTGAAGTCATCAGGTAAACATAGATTGATTGGAAGACTGGACCTGGGTAGCAGGGCTTGACACTTCTGGGGGAAGTAGTAGAAGATTAGCTCTGGAGAGGGTCATGCTAATCTCAGATCCCTCCTACTCTTGCTTATCCAGGTACTGGCTCCATCTATGTCCAGTGTAGACCCTGGGTTTGGGCAGTCAGCACACAGCCATGTTATGTGAGCCTGCTCCCAAATGTAGACAGGGAATGACTCTCATCATCACCAGTGTTTCTGGTGTTCAACTAGTGTGGGGTGACCAGTCTGGGCTGACCTCCTGCCTGGCCCTTCCTGGGTTCCTCCTAAATCCATACCATGCAAAGGGGGAAAACTCAGACAGTGGATGTGGCCATGCATCTCGGTGATGGATCTCTTCCATCTCTGCTTCTCCTAGTGATGCGAGAGAAGGCTTTCAGAGTTTCATAGGCCGTGGACACGAGGACTCTATGGCTGACCAGGAAGCAAACAGATGGGGCCGCAGTGGCAATGACCCCAATCACTACAGACCTAAAGGACTGCCTGACAAATACTGAGCATCCTCTTTATTGCCCCAGGAGGCTGTGATGTGGGCCTTGAGGACAGGGACTGGGGTTCTTCTTTCTCATGAACACTGGAGTTGCTTGGGAACACACAATAGTTATCTCACATGAATATGGACCAAGAGTTTCAAAACTGTGCTATTCTTGGAGTAGTAACTACTGCTTGAAAAGAGGGTAAAAAACACTAACATGGAAGTGGAGCTGAGCCTGAGTATCTGTCATTGAAGGACATTTCTGGGTTCACACAGGGCAGACACCACTCTCACAGAATCTGGCATGATCCCTTCTCTGGGCTCCCGTGCTATGGGTATGTTGTTATTTTCAGGCCTTTCCATGTCCAGGCCCTTACTCCCTGTCAACCACGCCCAGTCACCTGTTCTCATACCACAGCCTTGTGCTCCCTGTCTCTGGGGACCAGGTGCACAACCATAGGAGGACTTGCCCCGCAGCTATCACCTGATCTTGCTCACTCCTCAGCAGCACCGAGACAAATCCAGTATTGCACAACTTCTCCATCCTAAGAAATATTCCCAAGTAGTTTCCTCTCGTCTTAGGTCACTATTTCTGTGAGAAAATACTATGGCCAAAGCAACTTAGAGAAGGAACAGTTTGTTTGGCTTACACTTCCACATCACTGAAGCAAGTCAGGGCAGGAACTCAAACAGAGCCGGAACCTTGTGTCAGGAGCTGATGCAGAGGTCATGGAGAGGTGCTGCTTACTGGTTTGCACCTCGTGGCTTGTTCAGCTGGCTTCCTCATAGAACTCAGGACCACCATCCCAGGGATGGCACCACCCACAATGGCTGGGCCCTCCACCATCAATCACTAAGAAAATGCTTATAGCCAGATCTTATAGACACATTTTTAATTGAGGCTCCCTCTTTTCCAATGACCCTCTTGTGTCCAACTGACACAAAACCAGCCAGCAGACCTCTGCTTGACTTACACTGAGTCCAGAGAAATATCACAGGGAAAACTGTGTCTGGAGATACAGACACAGCATCAACACCAAGATGCAGCCTGTTTGTGTGGCCTTTGACATCCCTGTTCTGGGGAAAAAGCCACTGTCCTTCTAAGCCTATTCTGGCTGTACAACCTACACACTCCTCAGGAGTCTGGGCACTTTCCTCCTTAGATAGGAATTCTGAATGCTTTTCTCGTATTGCACCTCTAAGAAATCGATGACCTGGCCTTTCCAAACTAGTGAACAGACTTCTCTGTCCACATGTTCTACTTGTCACATGCTAAGAAGTGGTGGTTGTTGACACAGGGTCTCACACTGTTACTCAAGCTAGTCTTGAACACAAGAGATCCTCATGCCTCAGGCTCCAAGTTCTGGGATTACAAGCATGTGCCACCACACCAGACTGTTTAAAAATGTTTTATACGAGTATGGTGTGTGGGAGAGTACTGTGCTGGCTGGTTTGATGTCAATCTGACACAAGCTAGAGTCATCACAGAGGAGGAAATCTCAATGGAGAAAATGTCTCCAAAAGATCCTGCTGGAGGTTGTGTAACTTGGTCTTCATGTGAAACTCCTAACAGTGAGAGCAGGGTCTGTCTCTGACTGTGTTGCCTGCTTTGGAATCCAGCCATAATAGAAGAGGAGGTGCCTAATCTCGCTGCAACTTGATATATCATGGCTTACTGATATCTAGGGATGCCTGCCTGTATCTGATGAGAAACAGTGGGGGAGTGGATGCAGGGGGGGGGGGGACTGGGAAGAGGGGAGAGAGGGGAAACTTTGATTTGAGTGTAAAAACAAATTTATATATACACAGACCAAAAAAACCCACACAAATTAAAAATATCTAGCTGTAGGGTATTTTCTTAATTAGTGGTTTATAGGAGAGGGCCCAGCCCATGCAGATGATGCCATCCATCAGCTGGTGGTGCTGGGTTCTATAAGGAAGTAGGCTGAGCAAGCCATGATGAGCAAGCCCGTAAGAAGCACCCCTCCATGGCCTCTGCATCATCTCCTGCATCCAGGTCCCCGTCTTGTTTGAGTTCCTGTCCTGACTTCCTTCAATGATGGATTATGATTATAAGTGTAAGTCAAATAAACCCTTTCCTCCCCAACTTGCTTTTGGTCATGATGTTTCATCACAGCAATAGTGACCCTATGACATGTGTATGTTCATGCTTGCAAGTGTGTGGAGGTACAGAAGACTTTTGGTTGATGCTGGCTGTTGTCCTACTTTGTTTCTCTGTTGCTGTGATAAATACTTTAACCAGTTGTGGGGGAAAGGGTTTACCAGGCTCACAGGTTACAGTCTGTGACCAAAGGAAACCGAGGCGAGAACCTAGAGGCCGTCACTGAAACAGAGACCACAGTGGAGCACTGTTTCCTGACTCTAGTTTGTGTACAGTTGACAACTAACCAGCATGGGTATCTTCCTCAGTCGCTCGCACTTCTGTTTACTGAGGCAGTTCTCTCTGAAGCTGCAGCTTGCCTGCTCCTGCTGGCTCTCTGTCCTTGCTCCCTGGGCACTGGGGTTAGAGGCAGCTACCACACCTGCCCAGCTTTTATGTGGGCCCTGGGAATGCAAACTCTAGTCCTCATGCTTCTCAGACAAGTGCTACCCACTGAACCACCCTCTCCCGCACGGTGCAGACTTTAATGTCTCTCATATTTATAAAGCCTTGGAAGGCTTGCTTTATTCAGCCTCACAGCTCATCCTTTCTCTGATCTTTTGTTCTCTTTTCATGCATTTCATGAAAATCTAGAACCCGACTTGGGGCCTCACTCTGCTGTAGGAATCTGACCATGGACCTGCCCACTCAGTACTACACTCTCCTGGAGTCAAGTCCATGGCCACACTACCCTCAAGGCCAGTGCTTTGAGCATGGTCACAGAGCCACCCTGCCACCACTGTCTCCCCAATCTCATTTATTCTGCCCCCAACTCCTTTTGTCCTAACTCCGAGACAGAGCTTATCCCCTCTCCCTCTCCCTCACCTCTGTTTGAACCTCCTCACAGGAACTGGAGATGTTCTGCTGGGAACTACTCTGCTCTATGTTCACATTTCCTTTATTCTTTCATTTTTGGTTTTTCTCTAACAGGGTCTCACTATGCAGTCCTGACTGTCCTGGAACTCACTATGTAAACCAGGCTGTCCTCAAATTTACAGAGATCTGCCGCTTCTGCCTCTCAAGTGCTGAGACTAAAGGCTTGTGCCACTATGCCCAGCTCATTTATTCTTTTCAGTTGTCTTCCCTCTGAAAATAGAACTTCACCAATCTCCTCCCCTGAAGAGTACTCAATTCCACTTTGAGCCCCCGTGCCCTCCTGTGATTTGTCTTCTCTGCCAGAAGAGGGCGCAGCCAAGGCAAATCCGAAATAAGATCCCTGCTTCTGTACACTTGGCTTCTTTCCAGCTGGTGTTTCTGGGACCCCCGGTACCCCTCACCCCAGAGAGTTTTAGGACTAACAAAATCCAAGTCTGCTTCCCACAGGTTCAGTGGCAGCCCAGCTAGATTGCCAAGGGATTCAGAAGTACGTGTCTTACCTTTCTTTCCATGGCTGGCTCTCCCTGCCCCTCCCTGGCAGTGCCCTGTTGGGGGCAACTTCCCAGGAAGGCTGTTAGAACCCCAGCTGACTGCCTGGTCAGTGAGAAAAAAAGCAGCTACTCTCCTGGATTCCTCCTTTCCAAATAAATCTCTTTTTCAAAATCTTCATTCACTGATGCACAGAAGAACCTTGCTGGGACATCCCATAGTGGATTGAGCAAGGGGGAGCTGAACAGAAGATCTTTGCTGAGACGTCCCTCAGTGGACAGAGCAAGAGAGAGCTGAAAAGTAACACTTTTCTCCTGAGCCTGAGGGGATTGCTACATTTCTGCAATTTCTTAGGCCAGAGAAGCAGAGCTCTGCTGGGAAGCCCCCTTAAGTGGGTGTGGAGCAAAGCTCAGCTGTAGCAAGCAGCTCTCCAGGAGAGGAGCAGGATTGCTATATCCTGCGAGGAGACCATCCCCATCACACCAGGTACAGTCTGACTTTCCTGAACAGTCAGGATACCCTTCTCTACTGAAGCAGTTCCAGGCCTGACTTTCCCAAGAAGTCAGAAAAACTTCCCTCCAGGGATGAACTGTGTCTTAGCAGTTCCAGCTGTCACAGCTGTGCTAAACAGGACACCTTCAGGGCAGAGCTGCTGTTCTGAGCAACTCGAGGTGTCCGGGAACCTCGCCCTCCAGGGCTGAACTGTCTCCTTGCAGTTCAGCCATCAGAGCTATCCTAAGCATCTCAAGGTGTTGCCTGACTCCCAGGTAGTCAGGACACCTTTCCCAGAGTTGCAAAACTCACGTTTTGGAGCCAAAATCCGGGACCAAACCCAGACTTGTTGCAACCAATTTACTTAATTGTTGGTGCTGAAACCCAGGACCAAACCCACAGAGCTGCAAACAATTTACTTACACACAGTGCTTTTCCTGCTACCTGCAGATCAAGATGCAGGACTCTCAGCTCCTTCTCCAGCACCATGTCTGCCTGTGCACTGCCATGCTCTCCACCATGACGATAATGGACTGAACCTCTGAAACTATAAGTTAGCACCAATTAAATGTTTTCCTTTGTAATAGTTGTCAAGTTATTGGTGTCTGTTCACAGCAGTAGAAACTCTAATTAAAACAGTGCTGTCATCCCTCTTCTCGGCTCCCAGGCCTTATACCCTTTAGCTACCACCTCATTTTGTCTTTGGGAAGAGGAGCCCCTGGAGTCCTGGCAATGGATACACTGGGCTCTCCACCCCTTATTCCTGACTCAAAGTACAACCCTTGCACTGTGAGGTCTAAGAGACCTTTTTCCTATGGTTCAAACTCAGTCTCTAAAACCATAGAACTGAAACACTATTCCATGAGTACCCTCTGGCCTTGCAGGAGAAGGGAGGCTGACTCTGCTTGGAGCTGTTTCCACTGCACACCTCACAGGCGGCTTCCTCTAGCTCACATCTTTCACTGAGGTAAGGCTAAATTGCTGTGACAACAATAACTCCAAATACTGAAGCTTATGGAACCTACAGATGCACCTCACACTTAGCAGTTTAGGGCCCATATCTCAGCTACCATGGGATTCAGCTCTGCATTTCACATTCCTTCCAAGCTGTTTTACCACACTGCAGTCTTGCACCTCATATTATGATCTGAAGGCCAGAAACATCAGTCACCTTGAATCTTGTCAGAAGTACAAAACCTCAGGATCTGCACCAGTTCTGTTGTGACATTAAGGATCACCTCATTTGTGAGTACCATGAAAAGCAGAAATGCGGGTGCCCTACTACAGAAACCATTTAGAATTTCAAGATTGAGGAAACAGAGCACTAAGTCAAGAGCAGGAGCTCTCCCGAGCAGCAGATTCTGTTACTGTGAGTGCACATAGGGCTTCCTGGGGGCATAAAGGGCTGATTGAGTCCCAAGGCATTCCCAAAGCATATCCACAAGGTCACACATACCCATGAAATAGGACAGTTTACTATGAAATGTTACTCAACGGGAGGGTTGAAAATACTATGACATAGCTGGGCAGTGGTAGTATATACCTTTAATCCCAGCACTTGGGAGGCAGAGGCAGGCAGATCTCAGTGAGCCATTTACCTGGTCTACATGGAGTGTCAGTTCTTATTCCTGGGCAGGTGGCTCTACACTCAGTTCCTAGGTGCCAGATCCCATGGTAAAGCTCTCTATCGTTTAATCCGCACAATCAAAACTTAAAAGAGACAAAGTACCTCACCAAGATCATTAGTGGGGAGATACACCCAGGCTGAGCGGCCACCCTCCCAGGACAAGCTCTTGTCTGTTCTGTCATTCTGTAGCGGTCAGTAGTGAGATCCAGACACAAAAATGAAAGCGAGACAACCACAAATCGAGTGTGTCCCGAGCTTTTCAGCAAACGACAGATATGAAAACACTGCCTCACGCTCAGACTGTTCTAATGTCAATGTTTGGCTGAAGAGGATTTTCTTTTCTTTGCCTTGGAAAATAAATTCACGTGACGTGGGCTAGGAATACTTGTTGGGAAATAACGATTGTGGTAACTTGCCCTAGACAGGGAGACGAGGACATGATGGCAGCCATGCCAGTTCTTGGCATCTGCTTGCCTTGAGACATGCTCTGGGCTATATTTCAGCCACCATGTAGTGACGAAGGCAGAAAGTGAAGGGAGAGCTCTCTCCCATTACCTCAATGCAGTCTCACATTTAGCGTCAGCCAACACACCCCAAACCCAGGTGCTGCCTTGTTTCCCTGACAACTACTTCAGTCTACCAGGGCAGATCATATCCACCTCATGGGTAGGTACGACAGAATGTGTGCTTCTCTGGCTTGGTGTAAATGGGGGGAAAGAAAGAGGTCACTTATTCAGTATGTCTAACACCATTCCACACTGGATTTACCCAAGATGTTCCTGCAAACTGCTCAGAAATCAATCTCATGTCCACGTTCTGCTCAAACAAAACCTTCATCATTTATTACCAATACAACATAAAGTAAAGGCTCACAAATAACAATCTAGTAACATGACTTAAATAACACCATCATTTGTTATAACTGACATTAGTGCTTGACTTCTCTTACCACAGCTCTTTAAAAATAATTTTTAAAAGTGGGGGGGGGTGGCACACACCTTTAATCCCAACACTTAGAAGGCAGAGAAAGGAAGGCAGATCTCAAAGGTCTAGGCCAGCCTGGTCGACCTGTTCTAGTATGTTCCAGGCTAACTAGAGTTACAAAGTAAGACCCTGTTTCCAAAAAAAGACAGGAAAAGAAAAAAAGTGCATGACTCTTTTGGGTAATACTCTTTAAACAATGTCATTGTTCTAAGTCTTAACTCGGTAATTTCTAGATGGCCTCAGACAAGTGTAAATAGTACTAAACTCCAGTTCACAATATTATCTGTCCTCATGGAGCAAAGCGTCTACCCCCAAAAGATCTGCCACAGTAGAAAACGATTCTCTGATGCACTAACATCACAAACACCACTGTGTACACACTGAACACCACATGGCAGTGAGCAGTCCCATGCTCGGGCCACGGAACCATGACCAACTTCTCCCAAGAGACGACTTTGGTTGACAAACTGAGGTCATAGAGCACAAGAGCCAAGTGCCAAGGTGGAGATGGTGGCAAGAGCAGCTGCAGCAGCATGGCAGGTTCTGTTCCTGGCATGGTTTGGGGTATCCCTTTTCCTTCTGTGGCAAAGTCCTCTGAAGGTTCCGGAGCAGGATTCCACTTGGTCAGAATGATACCATGTCCCGACAGATCTCCCACTAGGCCTGCTGTGACCAGAGGAACCGGTCACACTTCTCAAGCATGGCTTGTATCAGCGCTCTGAAATTCCACAGAAGGAACAAGCAAATTCAGTTGTTCTAGTTCATTCTTAATAGCAAAACAAAAACTCTAAAGACTAAAGAGGACTCAAAACACTGTGATAAAAGACACAGGCTGGAACCAGCAGAGTGGGCTGGGAACATCATCATTCGGGAACTGGAATGTTGCCAGGTATAGATGAGGTCTCAGGTTCAATGCCCAGTATTGGGAAAAAAGAAAGCGATCAACAAAATGAACAAGCAATCTGGAATGGGAGAAAGTACATGCAAATCCTACCTGGTAAGAGGCATCTAGATATTTAGAATATGTGGAATTCCACAGCTAAACTAGCAACCTGACTCTAAAATGGGCAATAGACTTAGCTATTTCTCTAAGGATGATTTCAAAGCTGGTAAGCACAAATATTCATTCAGCATCACGACCAGTTGAGAAGCTCTTCTCAAATCTAAAACCTCGAAACCTGGAATACTTCCGTTCCCAGGTCTATTAGCTATGGGATACTCAACCTATATTGTTATCATTGTACTTTGATGAGGCATCTGGGATGCTCCAACTCCACAGAAAGTCAAATGATGGTTGTCAGGGGTATGGGAATGAAGGCCTGTTTAATAGCTCTGGCCCATCAATTCAGAGGAAAATAGACTAGAAACTGGCTGCACAGCAACCTGCACACACTGGATCACTAAATGCTCTAGACAGCAAATTTCACATGCATTTGCTTTCTTTTTCTTTTCTTTTCCTTTTTTTAAAGACAGGTAGTTAATGCTATACAGTCCAGGCTGGCCTTGAACTGCTGATCCTCCTGTCTCAGCCTCCCCAGAGCTGAGATTACAGGTGTGTGCCATCACACTTGCCTATGGTTTGTTGTTGTTGTTGTTTTGTTTTTTTTCTACAACATCTATTTTACCACAAATAGAAAAAGAAAAACTTGAGTAAAATAAGTGTGTGTGTGTGTGTGTGTGTGTGTGTGTGTGTGTGTGTGTGTGTGTAATATTTAAGTAAATAGTTTTGCTTTGTGTTTTAAACTGGATATTGAATTCAGGGCTTCATGCATGATAAATAAATGCTCTGACACTGAGCCACATGCCCCACCTCTTTTCACTTTTGAGATGGGATTTCACCAAATCCCCTGTGTCTTTGAACTCATGGTTCTCCTGCCTTGGCCTACTAGGCAGGAAGCTCACAGACCTGTATCAATACCATTCTTAGAGAACTGAGGATGCATGGTAGTGGGGTACTCACACTAAGCTGAAGAGTACCTTGATCATGCTGATGAGTAAAATTTTACTTTGGCTCTTCATTTACACCATAATCAGCAAATGTGTATCAGTCTCCTCGTGTGCTAGTGAGGGGTTGAGACTACATGATCTCTGCACTCCCATCTACCTACTGCTGAAAGTCTGTGCAAGCCTACATGTGCAGGCACCACAGACAGTGTATGGCAGGCTGGCATTACCTCTGTCTTCTTTCAGCGATCCTCAGGATGTCACAGGTTCTGGTAAACTTTGCCGACAACTCATGGGCTAGACCACATTCCTGTAGCAGTGACCAAGCCCGATCTGGGCCCATGGCCTTAGCTAACAAGAGTGCCACATTCTCCACATTGATGGGGGCAGGCCCATCACTGAGGCTCCCATTCAGTGACTCCTGAGGAGTTGGCCTCGTGCTCTTGTTCTGTAGTAGATGTAGGAGAAGCTTCCATTCCTCCAAGGTCTCAGGGATCCACCCTGCACGCAGAAACACAGGGCATACAGGCTCCATACATGAAACGTGAGAACTGTAAGAACACTTAAGACCAAACAAAGACATTCAAGAACAGAGTCTCCTCACTTCAGCACAAACCTTCCGAACACACAGAATTAAAATCATCCTCAAGCTTCCTGGATATGCAACAAGGAACAAAACAGAATCAACCTCCACACTCCTGCAGCAATCAGGTTATAAAGGCTTACATAGATGAACAAATCACTACTTATGAATCATGTTAGGTATATGAAGGAAAATAATAAGGAACTATAGAACTGCAGGCGTGGTTCAGAGGATCTGAGAGAGGTTCTAACGTGGAAGCAACATCCAAACAAAAGCTAAAGAATGAGACAGGCAGGAGGGCACGTGCATGCAGCCTGCATGACATCTAAACTTGGAGCAGGGGCAAACGGGGAGGGGAGAGGACTGCATTTCTGACCCAGGAGACATGGAAGATGATGGGACCCAGCAAAGAACCTGCTGAGTTCAGGGGATATCTAAAAAGCTACAGTGCATAAAGGTAAGAGTATGCAGTGAGGATAAGACGATAGGTCAGGCCCACGGGAACACTTACCAGTATATACTGTATATGAGTCCATGCAAGGGCTTTCAGGGAGGAAGCTACATCGCTCAGCTGTTTCTAAGATTTATTTTACTGTTTTGTGTGTGTGTGTGTGTGTGTGTGTGTGTGTGTGTGTGTGTGTGCGCGCGCGCGTGTACATGAGAGCATGTGTGCAGGTGTCCACAGAAGCCAGAAAAGGGTGTTAAAGTCCATGGAACTAGGATTATAGGCAAGTATGATCCACCCAACATGGGGTGATGGAAACCACTCTGGCCTTCTGCAAGAACACCAAGTGCTCTTCCCTGCTCAGCCATCTTGCCAGCCCTCTTTTTCTTTTTCTTTTTTTTTTTAAGACTCATTCTAGCTGCTGAACAGAAAGAGCTTTAAAATGGGCACGAATGAAAGGCATATGTCCAGTTCTGAGACTATCTGTCCCAAGAGTTATCTCACTTACAACAGCATGTAAAAACATGGAGTATAGTGCTTAAAACGGTAAGCAGTTGTTAAATAGAAACAAAGCCATAATATACCAAAGACTAGGCAAGGCCCCCACAATTTTAACAGTTATCTAAACTACGTAGACAACCTCTAAAATGTTCAAATTTGCTTACTGAAAAGTGAGGAGAGACTTCCAGAACACCACAATGAGGAGTTATATTTGGAATTTACATACCATTGTCCCCTTCCATCAGGCTTATGTCATTCAGATACACAATGTTGGTGAAGGCCTCCCTCCTCCTCTCCAGCTCCAGACAGAGTGTCAGATATCCAGGCCAGAAACTTAAAGGGAACAAAGTTGATAAAAGGAGTAAGTGCAGTGGATGTGTATGAACTGCCTTGACCATATTAGCCACATGTGGTCATTAAAGCTTAAGGTCAAAGTAAATAAAAATTAAAACTCAGAGGTAATTTGCTGTTGTTAAGACAATCCTTTTCTTTTTTCTTTTTCTTTCTTTTTTTGGATTTTTTCAAAACAGTTTCACTGTGTAGGCCTGGCTATCCTGGAACTCCCTCTGTAGACCAGTTTGGCCTTGAACTCAAATTCTGCCTACCTCTGCTTCCTAAGTGCTGGGATTAAAGGCATGCACTACCACCAGCTAGTGTTAAGTCTTTTTTAAAAGATTTATTTATTTAAAGGAACTTTAAATTTTTTACGGATATGGGTATTTTGCCTACATGAATGTCTGTGTATCAAATGTATGCCTGTTGTCCAACAAGCCCAGAAATAGGTAATGGATTCCCTGGAACTGGAGTTATATAGAGCTGCCATGTGAGTGCTGAGAACTGAACCTGGGTCCTCTAGAAAGTACTCTTCACCCCTCAGCCACCTTCCCAATCCCAAGATTTACTTAAATATGTATTTATTCATTTATTTATTGCTTTGTTGGTTTTTTTGTTTTGTTTTAAGATAGGGTTTCTCTGTGTAGCCCTGAGTGTCTAGAACTCACTGTGTAGACCTGGTCTCAAACTCACAAAGATCCACCTCCCTCTGCCTCCCAAGTACTGGGATTAAAGGTGTGCACCACCCCAGCCCAGCCCAAGATTTATTTTTATATTTTGTATATGTGTTTGTCTACATATATGTGCATAATGTACAAGCCTGGTGTCCCCAAAGGCCAGAAGAGGGCATCAGATCCCCTGGAACTAGAATTACATCAGTTGTGAATCTTCATGTAGATGCTAGGAATTGAACCTAGATCCTTAGCAAGAGCAACAAGTGTTCCTAATCACTGAGCCACCTCTCTAGTCCCTAAAAATCAGTTTTGTAGTTAAAAATTGGTGATTGCATGTGGCTAGTGGCTAGGGGGCAGTGCAGTAGAATATTTCCATTATCACACAAACTTCTACTCCAGAGCTTTGATCTAGTGCACTTAATAAATAAAGCTTATGTACTTTGCAAGTAGTTTCGTTTTTTAATTTTATTTACTTTATGTATATGGCTGCTTTGCCTGCATGTATACATATATGTACCACATGTGAGTCTGGTGCCTTGGGAGGCTGGAAGAGGATGTCAGATCCACTGGAATTGGAGCTACAGATGGTTGCGCTGAGAATTAAACCTGGATCCTCTGGAAGAAAAGCCAGTGCTCTTAACCCCTGAACCATATTGTTAGGCCCTCCTTTTAAGTTTTACCATTCAATACAAAAACAGAATGCTTGTCTCCAAATCTCATTCCATGGACTTTCTCCTTGGTGGGCTCCCTAATCACCAACCCCTCAACCTGTAATAATTCACACAATCTCTTCCTATAGAATTTCCTTTCTCGTGGATGACACTAGGAATCATCTCAGGAGAGTCTAAAAGAGGGCCAGAGATAGTTCAGCAGGTTACAGCATTGCTGCCAACCTTGACAACCCAAGTTCTATCCCCGGGACCCGTAGGGCAAAGAGAACAAACTCTAGAAGACTGTTCTCTGACCTCCACACAGACGACATGCATGCACCTGCCCCCTCCTCAAAATTAAATTAAAAATAAAACAAACTACTATTTATTATTTAAGTCCAAAAGAGTATCTCATGATCTCACCACCTGCCACCAGTCTCATCCTTCATTATCAATGAATAAATAAGTACCACATAGTTGCCATTGCATGACTTCCCTCTAAGGGAAAAGAAAGACAAAGGTCCCTCTAAAAGACACTGTTTCAGGTGGAGCAGAAGTCAAGATCACCAGACAGTGACTGACCCTCTCATCAGTGGTGTCAGTTTTTCATCCTCCTGCTGCCTCTCTCAGCAGACCCTCCCCACTCTACAGCCTTCAGGGCTGACTCCCAATCTCCCTTCCTCCAGAGCCCTTCACCAGAAAACCTACTCTGATCTCCCCCATTTGCAAATCTTTTATCTATTCTAAATGGTGTGGAAACAATATGTAATGGCCTGAGAACTGGCTCTAGCAACTGGGCAGAAGGAATACAAAGAACTCACATGGGCCATTCTCTCCTTACAATACAGGAATAAAATTTCAAAGGAAGATAATGATTACTATCACTTAGAACACAGGGCTGGAGAGATGGCTCAGGAGTTAAGATCACTGGCTGAGCCAGGCAGTGATGGTGCACACCTTTAATCCCAGCACTAGGGAGGAAGAGGCAGGCAGATCTCTGTGAGTTCGAGGCCAGCCTGGTCTACAAAGCAAGTTCCAGGAAAGGTGCAAAGTTACACAGAGAAACTCTGTCTCAAAACAAAAAAAAAAAAAAAAGATCGTTGGCTGCTCTTGCTGACGACCTGGGTTCCACTTAGCACCCACATGGTGGCTCACAACTGTCTATAACTCCAGTCCCAGCAAGTCCTGATGTCCTCTTCTGACCTCTGTAGTGCAGACATTCATGTATGCAAAGTGGCCATTCACAGAAAGTAAAAACTATAGCGTTAAAAAAAGTGCATTGATGTTTAAGTATCATATTGAATCCTTGCATAATAAAGCACACCAATGCAGGACCTTGACTAGAAGCTTATTTGTGGATCTCAACCTCCAGACCAGCATATGTAAACATCCTCACTTACCCATAGGACTTACAGATGTCAGTCATTTTCTCTTTGGTTGTAAAGTCTGCAGGAAGTTTAATCAGAAGAAGGATCAACTGACTATAACCCCAGGAAAGCAAGTGTGAATGTGGCCTATGAAATGAAAAAGTAAAGATAATTAGATAGGAAATAAACTCTAGAAAGTACTTTGTAGTCATCTAATAGGGAGACTACAGTTGAAGCATATACCATTATTATAGTTACCAAATATTTCTATCTTGCTTTTTAAAAAATTAAAAATAGCTCCTTTTCTTATAACTTGCTCATTTCAAAATAAAAAAACAACAACTGTGATGATATTTTATTTGTGCTGAAATGTAGTAATATTTTATTTGTGCTTTAATAAATAAAGCTTGCCTAGAGATCAGAGGAAAAAGGCCAGCCATTATAAGTAAACAAAGAAGTCAGGGAGCTGTAGCACATGCCCTAATCCTATCACTTAGCAGGCAGGATCTGGTGTGTTCAAGGCCACACTAGGGACCGGAGGCAGGTGTGGTGACACACGCCTTTAATCCCAGTACTAGCCACAGAGGTCTGGAGGTCTGTACAGACAGACAGAAAGTGACAGAGCTGTGTAGGAAGAGGAAGTGATGTAGCTGGGCTAAAAGAGCCAATAAGAGAACAGAACAGAAACATATAAACGTAAGTATACAGGAAGAAGCTTTCTTTGAAAACTGCCGACTTGGCAAGGTGAGGTTAGCTCACAGTTTGCCCTATTCCTCAGATCTTTCTCTCAGACTTTAATCCAAATTTCTGGCTCCGTGTTATTTATTTATTAAGACCATTTAGAAATTCATGTTACAAACAACAACAATAATAACAAAACAGAAATAGGGACTGGGGTGTAACTCAGTGACTGCATAGCATGCAGGTACTGAGTTTAATGCTACTACTGTATCGATTTAATTCGATTTAATCCTAATACCTTGATTCCATCACCCACAGCCACTGCTGTCTTCCTAGGGTTTTGCTGAGGAGTAAATCAAATAAAATGGGCATTTGGCAAGAGGCAGTGCTTTCAAAAGGTTTCCCTTAGAGGAGAATACAGGACTGTTTCCGAGTCATGTACTAGTGTTCATTTCACAGATTCTATTTTTCAAATCCTCAGGGCACATTTACAAATTAATTGACACATTTTTGAAAGAAAATACACACATACACACACACACACAGTTTTTTTTTTTTTTTTTTCCTTTAAAATGGGCTAATCCAGGGTTCACTGTGGGTCTCCAAAAGAACTGCAGGGAGGCCAGTTTAATTCTTTGAAGTTATGTGCAAATTTTTACACGAATGTGCATTTTTCTGAAAGAAACTGTGAGATTTTTAGAGGGTCTGTAACCTCTCAGTATTCAGAACTATGAGAATGTACATGGATACACAATCTTGTTACTCCCAGTACTTGGTTAAGTTTTTCTACTGCTGTTCCTAAAGTGAGCCTGGACGCTACAAGGGAAAATATCAGTTCCACTTTGAGGGAAGGTTCACAGAGGAGGAATGCTTACCTGGGATATCCTTCATCATCTACTGTACTTGTGCTTGGTGGAGCATCATGAGACACTGCCAAAAGCAGCCAGTCAAGTCTTAAAGATTCTGGTTGTAGAAGGAACTCAAGGAAGGATGGCCTGAGTACAAGTTGGGGAGAAATAACATTGATCTTCATGAGGGAAAACAAAGTGTGTAGATGTAAAGAAAACCTTTGATAAAGGATAACATGGAAGCTCCTCTACCACAAACGGCTAGATGCTAGTGAGACTATCAGTCCACTAAATGAGTGAGCAAGCTGTAAGGCGATGAGGAAAAAGCGACAGGGAGGTAGGAAAGAGGGTGTGAGCACGAGAGTGGGGAAGGAGGAAGTCCCGAGTGGCAAACATGGAAAAGGAAGAGCTTCCAGACTTATCATTAATCAGGAGTTTACTGTCATGGAGAGGACAAATGATGGCCCGGCCTGAAAGAAAAGCAGGAACAGAGATCCACTCCTGAAAGCCGGGCTACTGCAAGGAAAAGCATCACTGGCAGGAGGAGAATCAGCTTTGGCTGAACCCCTGCTGAGTCAAGAATTTATTTGCTTTTTGAAGATTATTTATTTTTATTTTATGTGTGTGTGTTGCCTGCATGTAAATGCACAGATCTCCATAACTACAGTTACAGACTGTTGTGAGTTGTCATGTAAATGCTGGGAATGGAACCTGGGACCCTTGCAAGAGCAGCAAGTGCTCCTATCTGCTTAGCCATCTCTCCAGCATGGATGATTTAATTTTACACGGAGAACCTGAGACTCTCTCAGACAGGAGGTGAAGTGTGGTATGTGCGCATCTGTGGTGTACGCTGTGCAGGAGAAGGGGGGTAAAGTGTGTGCTGGGGCGGTATAAAACTGCCCAAATCCTCATCTCCCACAGTAGGTGCCTGAACCTCCTGATAGCTGGCAGTGAAAATGTGACAACTGAATGGGATACAATAGAAACAATGCTCCACCTAAAACAGAGACTACACAGGCCTTCTCACCACTGATCTTCAGGCCTTGACTTCACCAGACTGTCTAGATAGGCCAAAAACTGAGCAGGATGATGACGACAAAGCTGTGCGATGTCCGAAGGTGAGATGGATGGATAAAACTTGATGAAGGCTCGAAGGGCAGACTCCCCAAATCTATCATACAATCTGCATTTGAAAACAGAGCACGTCAGTCTCCAACTTCAATGCCATAGTAAGATTTGTTATACTATGGACTCCCTAGAAATAAAAGTAAATATTCTAATAAGAAGCTGCACAATATGCAAAGTGAGTCAAACTTTAGATACTAAGCCATAAAAACACTGCAGATGTTTAGGGTCTCACAAACAACAAACAGGACAACCTACCGGGTGGCAAATGCAATCAACAAGGGACTATCTGAAGGGACCGAGCCATCCAGTAACTGTAACCCTGTGGGCAGGTCTCCTTCTTCCATCTCCGAGTATGCAGGATTAGAACTTGCCATTTCTGAAAGGAAAAAAAAAACCCAGAAAACAGTCTTTCCCTCCACCTCTTTGCTGCAAATATTCTTGGATACGTTGATTCAACTGTCACCTGCTAGGGCGAGGCCCCAATATTTGTTAAGCATTGCGAAACAAAACAAAACCTACCAGGATATAATCTCAACTTTTCAAGACCATTAAGTCAAATTGGGAAACAAAACTTACTAGAATTTTTATTTTTGGGTTTGTGTGTGCTGGGGTACCTAGAGGTCAGAAGGGAGCATTGGATCCCCTGGAGCTGAAGTTGTAAGCTATCTGATGTCAATGCCAGGATCAAACTCAGGTCCTCTGCAAGAGCATCAAGCACTAGCACTTAGCTTCTAAGCCTCCTCTTCAGACTCATGTACTGAAATTTTCAGAGGACAAAAGAACAAACAGTGACTATATATGTCACTATTATCCTTGAAAAATAAGTTTATAGGGCTGTGTATCATATGTGTGTGTGTGTGTGTGTGTGTGTGTGTGTGTGTGTATCACAAGCCACATGCATCCAAGTTGTAGCTTCAGTGTTCACAACAGCTAAGAAACCAAATGAGCCTGTATGTCCATCAGCAGATGAATGGATAAAAAAATGTGGTGTACTAAAGATGGAATTCATGTGGTCATAAAGGAAAATTAAATCGTGACATCTGTGGGAAAATGGATGCAACTGGAAATCATGTTAAGCAAAATAAGCCAGACTCAGAAACACAAATGCCATGTATTCTCTTACATGGATGAACAGAAGAGGAGAACTAGAGGGAACAGGCATCAGCTGGGAAGAGGAAAAGAAAGTAGAAAATGAGTGAGAAAAAGTATGATGACACATGACAATGTCATGATGAAACCCCTTATTTCTATGTCAACCTAGAAAATAACTTTATTATCAATGTGTGTGTGCATGATGTGTTTGCATGCATAGGGTGGGAATGCATGCCACAGCGTGTATGTGGAGGTAAGAAGACAACCATGTGGACAGTGTTCTCTCCTTTCATCTTAATGTGAGTTCTGGAGATGGAACTCACACTTCCAGCCTTGTATAGCAAGTGCTTTTTCCCTCAGAAACATCTCTCTGATCCCCAAAATTAATTAAAAACAAAACAACAAAAACACCCTCCATAATTGGAATATTATCAGACAGGTGGCACCTGTCTAAAAGCCAATGTTCAGCTTCTACTTTAAAAGAAAGCACTTGCCCCAACAATGCTTCCCATTTGTCCGTGTCAGACAAGAACTTATAGAGCTGGAGAAGCAAGGAAAGCTTCATGCTGGGTCCCCCTGAATTCAGCTGCACCCTGCATGCTCTAGCCTGCACTGGTAGAGTAAGCACCAGGGCACTCACAGACTTTTCTGCCAATTTCTAGGGAGGAAGTTTGAGTATGATCACACAACAAAGAAAAAGATACAATTTAAGCTAGGAACACTGTCAGACATTCTAACCATTTGAAAAGAAGTATCTTGCTTATGTCACATAAAACACAACCTGTGCTTTTAAGCTTTATATGTGAACTGCAGCAGAATTATAACTATAGATGCATTTTCTAGGAAGCCAAAAAACCCTCAAGTTAGATAATATGCAAGAATGTTACTACCTATAGCAACTGACTGGGCAATGAAGAAATATTGTATTGAATGTTTCAGATGCTGGAGACAATGTGGCATCTGTTACTCAAGCAGAATTCTGAAGGAAAAAAAAACTTGGAAAACAGGGTAATATAGCAGAGAAAAGAGCAACACATGTGAATATAAGTCTATAAAGATGGACAGCAGCTAGCATGAGCTGCAACCAAGCCTGAACACTTGGGAGGCAGAGGCAGGCAGAGTTTGAGGCCAGCCTGGTCTACAGAGCATGCTCTGGGACAGCCAAGGCTACACAGAGAAATCCTGTCTCAAAAAAAAAAAAACAAAAAAAAAAAAAAAAAAAAACGAGAGAAAGAGAAAGGGAGGGAGGAAGAAAGATAAAATTCCTTATAATAGAGTAACACAGTAAGTCAATATTTGAAAACAATTAAAGCTTAAATGAGTAGAATACAGGACCACTGAGATGGCTCAGTGGAAAAAGATAGCATGCCACAAGGGGAACACTCCTCCACTGGTGGTGGGAATGCAAACTTGTACAACCACTCTGGAAATCAGTATGGCGGTTTCTCAGAAAATTGGGAGTAAGTCTTCCTCAAGACCCAGTTATACCACACCTTGGGCATATACCCAAGAAATGCTCAATCTTACCACAAGGATACATGCTCAACTATGTTCATATCAGCATTATTCGTAATAGCCAGAACCTGGAAACAACCTAGATGCCCCTCAACTGAAGAATGGATAAAAGAAAATATGGCACATATACACAATGGAGTACTACTCAGCAGTAAAAAACAATGATATCATGAAATTTGCAGGCAAATGGATGGAACTAGAAAATATCATCTTGAGTGAGGTAACCCAGACTCAGAAGGACAAACATAGTATGTACTCACTCATAAGTGGATACTAAATGTGAGGGAAGGGATGGCCAGATTGCAACCCACAACTCCAGAGAGGCTAGCTAACAGGGAAAGACCCTAGGAGGGACACATGGACGACCCTGTGAAGGAGAAGTAGATGAGATCTACATGAGTGGACTGGGTGTGGGGGGGTGGCAGAGGGCGAGGAGTGGGGGATGAGAACATAGGGAAATGGGAGGGTCAAGTGGGAACAGGGACAGAGTGGGAGGGCAGGGAGGAAGATACCATGATAGATGAGGACATCATGGGAATAGGAAGAGGCAGGGTGCTGGGGAGGCTCTCAGGAATCCACAAGGATGACCCCACATTGGTCTGCTGGCAGTGGTCCAGAGGGTTCCTGGACTGGTCTACTCTAGTGATCAGCCTAGCAAATAACCTAGCTGTCATCATAGAGCCTTTGTCCAGTGACTGATGGAGGCAGATACAGAGATCCACGGCCAGGCACCAGGCTGAACTCCGGGAATCCAGTTGATGAGAGAGAGGAGAGATACTGCAGGCAAGGGACATCAAGATCATGATGGGAGGACGTGCAGAGATGACTGGCCACACTAGTGGAACCCCATGAACTGTGGTCTAGTGGCTGTGGAGCCCCCATGGGACTGGACTAGGCCCTCTGGATACGGAAGACAGTTGTTTGGCTTGAACTGTTTGGAGGGCACCCAGGCAGGGGGATCAGGATCTGTCCCTGGTCTATGGACAGGCTTCTGGAACCCGGTGCCTGTGGTGTGACACCTTGCACAGCCTTAGTGCAGTGGGAAGGGGCGTGGACCTGCCTAGGCTCAGTGTGCTGGGCTCTGCTGACTCCCCATGGGAGACCTCGATTTGGGGGATGTGGGGATAAGGGGTGGCTTGGGAAAGAGGGCTGAGGGGTGGGAGGAGAGAGGAGCGGGGATCTGTGGATAGTATGTGGAGTGAGTAGAAAATTTCTTAATAAAGAAAAAAGAAAGAAAAAAAAAGATGGCATGCCACCAAGTCTGACACCTGAGTTCACACCTGGGGACCCGCATGGTGGAAGGAAAGAATTGATAACCCCAAAGTTATTCTATGATCTCTAAAATGTGCCATGATACACTCAAACATGTATGCAGGCACACACACACACACACACACACACACACACATACACACACACACACACAAATAAAAAAAAATTTAAAAAGACTGGAGGGGCTGGAGAGATGGCTCAGTAGTTAAAAGCACTTGCTGCTCTTGAGGAGGACATGGGTTTGGTTTCCATCCACCTACAAGAGGTACACCACCACCTATGACTCCTGCTCCAAGGGATCTGATAATCTCTTCTGGCTTCTTCAAGCACTGCATACATATGGTATACATACAGACAAAGAGGCACACATACATACACAAAAATACAAATAATTTCATTGTTTTGGGGTTTTTTGTTTGTTTTTTTCAAGACAGGGTTTCTCTGTGTAGCCCTGGCTGTCCTAGAACAAATAAATACTTTTTAAAAAGAGTGAATAGCTGGGCATGGTGGTGCACACCTTTAATCCCATCACTTGGGAGGCAGAAGCAGGCAGATCTCTGTGAGTTCAAGCCAGCCTGATCTACAAAGCAAGTTCCAGAGCAGCCAAAAACGTTACACAAAGAAACCTTGTCTCAAAAGAGAGAGAGAGAGAGAGAGAGAGAGAGAGAGAGAGAGAGAGAGAGAGAGAGAGGAAAAGAAAAAAAGAAAAGAAAAAAGAAAAGAAAAAAGGAATGAATAGAAAATAGCCTGGCCTAAACAGAGGTAAGTTTTCTACTCAAATCTTTTGTTAAGCCCCCACATTATAAAACACCTTACATTTGGTACTGGTACTTGATAATTACCTTTCAGTCCTTCAACAAAAGTGTCCCAAACACAAGGGTTGTTGGTGTAACTTAGTTTGATACTCTCCCTTGCTCTTTTCAAGTCCAGGAGGAAAAAATACTTCTTTAGGAAATGACAAGCCAGGATCTCAGGAGAGAGCTGCTGTAGAGCACGGTCCACATGTCCGCCTCTGCTTTCCGTTACAGAGGTCAACACATTCAGTTCCAAGCACAGCGTTGTCAACTCCACCAGGTCCTTCTGAAGACTGTTTGCTATGGTGTACGGAGAACATACTCGAAAGTGGTCGCCCAAGGGCTCACTAAAGCTGCTTACAGATTCACAGGCTATATGACCACCAGTTTCTTCAATGCCTAAAGAATTCCCTTTTTCTTCTTCACTGTCTTCACCTAATACTCTGTCTTCTGACTCAGTAAGGACGTGCACACCCAGGTTCAATTTCATGGGTAGACTGCTGGTACTGGAGACGCCAGCGAAGTCCTTCAAGGCAAACGTTTTTTCTAACTGTGAAAGCCACTCGCGTAAAACTGTCCTTAGTGACTTGGGTTCAAATACAACCAGAGGGTCCAGCAACTTGGTCCTATACAAAACAGATGAATGTCAGAACAGTCTCATTCATTCTTAAAAAACAGATTATTTCAGTTTAAACAAACCTAACTGATAAAGCATACTCATCTAGAATAAATGTTGCTTTTGCGTTCTTCACATGACAATTTTCCCAACAAGCCAACAAGACAGACAACACTGACTCTGTAGTACATTACTGATTATTGAACATCCATTGCAAATGAGGCTACTCTGACCTAGACAGTCAAGACCACTACTGATGCTGTCCAAAGGCCACCCCACTCACATTGCTTCTGCTGTCACTGCTGTGAGTTCTTGAAGGCTGTCTTCTTCAAGAAGTTGACTGATTTCTTTCTCCCTAGAAAAGCATGAAAAAGAAATAATCCTATTCACATGTGTTAGGGTCAACCAAAGCTTTCTTGGACCAAGACTTCTAGTGCTTGTTAAATGGCAAGTGTGCCATACGTTACATTGCCTTAAAGAGTCTTTCATTCCATTATCTTCATCAAATGTCTTATTCATTATACAATGGCACATCCTAGCACTGACAGACCATACAGCATTAATGACATAAAGTTACAAGCTAGTGAGAAGAGTTGGTAGGCCCTGGATCTCAGTCATCTCCTCTTAATCTAACACTCCTCTGACAGTCCAGGAATGTGACAAGATAACAGAGAGGGAGAAAGGTGAACGAGAGATGAAACTCAAAGTCTGTCTCAACAGAGTTAATTCTTTGTAAACTATGGAATTTGCAGTTTCTGAGCTACACAACCATCTTCAGTAGGCAGTATCATACAAACAGGGTCTCCCACAGTACAATCTATGACTTCTTCACACTGGTAGTTCCCCTAGGATTCCAGACTCAGACACAGGCTTACTCAGTGTCTTCCTCCAGAGGGCAGGTAACTGCACTCACTTCCTCTTCATGTACTTGGTCAACATCCTTAGATTCAAATGTCTCTTTCAGCTCTGGGCTTGTGTGAAAGGTGCCAATCTTCTCAGTAGTTTTACGCACAAAGGTAGAAACACTGGAAGTCAGATAACAAAAACCTAACATGAAAATATATCAACACTGTCAAGAGTGAAAACTCTGGTTCCTGATGTTTCTGTTTCCATTAGTACTACAAAACCAGCCCGAGCTTAACAAGACAGATTGCTCATAACAATTTCTCTAATCAACCACATTTCACATGAGGTTCATAAAAACTTACAATAAGGTGATTCATTGTGTTTATAAAACTGTCATGAGGCTAGTGAGTCAATGCTAAAGGGAAGGTCTCTCATCCAGCTGTCTCTTCAATGCAATGTCTCCTTCAACTCAGGTGAATTAAGCATGTGATTATCAGCCACTTCCTGGTCAGAGAATAACAAGGAACAGACCCTTCTTCTTGTATATTATTACAGGGCCAGCCTTAATAATATACTTCCCAGGTGCTCAGAAAAGAAACTACGAATGGCGAGAATTATTTTTGGGAAAAGAATCTAAGCACACCAAGCTCTTTGTTCATCTACTTTATTCCTCTGGGATAAAATCCTATCTACACATCTACAGTTCTGTTCTCATGCCTAGCTCCTTTCTTGCCTGATTTCTCTCTACATTTATCTGCTGTCCTCTCTAAGTTCTATCCTAATTCTCTCATCTTAATTCTGCCTCATCTAGGTCCTTCTCATCTCATTCTTACCCATCTAGTACTTTCCCATCTGGCTCTTCCTCATCTTCCATCTTGTCCTTTATGTCTCCTTATAACTCTAAGTTCTCCTGTCCCTGAGGTGTCCAGTTATAAACCCAAGCAATAGCGATCCTCTTGCAGAACCAGGTCACCAGGCTTGAATTCTTATGGGGTCATAAAGGCAGGTAAGAATTTTCCTCAGTCAGTGACATCAGGCTTTCTTTTACAACCCAAAAATGGAAGAGGTAAAGGAGGAGGTCAAATGAAAGCTAATGATCCGTTAGTATATCAAGAAGGGGATCTATGTGCTCAGTCTACATTCCTAGAAGTGGTTAGGTAAGAAGTTAGGGGTCTATAAAGTTAGTAATAGAAAAGGAGGGTCTCAGATTGCACAAGAAATAAAGCTATCCACCTGACCTAGGGAACAGGTGTCGTTTCCACAAGGGTGTTACCTTACTTACTTCAGGAGATCGTTTGGCCTTGGATGCTTGATAGGTATTTTAGATAAATACACTGTTAGAAGTTCTTGGAAGCATACAAGAAAGTCATTGTAGGAACAGCTAAATATATATACAAAAGCTAAAATATCACCAAGACCACTTAAGCCATTGCTTGACCTTCAGAAAAGTCCTTGACTTTTCCAAGTAGTAGCTTTTGTGATAGTAGCTGAGTTCCATTACATTTTCCTGCGGCTTGTAGCACCTTCTACAAAAAGAATGTGTACCCAGCAGGACTAGGGCAACTAGCTGGGCAGAAGATACATCTCTCTCATTCTCGGTGCCAAGATTGGTTCCATACACAAACTAGAAAGAATTCTCAAAAACCTCCAATTTGGGAACTGGAGAGATGGCTCAATGGTTAAGAGCACTGAGTGCTCTTCCAGAGGTCCTGAGTTTGATTCCCAGCACCTACATGGTGGCTCACAGCCATCTATAATAGGATCTGATGTCTGATGCCCTCTTCTGGCCTGCAGGTATATATGCAGAGCACTCAGACATAAAACATAAATAAATTTTTTTCTTAAATCTCCAATTCTCCCAGGTGTGATGGCGTGCTTTTAACCTCAGTACTCAGGAGGCAGAGGCAGGTAAATCTCTGAGAGTTTGAGGTCAGCCCAGTCTACAAATAGAGTTCCATGCCAGCTAGAGCAACATAGTGAGGACATGTCTCAAGAAGGGGGAAAAAATCCTCCAAATTAACCCATTAAGTGAGAAAGGATCAGGAATCACTAGTAGGCCAGCAAGACACCTCAGCAGGCACAGGTGCTTTATGCTCTTTTAGAGAACCTGGTTCAGTTCCCAGTACCCACATGAAGGCTCACAACCATTTGTAACTCCAGTTCCAGTGGATCTGACATGGTCTAGCCTCCACAGGCATCTGTACACACAGTGTACATAAACTCACACAACTTCACATATATCAATACAGGTAGATAAATCTTCACATACACAAAAAAAAGACTAATAAGCCAGAGAGAGGCTGAGCAGTTAAAGGCACTGCCACCAAGCCTGACAAGATGAGTTAAATCCCTAGAATCCACACAGGGGAAGGGAAGAACTGACGAGATAAAGTTGTCCTCTACCTCCACATGGACACACTATAGCATGCACCAGGGTGAGGCGCAAATATTTAATTTTGCTATGTCTAGGGTGGAAGTAGGGGCTCATCTACAAATACTCAGCTATGCAATAAGAGGAACACTTAGTACCCCCAAGGTTAAAAGGAGAAACCAGCAGTTTATATTAACAGGTTATTAGAGAAATAACTTGAGACCTTTCTAACATGTAAAATATCTTTCCGTTCTCAGTGTGTCATGTGACAACTGAAGCAAAATGAGAAATGGAATTAATGACACGACTGGTTCATTCACCTGTCTTTAACAGCCTGGAGAGACACCAGAGGAGACGGAGAACGAAACGGCAGTGGGATGCTGAAGGGCAGAAAAGCTTCACTCTTCTCTGTCTCAGACGTCACTGGACCATGGGGAACATTGTCTAATAAACAGAATCAGGGAGAAACAAACATCTAATCACATGGACGTTTTTACAAAGCTAAACAAATTCAGAAATGAATAAACCAAAGGAGATGAAGGATTCAATACCAAAATTATAACTGACTCAGATAAAAATGAGCACAGAAGACAGGTTTATGGGATGCATGGATGGTCCACATGAAACACTGAGCCAGGTACTTTTATCCAACTTACTAACCCTGTATCCCCACAAGCCACAAAGGTAGTTTAGAGTTTCTACTAATGTCTTCTCAACAGTTCAGTCACAGGAATGCTGGAACATTGAAAAGGGAAGGCAATGGCTCCCAAAACTGGAGCTATCTTTCATTCCTGGTGGAAAATAATGTGGTTAGTGAGGGTTAAAAAAATTCTTAATTATTTTGGCTAATGATCTGTTTTAACCTGTCCAGCATTTTGATGTATGATCCAAATTAGGCACTTTACCCATGTTAGTCAAAACAAGAGATTAAAAACAACCTACACATCACTGTTTCTAGTGACCATCATATCTATAGGTGACTAGTCTCTAACGTACTAAACTTAACTCATACCTGACAGAAACTCTCTGCATAAGATTATCCTGTCAATTCACAGAAAGCAACTGTTCCTCATCAGTGATCAACAAGAGACATACTCATCACCTTCATTTCTGCTTGCACCACAGCCCTGCTCTGGCTGCTCTTCTTCCTGATGTGAGGCAAATTCTTTAAGTCTTTCATCTTCCGAGAAGGTCTGACTGTGAAGGGAGGAAGAGTCTTCATCGGACTGACTGCCTCTTCTACTACTGATGATCCGATAAATACCAGAGTCCAAGATGCTAAAACTTTCCTAAAAATGATAACAATTCCCCTCAAAATCAAAGTTCTCCTGTGTAACACAACACATCTTTTTCAGACTAATAGTAGCACTAGGGTCGAAGGTCAACAGCAACAACTACAGTTCACCAGCACACACTAGTGAAGAATGCGGGCACCTAGCATGGGGTGTTATCCACCATGTTCTCAGCTTGTCTTTGGAAAGCAGGCAGTGAGGAAGGGAGTTGAAATGCGACAGTCCTGTGCAGCACTGAGACCGCAGGTGACATAAAACACCTCAAATCTCAGACTGAAAGCCACCTCACCTAGACAGGAAGCTATGTGAAGAACATTTGGGAACAGCAGGCAGTAAACAGTGACATGAACAAATGCAGCTTCAAAACACACCTGACTTTCCTTAACTGTTCATCATGGAAGAAAGCTCTCCTGCTACATTTTGGATTCTGAATTGTCCATATATTGATGCTCAATCTATGGTGCTACTGGGAGGTGGTAAACCTTCAGAGGTAGGGCTCAGTGGAAAGTTAGGTTACTGGAGGTATGCTCTGGAATGGGATACTGGGACCCATCCCCTCCTTGTTCCTCTCTCGGCCTCCTGGAGGCCATTAGGTGAGCAGCTTTCTTCTACTGTGCTCTCCTAGCCCAAGGCCTAACAGACAACACCAACCAACCATCTACTAAACTTTCTCAAACCACAGGCCAAAATAAGCTTTCCCTTCTTACAAACTGTTTAGCTCATGTAGTCTGACAAAGTAACAAAAAAGCTGACATCTCCATGCCACTATCCCCCAAAAAATACTACATGGGAAGCAAAACAGATCTTTGGACTTAATCATTTCCCTACAAGATCCAAAAACTCTTAAAGGAGTTACTGGGCTAGCAAAAGGTACCTGATGCCATGTATGATGCCCTGAGTTCAATCCTCAGGACTCACGTGGAGGAAGGAAAGAACTGATTCCTGAAAGCTGTCCTCTGACCTCCATTTGTGGCATGTGCATGTCCCCTCCCCCCAACACACACACACTAAACAATGAAGTTCAAAAGAAAAGCCCTCACATGTGATGAAATGGAGCTTCTTCTACTGCTGCAAGCTGAATCCAAAGGCTCAAATTTTAAGATCAATTCATCCAGTTGAGAAATTAGTTCACTGTAGGTTGTAAGGTCCAGCTGAGATTTCAAATGCTCTAATTTATCTGTGGTCAATGTTTTTCTTGCCTAATAAAAGGATAAGAAAACCCCAACAGAACAGCTTACTATTTGCAACTGCATCTATATCCAAACAGCCAAAGTGCTAAAGGTGCTTGCACAAGAATAAGCCTTCACAGGTATTTTAAGGTTAGGTAACCTAGCGAGACTTAATCAGAACATATTATATATTAAGAGTTAAGAATTACCATATGCACAACAATCCTCCTAAAATTTAAGTTCTGAAATTAAAATATATTTATAAGTTAATCTGACTTTTTTGTTTGTTTGTTTTTCAAAACAGCGTTTAGAGATTCTGTGTACCCCTTACTGTCCTTGAACTCACTTTGTTGACCAGGCTGGCCTCCAACCTGCCTGCCTCTGACTCTCAAGTGCTGGGACTAAAGGCATGTACCACCACACCCAGCTCTGATATTTTCTTAAAACCAAAAAAATACACCTATTTATTACCCCTCACCCACCCTCAGATACAATTGCCATGCTTTCTTTAGAGACTTTAACTCTACATGCATAAGTCATACAGAAAAGTTAATAAAGATAAGCAACTTTATAACAATCCCGAAAGCTAGGACTGTTTGACCAATCCAGAATTAACATTCTCAGGTAAACTCAAACTCACTCTGCTGGTGACGATAGAATTTTGGAAGAGACAGCATGTGCGAGCAGCCAGGTCCCACAGGCCTCTCCTCAACAGGCGTTCCACACAGCGTTCCACAGACAACAGGGAAAGATGTGAGATTTTCCCATTAAAGTGTAAACAGAACAACTCATTCTTGTAGACAGCTACATCCTGAATATCTACAAAAAACCACAAGGGTGAACAGACAAGACATTAATCAAACATCTTTTGCTCTTTTTGTAAGGCCTGGACTGGGGAAGCAGCTTGGTGATAGGCTCTTGCCTAGAATGTACAAGACCCCTTCTCTTGATCCCTAGCAGTGGAAGGGAAATCCTACCATCTTTACATGGGCTACAATCATGCTTATAAAATCTTAAACAAGATTTGCCTTGCCAGGCAGTGGTGGCACATGCCTTTAGTCCCAGCACTCAGGAAGCAGAGGCAGGTGGATCTCTGTGAGTTCAAGGCCAGCTTGGTCTACAGAGTGAGTTCCAGGACAGCCAAGGCTACACAGACAAATTCTGTCTTGGAAAAAAAGATTTGGCTCAGTGGAATTTTATTTCTTTTTATACATGTACTTTGATGAAGAAATCATATTTAGACACTTTTCTAAGATTAGAAAACAAAGAACCACAGCTTTCTGATCTAAAATCCTAAGCTTAAAATGCTATTTCCTGTGAAAAGGAATTGGGAGTGCAAAAGTAGGGAATATGCTTTGAGTTGGACTATAACATTCGAGAAAATTACAACCTGGTGTTCACATGAACAGATTTTAATAAGTATATAAAGGAATGAGTTATACATGAGGAGGTATCTGCCTAGGCTGAACACCTTGAAAGAATTCAGCATACTAGTTTTCGAGGGACATACTCAATTGGGGGGAAAGTCTATAAAAAAAAAAAATCAGTGTGGATCAATAATAACTCCCTCTTCTCTCTGAAGAAAAGACTCCAAAAGTCAAAGCCAAAGCATTGTCTTACCAGGAATGCTAAACTTCCCCATATTTCTGGTTTTAACCATAAGTACAGGGGCTTATTTTCTGTTAGTCACATACAATGACTATTCCCTGCATTTTCAACTTCTCACATTATAAAATAATCATAATACAATTAATTTTCACACACAATTAAGAGACTAAGTTACCTAAGAAAGAAAAATATAATTACCCTTGACTTCACTCCAAAGAAGAACTTGAACATTCTGAGGAATAAAAATATAAATTCCTTTTTCTGTCCAAGTCAGCACACAGTGTTCACTGGAAGAGAAAATAAGAGGTAAAAAAACAAAACAAAAACCCCTCATGTTTACTAGAGCATAGAACTTTACAATTCTCTGGACTCAATCTCTCATTGGCTACTGAAGTAAAATCAGACTGTGTAAAGAAAATATAGCAGTGGCCCAGCTGATCAAACTTTACCATCTCCTTTCTGAGCCCAATAATAGCATAGCATCAGATAGTGTCAAATTGGGAAAATTAGACACAAACACAAGAAGCTTCCAGAAAAAGAAAAAGCTGATACTTGGAAAAAGAAAAGCCTATTAAGAAGGACACATGACCCTATTCAACTTCTCAGATAAAATAGACAGACACTCATTTAAACAGACCAGCAAGTTATAGTCAATCACCTCAAGAGTCCCTACCAGGAAAGGCAAATTCTGACTTCATTAGTATATGTAGGTGACAAAAGGCTGAGAACACCTGGCCAACTCCATGTCAGAGGTATTATGAAGGGCTCCGGCTAGATTATCTAATGAGGCCCATCAGCTCCAAGTGTTATTTTGTCAGAGAGCTGAAATCACATATCAAGATCATTCAGCATGAAGGTAGAAAGCCTCATATTTAGACTGCGGAGTGCAGCCTCCAAAGCTGGAGCTTCCCTCTGAACCTCACAGAACTTTCTCCTTCATTTACCAACAGAAACTCATTCCCTCTTTCCTGGGGTCCTGATTAGGTGACTTTACAGAATTCTCAAAAATTAACAGATTCCCTGACTATCATCACCAACAATCCAGTCATCATCCCCCATTTTCATGATTCCCAGGCAGGTAACTGATCCTTTTTCAGACTTCCCTTCACATCCCTGGCTCTCCACCTGCCTCTCTTTGTCTACTTGTCCTTTTCTATTCCACTTTACCCTCAAGGTAATGTGAGTATATCTATGTATGTCACTTGCTTTCTCACGACTGCCAAGTTTTTACAAAGCACACATCATCCCCTTTCTCTTGGTCAGAGCACTGCCCAGCTGCAATCTCCCACTCTAGCCACTCTCAAAGGATTAGCAGATCTACTTTCCTCGGCCACTGCCCCACAGTCTAGCACCTCCGCCCGCACTTGGCTGTTTCTTATCCACCCACTCACTGCTTCATGGTACACTACAATCTTTTTTGCAGAAACAAACGTCTCTCCAAGAAGTTTATAGTCCTGAGAACTTAGAGCTTTTTTCCATATATACCCAACAGTACTAAAAATGATTCATGTGGCTATGAAAGCAACAACAATATTGAATGGCATTTGTGTGCTTGTATTAAATATTAAACATTTTGTCAAGGTGGAAGTTGAGATCTCTATCCCTACAAGAAAAGTAATCTATGTGACAAAGATGAAGGATATGGTAAAAGTCCTAATTCAAAATCAGTAAAATTGGAAAAATACCTTTAAGAGCCAGAGGGGAATGACAAGACAATCACTGGGTAAAGAGATATATGATCATGAGTTTGATATTCAATTTGCAAAATTTATTTTTTTTAATTACATTTTTTGTTTGTTTGGTTTTGTTTTGTTTTGTTTTTTTCAAGACGGGGTTTCTCTGCATAGCCCTGGCTATTCGGGAACTCAGAGATCTGCCTGCTTCCACCTCCTGAGTACTGAGACTAAAGGAGTGTGCCACCACACCAGGCTAAAAATTCTATTTTTATTTATTTTGTGTGTGTATATGTATGGGAATGCATGTGACATAAAACACTTGTGAAGGTCAGGGAACAACGTGTAAATATCTGTTCTCTCCTTTGACCATGTGGATCCCAGGGATCAAACTCAGGTAGTCTGGCTTGGCAGCAAGCACCTTTATCCATTTAAGCCATTTCAGACACCCAACCTGCAAAATGCAGGGGCTGAGAGATGGCTCCACAGCTAAGAACATTGGCTGCTCTTCCAGAGAACCTGGGGCAATTCCCAGCACCCACATGGCAGCTCACAACTATCTGTAACTCCAATTCCAGGGGATCTGGCACCTTCACACAGATATACATGCAGGCAAAACAACAATGCACATAAACTAAAAATAAATAAATAAGACAAAAAACGAAGGAAGAAAGAAAAGAAATAATAACCCAGAGGCTGGAAAGATGGCTCAGTGGTTAGAAGCATTCTGTTCTTCCAGAGGACCCAAATTCAGTTCCCAGGACCCATGCCCAGCAGCTTCTAAGTGCTGCAACTCTAGCAACAGGGGGTCCAACACACTGTCTTCAGACCTCCTCCACCTCCCCCCACACAGGGCAGATATGTAAACACACACACACACACACACACACACACACACACACACATACATATACACACACACCACTAAGAGAAATGAATATAAAAGAAATAGTAGCCTGGATTAAATGAAGGATATAAAGGGGACCTAAGAGCCCATACTTATAACACTCTTTATCCTGCTATTTCTTCACTGATAATGAATCAGGACACTAAAGCTAAAAGAATTGTTTAAGAAGTCAATATATATATATATATATATATATATATATATATATATATATATATATATAAAATATATATATGTATATAAAACAAACAAACAAAGAAGGCTGGGCATTGTGTCTCACACCTTTAATCTCAACACTCAGGAGGCAGGGGCAGGTGGATCTCTGTGAGTTTGAGGCCAGCCTGGTCTACATAGCAAGTTCTAGGCCAGCCAGGACTACATAAAGAAAGCCTGTCTCAAAAACAGATAAATAAATAAAGTCAAAGAAGCTAGGCATGATAACACATGCCTGTGATTACAGCAGTAAGGAAACTAAGGCAAGAGGATTGCCACAAGTTCAAAGCCAGACTGTGCTACAAACCAAGTACCAGACAAACCAGAGCTATGTAACAATCTTAAACATTAACAACAACAAAGTCAGAGAAAAGAAAGTGACACCAATGTACCTTCAGAAAATATCACATATAAGAAGCTGGCAAACATCCAAACGCCAGTGCCAGGATATCTGCAGGCCCCAGACACACATGTGGGTCATATACATCCATATAGAAACAACAGTCAGCCAGGCGATGGTGGTGGTGCACACCTTTAATCCCAGCACTCTGGAGGCAGAGGCAGGAGGATCTCTGTGAGTTCAAGGCCAGCCTGGGCTACAGAGTGAGTTCCAGGAAAGGCACAAAGCTACACAGAGAAACCCTGTCTCGAAAAACAAAACAAAAAATCACTCATATACATAAAGTAAATATATCCAAAAATATTTTTTTTAAAGAATGTCTCCTTGTGAGATTTGGAGGCTGTACCTGTAAAAACACCATCGGACACAAATGTGGGGGCAGGAATAAACAAACAGAACAGAAGCAGCTTGCCTGCTCTTGTTTTTCAAAAGCAGTCTTCATTGAATGAACTACTGTCTGTCGGTCTAATGTGTACCTAGCACTGTGAAGCTCCAATGGTACTGATAGTGGTAATGAGTGAGGGATAGATGTAGTCTGAAGAAAGGACGCAGAAACAAGTATCTGATCGATGCCACAGCCGTCACGAAGGCAAAGCGGCATCAATTACTGTATAAGCTGAGGAAGCAGAGCATGACCGTGAAAGGCCTGGCTTCCTACATTCAAAGCAACAGTCTACCTAGAGAACCAAGCATGTTCCTAAGAAAGGATACATTCTCCCCCCCACCTCCGCCACCCGCCCAGAGCTGAGGACTAAACCCAGGACCTTCTGCTTGTCTAGCAAGTGCTCTACCACTGAGCTAAACCCCCAACCTGAGAAAGAATACAATCTCTAATGTAGCTAGGCCACGGTGTCACATATCACATATTAAAAAAAATACTTACAAAATGATGACCATCTACCAGATACTATGTCAAGCACTACAAACAGAGCAGTGAATAAAGTAGCCACAAAGTCCACAGGGAGCTTACTGTTTATGGGTAAGGAAGGTATAAATATTTTATGAACATAAAATTATAAACAGTGATAAATGCTGTGCAAGGAGACCACTAATGGAGGGAGTTTTTAATAAGCTATATGTAAGCATCAGCAAGTAAGTGGCTGCCGTTCTCCAGCAACTTTCAGAATAAATTGCAAACTAAAGTGTTAAAGTAGCTATAATTCACTTTAAATACCTTGGTGTAGATGTTGTAACATGAGTTAATTTAACCTTCGGGGAAAATAAGTTAACACTTTCACTGTATTTTAAAAAAGCAGTTAGTTACCCTTTGAAAAGCCCGTTAGTAGACCACACTGCAGGGTGCCTATAAAAATCACTATCATTCTCTGAGTTTTCGTTCGGTTATATTAACTGGCAGAAGGAATATTAGGAATAACTTCTCACTGTAAAGTAAGCAGAGCACAAGCACAGATCCCACACTGCACCTCTGCCCATGCAGGATAAGCTGCTGACAAACTCCACAATAGCACTCCATGCTGCTGAGGATTTGACTCTGGACCTAATGCAACTAGGTGAGCTAATCCTAAGTGAGAATGGACTGAGTAGGCATGGAGCAGATCTTTCATACAAGGTACTTGTTGGAAGTCCTAAAGGCAGAAAGCTGAAGTTTCACTGAGCTTTCAAAAGTAGGCTCCACAACTGTTTATGTCCTGTACACTAACACTGACACACTAGATCATTACAGTGCCCCACCAAGTAGGGAGTTTATAAGAGAATAAGTACCTTCACCAGTGAGTACTAACCTGCCAGAAATCTCCCTAACAATTATAAAATGAAAAGGATCTCTTCATTTCTCTTATTACTGAATACTGTATGCAACATAGTCATCTCCAAACTTCCCCATAACATAAAAACATTAAAAGCTGGAAGTGGGGCTAGAGATACAGCTCAGTGGTTAAAAGCATTGGCTGCTCTTCTAGAGGACCTAGGTTCAGTTCTTGGCACCTACATAGTGGCTCATAACTGTCTGTAACTCCAGTTCCAGGAGATCTGGCACAAATGATGTACAGACATATATGCAGGCAAAACACTCATATGTGTAAAATAAGACAAAATAATAATTTTAAAGAATACACACACACACACTTTAAAGTTGAAAGGCCTGGATGAAATAACATGCACCAATAGGTCCAGTTACTTGGGAGATTGAGAAAGAAGGATTACTTGGGCCTGAGAATTTGAGGTCAGCCTGAACAATATAACAAATTCTATCCTGGGGTTCAGCTCAATGGTAGCCTGCTTGCCTAGCATGCAAAAGACCGAGTTTGATTATCAGCAACACAAAAAAAAAATTTTAAGCTGACAGGTTGGTGTTTAGCTTATGGGTAGAAGAATCACTCAGCTGTAAAAGGCCCTGTGTTCAAACTCTAATATCATTTTTAAAAACTGAAAAATAGGCCAGGCAGTGGTGGTACACCCCTTTAATTGCAGCATTTGGGAGGCAAAGGCAGGCAGATACCTGAGTTCAAGGCCAGCCTGAACTACAGAGTGAGTTCCAGAACAGCCAGGGCTACACAGTGAGACCATCTTGAAAAAAACAAAACAACAAAAACTGAAAAATAAATATAAAAGCAAATGCTTCTGAATAAAGAGAAAAGGGCAAAGGAAAAACTTACCTAAGATGCAAGAGTCTAGGGAATGACAAAGACTGGGAGGATCCAACTGTATGATCATACCGAGGCTCTGAGCTAGAAGGTAAACACACTTGCTGATGATTTAATCACAACTTACAAGTGTACTTTTTGCAATATTGAGAAAATTTCAACACGAAAACAACTTCAAGAGCCTAAATTGCATTCCCCTTATTCAATCATTTTAATCACAAGAAAGACAACTGCTTAAGGACTGTTCTGGCATCTCTAAATCTTTTGATAAAAATTACACCTCATTCTTAAAAGGTCTAATCAAATCTCGGACATTCCACAATACTATAGATTTTAACCCAATGCCTCCAGGAAGTTCCATGCGGAGAGTGGCTACCTTGCAGTGATCACAGGAAGGGGTGGCAATGCCAAGAGCTTCTTGAACTGGTGTGTACTCAGCACTTCTCCATCAAAGTTCACTTCCCACATTCTGGAGCCCGGGCGTGCACAGTAGATCAAAGGCTGCTGGCCCCCAACAAATTTTCCGGGGAAGAAACAAGCTCCATATTCTCCATCTCTTTCCTTATTTCCAATTTTCCAAAACTTTTCCCTAATTTCCAGAAACAAAGACAAAATAGGTTTATTTACAAAAACAAAATGTTAAAAACAATTGTATTAAAGAACTGAAAGTGTCACTACAAATCAGCACAGCCATATAACACCGCCCTCCACCCCTACTGACAAACGTCCTTTCCTCTTTCTGGTCTGTCGGTACTGTACCAGAAAACAATGGCACGGACTGGTCCAAATAGGGCCGGTTACCATAACCACTCTGTGACAGGAAGCCAAGGTCTTCACATCAGTGCTGTTTACTATCAACAGAAAAGGAGGGCCTGTTTCAGATCCAAAAGGCATTACTGCTAAAAACCACTCCGTTCACCTGTGAACCTTACCAACTGGCTTTCCAAGTCACTATGTTTAACACAATTCTTTGGACATCCCATGCAAGCTCTTACTCTACCTTTCCAACTGTCTCCAAGACCCTACTACCCTACAAACATCCAATGAACTCTTCTTTATTTTCTTAAAATCCAGGTTCTTTTGAAATTCTGTGTCTTGGAACATTCTGCTCCCTTAGCAATCCATGAGTTAGATATGAGAGCTGAGCTGCATGGGATACAGAGGGATAATGACCAGTTTGCTTCTTCTTAAAAACTCCTGTTACTTATTCTCTTTTTGTCTCTTGTCTGTTTGGGTTTTGGTTTTCTTTGTTGAAACAGGCCCTCCCTCTGTAGCCCAGGCTGACCTAGAACTTATTATGTGGCCAGGTTAGACTTGAACTCTCAGCAATTCTCTTGCCCCAGCCTCCCAAATGCTGAGATTACAAGCATGACTTTCTTTTTACAATTGTTTTTAGCTGGCAAAAAAAATAATGGGTTTCACTCTGACATTTCACACACGTCTGTCATGTACTTTGCTTGCAATTACCTCCCCATCAGCCTCTGATTTCCTCTTCTACTAGTTCCCTTCCCCAGCTGCTTTGACATCTACCTACCGATCAGGTCAAATGATGCAGATGCAGTTAAACAAATACATATGTTTCTTTAATACACATCTCCATATAATTCTAGAATCTACATGAGCGAAAACTACAGTATTGGTCCCTTTCCTCCCCTCGAACAGTCCCCCTTCTGCTTCAGGTCATTCATGTATAGGCGTGTGTGCATACATATTTTTATTCAAGTCTAGATTCTACACTTGTCTATTTGTCTCCTGATAAGTCTTCTTCATGACTTGGCTGCATCATTCTTCCTTTGCCCTAGGCCTCCGTTTGCTCAATTACCTGCTTCTTATATGCTGCTTTCACAGCAAGTACCACATTACACATGACACTTGTATCTACTTGAATGGTAGGTTATGAATTATGAATACAGTGTCTGGCCCACAGAAAGCACTCAGTAGTTTTGTTTTGTTTAAGGCAGGGTCTCACTATGTAGTCCAGGCTAGCTTCAAACTCAGTCCATTAGTCCCCGCTTCTCTCCTCAAGTACTAGGATTACAGGCATGCTCCAGCTCACTCAGCTCATGATGGCAGTCTGTTCTTGGAAAGTGATTTAATATGCTCTTTAGCAGAAATCGACTCTGAGACCTTCAATGAATCAATAAATATTTTTCCACTTATTTGCTTTGTGAATAAACTGTTTTACTGTAAGAACATGGATGTAAAAATGCTTTGAAATATACAGAGCACTATAAGAAGTTACAATTTTATTTATTATGCTGCTTATTTGTTATGTTGCCTTGAATTCCTAATTCTCCTTGCCTCCATTACTTCAAGTGCTAGAGTTACAGTATGTACCACCATGCCCAGCTTAGGAGTCCCAATTTTTTTCTTTTCTTTTTTTTGGGGGGGTGCAGTTTCGAGACAAGGTTTCTCTGTATAGCTTTTGAGCCTGTCCTGGAACTCACTCTGTAGCCCAGGCTGGCCTCGAACTCACAGAGATCCGTCTGCCTCTGCCTCCTGAGTACTGGGATTAAAGGTGTGTGCCATCACTGCCCATCAGAGTCCCAATTTTTTGAGAATGCCATTTGTTGGACAGAAGTTGGGTTAAAACTAAAAAAAAATTATGTGAACTTTTAAATTATTATTATACTATCCATGATTCTCCAAACTGAATCCCAGCTAATAAAAGGAGGCAATTCAACATACTATTTCTGCATCAGGTTCTACCTTACTGCAACTCAACTGCAGCTGTACCCCATGAAATGAATATTTCAGGCCTTGTTTATTGCAGAATTCTCACTTTTTTATGCATGCTTGAAGTTTTCCATAACAATTTTCTCTATTCATTTATTTATTTCTATTCATTCATTTATTCATTAAGACCTGCCTCTGTCTAAGTGATAGGATTAAAGGCATGTATGACCACACCCAGTTTCCTTTTATTTCTTTAACTCCAGGAAGGTTTTTCTGACTGTTAGTTTTTAATTTTTCTTTCTTTCTTTTTTTTTTAAGATTTATTTATTATGTATACAGTGTTCTGCGTGCATGTATGCCTGGAGGCCAGAAGAGGGCACCAGATCTCATTACAGATGGCTGTGAACCACATGTGGTTTCTGGGAATTGAACTCAGTACCATCTGGAAGAGCAAGCAGTGCTCTTAACCCCTGAGCCATCTCTCCAGCCCTTAATTTCTTTTTCTATTACTTTATTGTACATTTACTTTAATTCCAAATTGTATTTGTGTGTCTCTGTGTGTGCCTCTGTGTACATCTGTGCCTATGCATGTTTGTGTGGTGTTATGCATATGTGCATGCATGTGTGTTTGTGGGAGGCAGCTGGGTCACAGTTCAAAAATTTTCAGTAACGGTGGTTGGCCAACAGCTTGACTGTTGACCTCATCAAGATGGATGCATAACAAATTTTTAAAGAAAGAATGATCCTAAGAAATAGGGTAGCCAGCAAACCAACCAGGGCCAGGATGAAAAGAACGGCCACTGAACACTTCTGAGCATGGAAAACAGCTAAGGAACTTTGGCAGTGAAAGGTAATACTGGTTTAAGCTGTTTCCTAATCTGCTCTGATATTTCACCTCTGAAACATTCCTTTGTCATTTACTGCACCTGTGTCTCCACCTTTAGACTTCAATGGGATTTTGTCAGCTTCATAAAGCCTCTAGTAATTCCTTAACCAATTTTGCCCATTAGTAAAATGTCATTAAATACACAACAAATTTTAAAAAGAGCAATAGAGAAAATCAGGGCAGCCTTTCTGACTCCACACACTGAAGCAAGTGCTTGGCGCTCTCATGGCATTTAGGTGATGCCACAGGGTAGGGTTCATTGATTGCTTGTCGTAGTCACCCACTAGACTGTCTTTGTCTCCTCTTTCTCCTATTTCTAACGTCAGCTTGTATTTAACTGGTTCCTTATTAACATCTACAAAATTACTCGAAGGGTTCTGGCTCCATGACTAGCAGTGCTTGACCTGAAAATTCTGAAATTCTAGACAGCTGATGTTGCAGTAAGTTAGTATACCTCTCAGTGTCACACAAAAAGCATCGAGTCAGTGAAGACACAAGTAATCTTCCATCCAAATAATCTAACTGGACAACACAGGAGTCGACTGTTGTGATTGTCTGAACAGGAAACATCACAAAGGCAGCAGCTGCCTAAAAGGGGTGTGAGAAGGAAATACATTCACAGTGATGCACACAATCTCTTCTGCCTGACCTGTTAAAATACTCTCAGTACTCAGGAAACCAAGACAGGAGGACTGCTGTGAGATCAATGTCAGTCCATGCTGTAAAATAAGACCCTGTCTTGATAAACCAAGAAAAGAGAAAAAAAAAAGTTCAAAAAACTTAAAAATGAAGCCGGCATGGTGACTTACACCTTTAATCCCAGAATTTTGGAGGCAGAGGCAGACAGATCTCTGTGAGTTTGAGGCCAGCCTGGTCTACAAATGAGTTCCAGGACAGTCAGGCTATGTAGAGAGACCCTGTCTCAAATAAGTAGATAGATAGATGATTGATAGATAGATAGATAGATAGATAGATAGATAGATAGATAGATAGATAGATAGAAAAATAGATAGATAGATAGATAGATAGATAGATAGATAGATAGATAGATAGGCAGATAGATAGGCAGATAGATAGATAGATAGACAGACAGACAGACAGATAGACATACAGACAGACCGCAGTTAAGAGTACTTGTTGTTCTTGTGGAGGACTAGTTTTCATTCCCAGAACCCACATGGTTCTTCACAACTGTCCATAACTCCAATCCCAGAATGCACAAAACATAGACATTTGAGTAAAATACTCATACATGTGCAATAAAATAAATAAATCTTAAAAATTTAAAAATAAATAAAATAAACCAGAATTTAATTTGTCTACAATGACATTAAAGTTTCCCTCACTTAAAATTTGTGAGTCTGGATGTGGTGGCGTACACCTTTGATCCCAGCACTCAGGAGGCAGAGGCAGGGGGATCTCTATGAGTTCAAGGCCAGTCTGGTCTACCTATTAAGTTCCAAAACAGCCAAGACTACACAGAGAAACCCTGTCTCAAAAGAACAAAATAAATAAATAAAAATCCATGAAATAATTTGATACCTAACTACAGAAATTTCTCAATATTCTGTTCATAATTATTTGTGAACTTGGAATGGAAAAAAAGTATTAATTTTGAAATATGTAAGAGAATTTTTCACCCATTGACAGTATTTCTCCTTTTGAATAAAAAGCAAATTAAGTCGATGCTATATGTAGGGCTTCAATTGTATTTTTCCTTTTAGTTTTTTTAAGACAGGATTTCTCTGTGTAGCCCTAGCTGTCCTGGATCTTGCTCAGTAGACCAAGCTGGCCTTGAACTCAGAGATCTGTCTGCCTCTGCCTCCTGAGTGCTGGCATTAAAGGCGTGCACCACTACTGCCTGGCTCAGTTGTATTTTGAATCAAGTATGTATCGGGAAACAAATAATAACTTTGATGGATCATGAGGGACAAGCCAGAATATTCTGGTATGTCCATTTAGACAATAGAAGTCATATTTCTTCTGCCAGGACTCTACACTGAAGCAGTCAGTAAGAGATAAATTCTCCAAGGCTTAGGAAATACAGCAAATAAAACTGTATCCTTCCATTCAAAGTTCTACAAGCTAACACCTTACATCACAGCACATGCACAAGGAGCTGGAGTGGTTCCTTACCTTTGCTTGTTTCAAACTGTTGAGTTTGATGGCAGATACTTTGCCCACATGGTCACCTACAAAGACTCTCAGAACAGCTGTGTCCCAACAGAGGGCAGTAACTTTTCGGCCTTTGTGTTCTGAAGACACATGAATTCGCTCTGGTTTCCCACGACGCTCTTGATTTAACTCCCAAACAACTACAACACCTTGACTGCAGATAAGTTTCAGGCAAATCAAATTACCACAAAAAAAGTTATGGCAATGACAAAAAAGATACAATTGAATTACAACATAATATTAACCATATTAAATACAATGTAAACTCTTGTTCATAAGGGGGAAAAGGTACAAATCAAAGCATTCACTTCCTTGTTTTAGCCATCAAATCAATAAATTAGGAGAATCTAAATGTTCTAAATCTTCTTTGTTTTCTCTCTCTCTCCCTCTCTCTCTCTCTCTCTCTCTCTCTCTCTCTCTCTGCGTGCGTGTGCGTGCGTGCGTGCGTGCGTGCGTGCGTGTGTGTGTGTGTGTGTGTGTGTGTGTGTGTGTGTATGTGCAAGATTGGAGATACTGTTAAAAATCTTTTAATATAGGCTTATGCATGAAGATTAGGAAAAGGAGGCTCTGAGAGAAAAGACATACCCAGGAGTGAGTAGGGGCTCCTCAAGGAGAGGTGCCTGTTCCCATTCTCTTTTAAGGCCTTTTAGATGTTGTTGCCTTGAATCAGCATTTTCCACAAACACTAAGGTGACCAACTAACCCTCCCAGATGGCTTGGGCACTGAGTAGATTTGGTTCCCAGGATACAACTTTCAGTACTAAACCAGTACAGTGCTAGGTGAAATGAAACGGTTAGTCATCCTAACAAGCACACTTGTCAGTTTAACATGCATTTAGAAAAGATCATCATTCTAAGAGTGTTTTACCTGGTAGCTACAGCGACATACTCATCATCATGAGAACAGCAGGCAATCTGAGAGATTGCACCTTCCTAGGACATCAGACAAAGAACAGTTTGTTTCCATTCTTTTTTTTACTCTACATGATTGATGACATTGAAAAAATTCACATTCATGAAGCATACTCCAACCAACGTGTGAATGTCCTTGTTCTTACCCGGTGAGAGAGAAACAGCCTTTGCTTCCAGCCATCTTTCTGAATAAGATTGAGTCCTCCTCCTGTGCTGCCTAATGCCAACCATTTCCGAGACACAGCTATGCTGGTACACTAAGAGCATGAAGAGACAAGTCTGAGATGATTGTGCCATACCCACTATGCACTGGGGATGCAGCTTGGTTGCAGGACACCTGCCTGGCATGGTCAAGAACCTAGGCTGCATTCCCAACACTGTTAAAAATAACCTAGCCACTGGAATAAGTACTGCAAGTCTGTGTTCACTGCCTGCCTTCCTTCTTTACCCTGCCTAGAAGGGCACAATGTAACAGCACTCATTTATAATTCTAGAATACTGAAATATACCAAAGAACATTTTGCTTTTAAACTTTTAGTGGAATCTCAAAAAGCTTGCTATGAGCCACAAAGATATGAAGTAGGAATTCAGCTGATATTGGTAAGGAAAAAGTTATGGACTTTTCCAGAGGAAAACCAAGACGTAAGGAGTCTTGGTGATATTGGCTTTTGAATGTATTAGCTGTATCCTGCAATGAATTTCTTATGTGCTATTGTAGTTTCCCCATTCGACTCTTCCCTCAAGAACTTATAACAGAGCTGAGCAGCGCACACCTTTAATCTCAGCACTCAGGAGGCAGAGCCAGGCGGATCTCTGTGAGTTCGAGTCCAGCCTGGTCTACAGAGCGAGATCCAGGACAGGCACCAAAACTACACAGAGAAACCCTGTCTCAAAAAACCAAAAACCAAAAAAACAAAACAAAAACAAAGAACTTATAACAGTGTGGTTGATCATTAATTGGGCACAACTTTCCCTATACTTTTGGGGTAATTGGATAACTTTCCCCAGCTGTATTTATTCTTCATTAGCTTACATCTGGCCAGGGCCATTCAGCTGGACAAAAGTATTTCAACAAAGATACTTTTTTTTTTTTTTTTTTTTTTGGCTTTTCAAGTCAGGTTTTCTCTGTGTTGTTTTGGTGCCTGTCCTGGATCTTGCTCTGTAGACCAGGCTGGCCTCGAACTCACAGAGATCCACCTGGCTCTGCCTCCCGAGTGCTGGGTTTAAAGGCATGTGCCACCACTGCCTGGTTCAAAGATATTTTTTTATCCAAAGACAAGCTGCACAAAGATAAACATTAGTGCATTTCACCCACAAATAGAGAAAATAACCACTAACAATTAAGTCCTCAACTCCTTACCTTCATCCTGGTTTATTTACAAGACCCTAATTTAAGAGATTTATTGCTCACATTTCTGGGATGATGTTTTAGCCACCCTCTAGTTACTGAGTTAAAGTAGTTATTTCCCACTGACTGACCCAAGGAGATTTCTGGCTAGGCCAGGAAGATGATAGGTGCCAAGCTTTGTCCTACCTCCTTTATCTCAGCCAGATGCTGTTCCTAGATTTCCTCCTTAGCAATTACTCAGAGCGAAAGTGCTTTTACTAACCAAATGCTACATGCTATGACGTATGCCTAGCAACTGAGCATACATCCCCTGCCCTACTAGAAAGCAGCTTGGGGACGGGGGTGGGGGCAGAGGTGGGAGTGGGGGCAGCACCTAAGAATAAAATAGTTTTACTAGTGGCTTATGCTGACATATATAGACTCCTAACATTTTACCTAACCACTTCTAGATTATAGTTTGAGCACACAAATTTCTTTTTAGGATTCCCTAATTGATCTTAGCCTTTAGTTGAACCTACCAGAGAACTCCCATTTTGTCATTCCCTCTTTGGGGTGTTAATCGAAGCTGACAACTATTGCTCTATGTGGGGATCTTATCAACTCTCTCTGCAACCCTGAAAACATCAAACCTCGCACTGCACTGCTAAAGAATTACTGCTTGTGTTTATAAACTGGTGCCCCCAGAGCACTGGAGGAATTGATTTAGAGGAACAAAGATGAGAATGAAGATGGAAAGAACTAGATAGAAATGAGAGAACAGCAGGAGGGACTGAGAGGAGCTAAGTATGAGAACAGAAAAGAAGCTGTGTAGAGAGAATTGATTTAGAAGAACAAAGTGTATGGACTAAAGAACTCAGTGTGCTTAGAGTCATTTGATACCCCTCAAATTAGATTCCCAGCTGGTTGTTAGAGTCTTCCAGGGACCCTGACAGAAAACAAATAGGGGCTGGACCTCTATTGTTTTTGATAAAAGGTGAATAGGCTCACTTGTATAAATGAGTAATTTCTTTGCTACAAGCCAGTTATTAAACAGTTCATAGTTTGTATAATTTGGCCAGGTCATTCCAGTGATGACCACAATAGAGGTAAAACTGAATAATTATGAGGGACAAAACAACTACTCAAATCATTTCTATCTGCTGAACCATCACATACATCCAAAGCCCTTATAGCAAACGAGACTGGGAGGACTCAGATGCAGGTCCCACATCGCCATGTCTCTTCAAAACCTCAGCCTGTTCATTTCTTGCCTGAGCCACCAGAAAGCTGTGGTCATGCTGTACAGAATTCCTGTGTCAAAATGTGTCAGTAGGTTGACTAAAAACCATTCCTAATCCTCTTCAACTTTGTGTCTTTCCAACACAGAAGCTGATGAGCCCAAATATTCGCTTTTGTAGGTTCCTTTGCTGCCTTGGGTGACCAAGGGACTCAGTCCCAGCCAGCAGACTCAGCTGCTAGGAACTTCTTGGAAGCTTTGTCTTCTCTAATGAAAAGTAGAGACAAGAAAATGTCCAAAACTTTGTTCTTGGCCCCTCATTCCTGCTGCAGTTACTAATGTAGACAAGCTGATAAGATCAAGCAGGATATTATACTACTACTACTGTAATTAAGCCAACATGTATGATGGGAGAAAGAAGATGAAGAACACTGTGTCCTCAGTACCTTCAATGGGCCACTACCCTAAACCTAGTAATGCTGAGTCCAATAAGGGTTTTTTTTGTTGTTGTTTGTTTGTTTGTTTTGGTTTTTTGAGACAGGGTTTCTCTGTGTAGCCTTGGAGCCTGTCCTGGAATTCACTCTGTAGGCCAGAGTGGCCTTGAACTCACAGAGATCCTCCTGCCTCTGCCTCCCTGCATTAACTTCTATTTGTAAAGTGTTTACTACTCTAGTTGGCAGCATGAACCTAGAAGAGCTGGACCTACAAATGAGGAGGACTTAAAGTCTCATGCATTAGCCAACTTTATTCAGAGCATCAGACAATTTTTACTCTGAGGGTTAAAAAGAATAATATGAGTAAGGTGTTCAATCACAAGGACAAGCCACACATGTAAAAACATGTTTCCATTGAGGCACAGGAATAATAACAGCTGAAGGAAACTCATTTCTATCTGCTACACCTGGGAGGAGCACAAAAATACATTCCAAGAACTATTCTGTGCTTTGAAAAAACTGTCATGTTTTCTTGGTGTGTTCTCACAAACACTCAGAATTCTCACACAACTCCACTTTTAGACCGTGTCCAACAGTAAGGTATGGTATAACTTGCAGCTGAAAACATTTCTGATACTGATCTTCACCATTGTTGACTGCACTAGCCTGACTGCTGTTTCCTCTTCTCCCTTTTCTCAAAAGACAGAATCTGCACTGGCACATCAGGCTTAGGCCTGCAATCCCAGCACTGAGGAAGCTGAGGCGGGCATTTCACCAGGACTGTGGGGCCAGCCTGGGCTGCACAATGAGTTTCCAACAAGTCTGGGCTATAGAGTGAGATTCTGTCTCCAAAAAGAGAAAGAAGAGGAAGAGTACAGGGAGGAGAGGGGGGAGGGGAGGGAGGGAAGAGAAAGGGAAGGAGGGGAGGGAAGAGAAAGGGAAGGAGGGGAGGGAAGAGAAAGGGGGAAGGGGAGGGGAGGGAAGAGAAAGGGAAAGGAGGGGAGAGCAGGGAAAAGAAAGGGAAAGGAGGGGAGAGCAGGGAAGAGAAAGGGAAAGGAGGGGAGAGCAGGGAAGAGAAAGGGAAAGGAGGGAAGGGAAGGGGAGAAGGGGGTAATTCAAGGCAACAGCAAAAGTTTAAGAATAACATCATATGTGATTAAAACTTTATTCTTCACTGTGAATTCCCTGCGTTTAATCAAGAATCTAAGGTTTCCGGGAACCATGTCCTTTCCACAGAGCTAACTGGCTTTTGCTTTATTCCCTATACAGGGTTGTATCAAAGTCCTCCTCTTGAAGTAACTGCTGTGGCTCATGTTGTTCAAAATGTAATGGGCTATGCTCATTTATACTATTTTAATTACTTCCTGAGAGAAGACAGCAAGATCACCAAGAAGGAGGAAAAAATCAACAGTAGTGTATTCCAGAACTGAAAAAAATTCAAGTGGTAGCTCAAAAAATAAAGAATGAGCTACTTTCACGTAAGGTAAAACAGGCAAAAGCCCCAGGAGTCCACAAAACAAAGAGCAGGGGCAAGAACAGAGCAGGGGCCAGAATGGCAGAGCACACGAGCACATGGATATGAAGTGAAAGTAATGTGCTACATGAGACTGTCTCAAAGCAGAAGTTCACCTTTAGACGACTGGAATCCAGCCGCAAAGCTGTGAGTAACGGATCCAAGGACTCAAACTCTGCAAGAACATGGCTGTAGGCTTCTGGTATCACTGGCACAAAAGTCATTTAGCCAGAAAGACGAAGGTTGTTCTGTAATTGACACAGGATTTCTCACTGAAAAAAAACAAACAAACAAACAAAAAACTGCAAAATATTAATTACCACCCATTCAACATATAATAACAATCAACAGAGAAAAAGGCGGCCCATCCCTGGAAGTCGGGTGTTGGGGGGGGCGGGTGGACGGGGCCACACCTAGGTCCCAATTATATGCAAAAGTTTATTCACACTGTGTCATTCCCCAACTCTCAGAGTTTTAGGTCTGGATTTCCAAGTCCCTCCGTAGTCCCATCCCACTATACTATAGAGCAATTTAAGGAAGGAAAAAAAGTAGGACTTGAAAACTGGCCAAGCTCCTTAAAGGTAAGGTAGCAATCCCACTGTGTTTCTTTGTGTCATGAATCACCTGTCTATAGGAAGTTTTCATTAAGAAGCTACCTCGAGGGGGCTGGAGAGATGGCTCAGAGGTTAAGAGCACTGTTTGTTCTTCCAAAGGTCCTGAGTTCAATTCCCAGCAACCACATGGTGGCTCACAACCATCTGTAATGAGATCTGGCACCCTCTTCTGGCCTGCAGGGATATGTGCAGACAGAACACTGTATACATAATAAATAAATAAATCTTTAAAAAAAAAAAAAAAAAAAAAAAAAAAAAAAAAAAAAAAAAGAAGCTACCTCGAGCTGGGAGTGATGGCGCACACCTTTAATTCCAGCACTCGGGAGGCAGATCGCTCCATGAGTTCAAGTCCAGCCTGGTCTACAGAGCGAGTTCCAGGACAGGCTCCAAAGCTGTCTCAAAAAACAATAAAGAACAAAGGCTTTAATAAAAGAAACCATAGAGGAATGAGTAGGGTAAGAATATAAGGCAGTAAAGGCCAAATGAAACATTTTATCTATTTAACTACTCTCAAGTACATTTTTGGGGGGGTTGTGATCAAATGTCACCAATTTACGTGGGAAAAGAGAAAAGAAGTTGGTGATCTTGTTGGTCTTTGTTGGACTTAAAAATTCTCATCATTCGTATGATCAAAAACCCTATGCTTGCCATCCAATCAGTCTGGACAGTACACGACAGACAAAAAAGCACTTGTGTTCAGTGCAGCATTCACCATGGACATGATGCCAGGACCTGCAGCCTTCAAGCTGAGGTTCTTACCATCCTCAGGAGGTTTTACTCCACAGATGGACTTGTCACCAGTGCCATGATGGTACATGAGGTCATCACTTGTGCACTTGAATCCTGGTACAACTCTGTGAAAGCAGGAGCCCTTATAACCAAATCACTTCAGTGATCAGAGTGCAAAAGTTTTCTGCTGTCTTTTGAACTTTATCTGTAAACAGCTTGAAAGAGACGGGCTCAAGGTCTTGCCAATCAATGGCAATGTCAAAGAATACAGTGGAGTTGACCATGGCAGATGTCAAGTAGCTACAAAGCACATCAGTAGCTTCAAAACCTGCTACTCATTAATTTTAACTTCTCAATCTTCATTACCAAGTTAGTGAAGAAGGATGAACAGCAGCAGCAGCTGAGAATATGGCACAGTGGGTAAATGGGGTAATATTTTGTTTGTGATGTAACAAATAAAGCTTGCCTGAAAATCAGAGTATGGAGCCAAGTCACTAGTTAGCCACAGAGGCCAGGCCATGGTGGCACATACCTTTAATCCCAGCACTAAGGAGGTGGAGACAGGAAGTGATATGGCTGGGCTGAGAGAGGAATATAAGGCGGGAGGAGACAGGAGCTCAAGCCCTTTCAGGCTGAGGATTTGATAGAGGTAAGCAGTCTCTCCAGCCGGGCAGTGGTGGCATACGCCTTTGATCCCAGCACTTGGGAGGCAGAGGAAGGTGGATCTCTGTAAGTTCAAGGCCAGCCTGGTCTACAGAGTGAGTTCCAGGACAGGCTCCAAAGCTACACAGAGAAACCCTGTCTGAAAAAAGCTTAAAAAAAAAAAAAGTCTCTGTAGTGGCTGGCTCCTTTACTGAACTTTCAGCATTTACCCCCAATATCTGGCTACAGGTTTTTATTATTAAGACCAATTAGGATTTGTGCTACGGGTAAGGGGTTTGCTGCATAGACATGAGGACCTCAGTTTGGATTTCCAGCACCCACATAAAAGCCTGACATGGTAGCACATCAAGGAAGACATATGATGATATTTTTACCTTTGGCCTCCACATGCAAATGGGCTTGAACACACACACACACACACACACACACACACACCAACAACAACAACAACATACACAAAAAAGAATTAAAAATCCTAAAGCAAACACATACCATGAAAAAAATTAAAAATTCAGAAGCATCTATTTGTATTTTTGTCTATGCTTTATATTTTTGACACTATTTTAGAAGCACATTCATTCCATCAGCAAGTACGTACTGAGCATCACTCATATGCTGGACATTGTTCTAGGAAATAACAAAAAAGGAAAAAAAAAGTCCTAACCTTCTCAGAGCATACCTTCCGGTGGTAAAACATACAGAAATATGTAGAGGCTGGTTTCTCTTATTTTTGTGGTGTGAGACAATCAAACCCAAGATCTTTACATACTTGGAATGTGTTCTATCACACATTTTTCTAAATTATATACATGTAATACAGCTTTAGTCTCTGCTAGTAGTAATATGTTCTTAGTATAACTTGACCTCTATAAGAATTGTATTCTAAAACAAGCAAACAAAATTTAGCATGACTATACTCAAAATATTTGACAATTCCTTACCCAAGAAAAAATTTTCAGTCATTTATCTTTTTTTAATTAATTTGTTTTTATTTATATGCATTGGTGTTTTGTCAGATCCCCTGGAAGTAGAGCTATACACTGTTGTGAGCTGCCGTGTGCGTGCTGGGAATAGAACCTGAGTCGTCTGGAAGAGCATCCTCTGGAAGGGCAGACAGAGCTCTTAACCACAAAGCCGTTTCTCCAGCCCCAAGTCATTTACCTTATTAAGTAGTTAGTAAAATAACAGGGACAGTTGTGAGGACATGATAAATAAAAGAATTCCAGAAATCAGTTCTAGTCAAATAAAAAAATTCACAAATACCATACATGTGTAAATACACACATAGCTCTCGTAAGGGATCACAGTAAGTCAAAGAAAATGTCCTAAAAGGAGTAACACTATTCCCAAGCCAGCCTTTCTCATGAGAAAAGGGGACAGACAGCAGACAGAGCTGAAACAGTAGGGGTGGAGAAGGGCTGAAGGTATTCAGAGAATACAAGTTTTGTCCTCAGTTAAATATGAAATATAAACAATGAAATAATAAAGCTGTGGCCATATAGGGCTCAAGGTACAAAACACTTCCAACCTTAAGCCAAGGAACTTAAACTTAATTTGGCAGGCTGCAGAAAGTAACCGAAGGATGTAGTGTGGAGAGTGTATACAATTCCCATAAAGTACTATGGGCAGATGCTAGAAAACATGGATTTAAAAGTAAGGAGTGAGCTATAAAGAAGTTACGATGAAGCATTCCCATTACCTAGAAAGTCCACAGGAAAGAAGAAAGCCTCTCTCTTGACATTCTGAGTAGAGAAGACTTAAAACTGATTTGTAACTAGTAGTATCTAAAAGCAAAGAATAGCTTCCTTTTCCATATAATGTGATCTCATCTGTACTTCCTTTTTAGTTTCATCTCCCATCTTACTTTCTCCTATTATTCAAATATCCTGTTCTGCTTTCCTTCCATAAATGTGAACTACTGTAGTTTTAGTTATGCTGTTCATTGAATATTCTCAGACCAATAAGCTCTACTTTTCTAAAAAGCTGAGTTTAAACATTACTTCTGTGTGCTGGCAGATTTAAAAACAAAACAAAACAAAACTTTTAAAAACGCTAACCTCATAGAAGATGGCAGCCAATGCTTGCCAAAAATCAGTGAACATCTGACATCTTTTTTTTTTTTTGGTTATTCAAGACAGCGTTTCTCTGTGTAGTTTTGGTGCCCGTCCTGGATCTTGCTCTGTAGACCAGGTTGGCCTCGAACTCACAGAGATCCCCCTGGCTTTGCCTCCAGAGTGCTGGGATTAAAGGCGTGCGCCGCCGCCGCCGCCGCCACCACCACCTAGGTTGTTGTTTTTTTTTTTTTTTTTTTTTTTTCCTAACATCCTTTAAAAGATTGGCTTTCCCAAGGGTTACAAAGCTCACAAAATGTAGGTTTGAAAGTAGAATACACGAGAGAAAAGGGGAAAAAAGGGAGGGCCCAAGAGATGGTTTATTGCTGTGCAGGCCTGGTGACTTTGGTCCCAAGAACTCAGAAAATGGAAAGACAGAACAACTACACAAAGTGTGTGCCGTGTCTTGTCACCTCTTCCCCCAATAATAAATGAAAGTAGAACACACAAAAGATCAAAATGTTTTTTTTCCACTTCCCCTAATTATTTTGATGATAATTCAAAAGTGGCAGACAATGATTGCTGCTCACACAGCCAATGCAAATCACAAATCACAACTTGGTCCGACTAGATGCACGGGAGGAAAGACTCGACAAAGGTCACAAAAATTGAAGAAATTTTATGCAAAGGGAAATTAATAGACTTTATTTCCAGAAGAGAATCTTCCTATTCAAGAAATAATGATTAGGAAACTCTGCCTCAGAAAAATTAACGACTCGCTCATGCATTCATTCATCCATTCAATATTGCGAGTGCCTACCGTGTTCTAGGCCCTGGAGGCGCCGCTGGAGACGCAGGATGAACAGAGCAGTCCCTTACCACAAGAAGCTCCTAGGAAATCACAACTACCTTTTAAGCCGCCATGACTTTAAACTGCATCTGTCGCTATGGAGGACAGGAGTCTGGGAAGCAGGTTTTCCAAGCCAGGCTCACAGAACCGCAGGCTGACAAGCCAGCCGCGGCGCCCCGAAAGCCAGGCGGCCACTTCCCTAAGCAGGCCCCCCCGCACACACCACGCACTGACAGCAGAACCTGGACTTCAGAATCGCTGTCGCCCCGCCCCGCCCCGCCCCGCCCTTGAAACGTCATCCAGGGGCGCCAGGGACCGGGGAAAGCGCTGTTAACGGCACTTCCTCGTCACGTGACGATCACGCCCCTCCCCGCGCGTGGTCCCTCCCCCTCCGGCCGCGGTCGCGATTACGTTCCCTGCGGCCTGCACTGGGAGAGCCGCCGCGGGCCTAGGACGCGCCGCCAATTCAGACCGGATGCTCTCTAGGCAGAATGACGAGCCAAACTGAATCCCCGAAACTCTTCGCCACCCGAGACCGGAGATGGGAAGCAAAACAGGCGGGACTCGGTGGGGGAAGGGCAGGAGCTAGCGGAAGGTGTCATGGCGGCCGCACCGGTGGTCACGTGCCCCGGAGGCCCGCCCTGTCACTTCCGGTCACGTGCCCTCAGCGCCCTCGCAGCCAGCGATGGAGGCGAGACCCCCCGGCAACAGAGGCGGTGGCGACGGCTCTGGCCGCTGGGTTTCAGCCTCGTCCCTGCAGCGGCTGTGAGGAGCGCGGCGGAGCTAAACCTGACCGGACGTGGTTCACGGAGCCCAGGCCGGAGGCAGTAGCTCCCACCTGGTAAGTTGAGCCCGAAGAATGGGGGTGGGTGGGCGGGCGGTGAGGGTCTGACAGGCCCCGGGGGCGCGGAGCGGTGCGGATTCAGCCCCTCGCTGTAGTAGTCTCCACGACCCCACAAGCTGGCTGTGTGGTTTGCCCTTCTTACCCCGAAGTGGGAAGGAGGTGCCCTGACCCTTAATCTACTGCCTAAAGGCATCTGTTCTTCCGCCGAAAGGACTCGAAGGTTTACCGGGTCATACTCATCTGAGAATGAAGGAAGTGAGGCCTCTCCAGGACACTGAGGCTCTTCCCGTTAGAAAGTCTGCCCAGGAGAATCTTTCGATTCTTGTAAGAAGTCCTCACCTTGGTGGCTGCGTGTCTTTTTGCTTCCACCTGTCATCCCGTACACTTCAAACTGTTACTAAAGCGTGAGCCACACACCCAGTTTTAGTTATAACCAGTTTGACAGCCATGTAATGTAAAATGGACCATCTATACATGGAAATATGTGATTATTTTTATAAATTCTCCAATGTTCTCTAAGGCTAAATTACGGTGGAATTGACACTTAAATGCCCATTTTACCGTCTGTAAAACAAGGGTGGGAGAGAGATGTTAAAACTTTTGCCCAGGGCGGCGGTGAGATGGTTCAGCTGGTAAAGGTGCTTGCTGCTAAGCCAGAGTTCCACCCCTGGTACCCACGTGTTGGAAGGAGAGAACCAATTACCGGAAGTTGTACCCTCACATATACACAATTTATTCTTGTTTTTGTTGTGCTTTGTTTTGTTTTTCATTGAAAGACTCCAATTTAAATTAAGGTAAAACAGAGGTTTATGAGTCAGGAATGCAGCCCAAAGCTAAGAGTGCTTGCTGGACATGTGTAAGGTGCTAGATTACATCACCAGAACCGACAAAGAAAAAAATGCAGGGCTGTGGGTACAACTCATTGTAGACTGATTGGAAAGCATGCAGGCCTAGGTACAGAAAACTGAATGGCAATGTTCTCAAAATCCAGACATGTCATTTTTTGTTTGTTGTTTTGTTTTTGGTTTTTCAAGAAAAGGTTTCTCTGTATCGCTGGCTGTCCTGGAACTTGTTTTGTAGACCAGGCTAGCCTCAAACTCACAGAGATCCACCTGCCTTTGCCTCCCAAGTGCTAGAATTAAAGGTGTACACCACCATGCCCTGTCCCAGACTTGTGATTTTTAAAAATCATAAAAAAGCTACAATGAAGCTGAATTTAGGTGGATCAGTGCCCTGTCTCTAAGGACATCTCCTAAAAACACTGAGTCAAATTTGTCAACCTTAAGATTCTTAAGATTCTTTTCTTTTCTTTTTTTTTTTTTTTTTTTTTGGTTTTTCGAGACAGGGTTTCTCTGTGTAGCTTTGCGCCTTTTCCTGGAACTCACTTGGTAGCCCAGGCTGGCCGCGAACTCACAGAGATCCGCCTGGCTCTGCCTCCCGAGTGCTGGGATTAAAGGCGTGCGCCACCACCGCCCGGCTAACCTTAAGATTCTTAAAAGCCAAAACCAGAATAGTTGCATGAAGAGATCATAATACAAGGGACTATAAATACAACCTCTAGTGGCATCCTAATGGCTTGAGGACAACTCTGGAAAGAATTTTGTGCCTATTAGTAGGCTTGAATCCTTTTTGAAGCAGGATCTCCACAGTGTAGTATAAACTGCCTTGAACTCAGCAACACCTCTTCTGCCTCCCAAGTGCCAGGGGATTGCAGGCTTGAGACAACACACCCAGTTTATATCATCTGCACTTAAAGGGAGAGATCATCTGCTGTATTTACTTGGCCAACTGAGCAGTGCAACAGTTCGATGAATTTGAATTTCTCTTATATAAATTTCTTTCTTATATCTGTAGAAGTACAGATATAAAAAAGCAGTTTTAAGAACTAGGCTTGGTGGTGGCACACACTGTTAGTCCCAGCACTTGCAAGGCAGAGGCAGGTGATTCTCTTGAGTTTGAGGATAAGTCCCAAGCTAGCCAGAGCTACATAGTGAAACCCTATCTCAGAAAAAGAAAACTGTAGGTGGAGTTTTTCTGTTCCAACTGCCTGCTCACAAATAACTGACAGCCACTTCCCAAATACCTGACTTGGAGACAATATAAATTATAAATGCTAGGCTGATAGCTCAAGCTTGTTACTAACTAGCTTTTACAACTTAACCCATTTCTGTTGATCTATGTGCTGCCCTGAGACTTGTGGTTTTTACCTCTATCCCATTTTGTGTATCCAGCTTGTTCTTCCATCTGGCGGGCAACTCCTGACTCCCCTTTCCTCATCCCATCATTATCAGTTTAGCCTTCCTGCCTAACTTTGTCCTCCTGTTCAGCTATTGGCTAGTCAGCTTGTTTATTAAACCAATCATAGCATATATTCACATAATGTACAGAAAGGATTGTTCCACAGCAGAAAAGAAAGGTAATTAAGTGAATGCAGAGGAGTTCTGAGTTCTTTAAAAATACTTGGAAGATTATTACACTCAAAAAAAAATGTGGGTGTGGTGGTACACACCTTTTGATCCTAGCACTGGCGTTCTCAAGTTTAGTGATATACTCTTATCAGCATGCAGTTTTTATTAGTGGGTATTTTCCTTCTATCATGCACTTAGTATTTTCCCTAATACTTCGTTTGTGAAACCATCCTTATAACAATAACACCCCACTTTGGTTTCCTTTTAATTTTTGTGGTTTTGTTTTGGGGGCAGGGGTTGCCTACATGTATGTCTGCACCCACCAACTGTGTGCCTGGTGCCTGAGGAAGCCAGAGGAGAGCATCAGATCCTCTGGAACTAAGATTACAAACAGTTGTAAGCCACTGTGTGGGTGCTAGCAATCAAACCCAGGTCCTCATCAAGAACAGCTCTTAACTGATAAATCATCTGTCTGTCCAGCCACATTTGGTTCCTTATTACATACTTCCAAAGTTTTATTTTCTTTTGCTGTACTGATAAAACATTTTTGGATTGCTTAATAGCAAGCATTCTAGAGCTCTTTTCACTCATTGTTTTCTTTAAGACAGGATCTTAATGTGTATATCAGGTTGCCCTTGAACATGGCAGTTCTTCACTCTGCCTTTGATATCTGGGCAGATATCCATGTCTTATGCTAGTAGATACAGCACACTCTTGTAAACCCTCCTTTCCAGGAGGCAAGAATGGTAAGGAGTTTATTTTTCTGTATACTTTGGAAGAAGAAGAGGTGGGTAATGGAAATTCAAAGATAGTAATTAAAGATTTCTGTTTGACCAATGTAAATTTTTCCTAACATTTCTTTCTAGGGCAGGATCCAATTTTGGGAATCTTTGTGAGAAATGACACTGGTCTATGAATAGCTATAGTATCCTGTAGTTGAGTTGAGGATGTATGTGCAAAGGTTTCTTGTGTCTTGGCAATACTGTATTCTTTAATAAAGATTTTCTTTCGCTGGGCGGTGGTGGCGCACGCCTTTAATCCCAGCACTCGGGAGGCAGAGCCAGGCGGATCTCTGTGAGTTCGAGGCCAGCCTGGTCTACAAAGTAAGTTCCAGGAAAAGGCGCAAAGCTACACAGAGAAACCCTGTCTCGAAAAACCAAAAAAAAAAAAAAAAAAAGATTTTCTTTCAATGTCACAAATACGTATTAGACCCTTCTGAGGATTACGCTGTGCTGCTGGGTGCCATACTATAATGAATAGAACACATTGAATCATGATCTTTGTGAAGCTTGCAGTCTACCAAGGGAGACATACATGTTTTTTCATGTATGTCTCTATTTAATGCTGGAAGGTAAAATACAATGATCCCATAGCTGTTACAGATTTCATGCTATGATTTCCAGTGTGTTAGAAACCTCTGGAAGTCAGAACTATTTAAAGTATGCATATTTCCTAAATCCCAAATTGGGCTGCTGGTTCAAGAAAGTGTCAGATGTTTCATGCTGCCGGGCGGCAGTGGCACACGCCTTGTTTCATGCTAAACAATGCCTGCTTCAGGGATATTAGGGCTAAGGAGAGCTACCTTAGTGGAACTTCACTCACGGGTTCCATCTGTAAGAAAAACATGGTACTATGAACCCAAACTGCATTACAAAGATCTCAAACCACTTACCAGTATGATCTTTAAAACAAATGATGATTTGTTTGTGGTGGAATTTTGAAGTATAATGCTTATAGTTTAAAACAGAGAGTTTTTTTGTAAAGTTTTTAGTCATGCCTTTACATTGTAAAATATTAAGGAAATATGTTATATAGTATGTACATATTCAACACATTTTTCTGAAAACTGGTGTATCCTTTAATTTTGTATATTTGCTTACAAGACCTTGATTTTGGAGACTATTTTGTTTCTTTTTTTTTTTCATTAAATGATTTTTTTCTTTTTATTGAAAATAGATTTTCCCCCTATCACATAATATATCCTGAGTATAGTTTCTCCTCCCTCTGCTCCTTCCAGTTCCCATCCAGATCCCCTTGCAAAGGATAATAACAAAATAAAATATAGTAAGATAAAACAAAAACTAACACATCAGAATTTGGCAAAACAAACAGAAGGAACATAGCCCAAGAGAAGGCAAAAGAAACAGAGACCCACACGTTTACACACTCAGGAACCCCATAAAAACCCTGAACTGGAAGCTGTAATATAGTCAAAGGACCTGGTGCAGACCCATGAAGGCCTGCCTGTGCATGCTGCCTCAGGAGAATTACTTAAATAAATTTATTAGCAGGGCATGGTGGTGCACTCAGGAGGCAGAGGCAGGTGGATCTCTGTGAGTTCCAGGCCAGCCTGGTCTACAGCGTAAGTTCCAGGACAGCCAGGGCTGTTACACAGAGAAACCCCGTCTCAAAACACCCCCACCCCCCAAAGTAAGTGCTATGCAGAGAGTATTAGAAAACAGTAACAACTTCAGAGATTAGAATCCACTGGGAAAAAAAATGAAACCAGTTGAGGGGAGAGAGAAAAATGTATCAGATCAGAAAACAAAGACATACACATGTAGCCTCGGGCAAGGTTTTAACTATAAAGTCTTGTAACAGATAATTCCATAAAATAATACATCAATTCATTGATCATATTAGATTTAAAGTAGCCTACAGCAGTATTTTTCACAAAAGAAACACTATGGCTCTTACAGAGTTCTATTGGGAAGAACCCAAGGAAACTCCTCCAAGGAATCTGAAAATCACAGAAGCCATTGTAGGGTAACCCCAGTGGGTCTATTAGCTCTCCCAAATGTGTCCTCTTTACACTTAACAAAGATACTACAGATGACCAGAGAAACTTGGCAAGCAAATTTTCTGAGACAATTGACAGTTGTGCCCAGTGTTCAATAACTTATCTCTGAAATTTTTAATTTTTAAATGGGGAGGATTAACCCAGGGCCTAGAGAATGCTGAGACAACATTCAACCTCTAAGCTACATGTCAGCCCTGCCTTAAATAAATTTTAGTGGAAATGGTTTCTGTGTTATATAGGAAAGGCCATTGTTAAGTACTGAAACTCAGTTCTATTGATGTGCTGAACTCTTTACTTTCCAGGTTCTGTCTTTACCTCATTTGCTTCTTTACCTGCCCCACTCAGGTGCTTCTGTTATTTTCCAAGCCCAGCCCAGTTCATTGGAAACTTGTTCTGGCGCTTTTATTCAAACATTATTTGGGTAATTATGTGGTAACGCCCTCCTAACTTCTCTCCAATCTTTCACAGGTTTCGATTGATGTTTCCTAAAATGTGTTTTATATAGTACACAGTATCATTTTACATTCTATGGTCAGGGTGAGCGTTTAAGTTTTTCCTCGTTACTTGTTAAAATATCTATACAAAGTTAATATTAAGCATTTAACAGATGCTGGGCTGTGGTGTTGCAACGCCTCTAATCCTAGCACTTGGGAGGCAGAGGCAGGCAGATCTCTGAGTTTGAGGCCAGCCTGGTCCACAGAGTGAGTTCCAGGATAGCCTGGCTACACAGAAAAAAACGGGTGTGGGGGGGGGGGGTATATTTCCTAGCTCCATAAATGTTACAAAGTTAACATTTATAAATTAAAATATAAATATTTATTCTTGCAGAATTACAGGTAACTAAAACTGTTTGAGTTCTTACCCACATGTTATTCTACATTTGGTTTTATAGAGAATCAACTGTTGGGACGACTTTTTTTGAGGTGGTGAGGGGACTTTTTTTTTTTTTTAACATCGTTTTGGGCCAGGGTTTCCCTGTATGTAGCCTTGGCTGTCCTAGAGCTTGCTATAGAATAGACTGGCCTGGACCTTGCAGCCATCATTTTGCCGCCCCTTCCTAAGTGCAGGTGATTTTATTCACTCTATGGGTGCATGTGTGCATACAAACTCACAAAACACAACTTAACTGGGAAGTCAAAGGACAACTGACAAAGGAATCAGTTCTCTGTTGTCATCTTGTGGGATCCAGGGATTAAATTCAAGTCATCACCTCACACAATGCAGAAATACATACATATTTTTTAATAGATAATCAGGGAGAAAAAAATCAACTTGTCTATCCTTCTAGTCGTACATATAGAACATACATGACATGTATGTAGTGTAACTCTGAGATCAGCCTGACAAAGACAGAAACCTAGTCCTATTTATTGGATGCTTCAGAAAAACATCTTGACATCTCACATCCAGTTTCCTTATCTACAAAACCTAACTAACAATAGAGCCTGCTTCATAAGATTATTAAGTCGGGACTAAATGAGATTAAATAAAGCCTATAATGGCACCTTGTATTATCTGCCATTGCTTTTTCCTCAAGACCTCCCCTCCCCACTTTGAAAATAGGGTCTTACTATAGCACACACTAACTTTGAACTCTGATCCTCTTCCTCACAATCCTGGGTATAAGGATTGTAGGCATACCATTACCAGCATTCCTATACTAAATGAAATTAGGGTGATACAAACCAGGAATTAGCTGCTTGAGAAAAGAAAGAATTAACTAGAAATAAGCCTTGGGGGAGCTTTGGGGATGTTCCAAAAGTGTTCCATGTGGTTTGTAGGCATATACAGTTTTTAAAATAGTCAGAATGCCTTTTGTTGGTTTGTTAATTGTACATCTGTTTATTTTTAATTTGTATGGGTGTTTTACCTGCGTGTATGTATGTGTACCAGAGGCATAGTATGCCTGCAGAAGCCAGAGAGGGTGTTGAATCAAACTGGAGTTACAGATGGTTGTGAACTACCACGTGGGTGCTGGGTATCCAACCTGGGTCCTCTGGGAGAGCACCATGTGCTCTTAACCACTGAGCCATGTCTCCAGCCCCTATACATCTATTTTTATTTACTTATTTTTAACCTACATTGATGTGGTTGATTTCTTTTTCTCTCTTGCCTCCCTCTTAGCACCTTACAGCCATCATGGCAACTTCATCTGAAGAAGTGTTGCTGATAGTGAAGAAGGTTCGTCAGAAGAAGCAGGATGGAGCACTGTACCTCATGGCAGAAAGAATTGCTTGGGCACCTGAAGGCAAAGATAGATTTACAATCAGCCATATGTATGCAGATATTAAATGTAAGTCACATGTACTAACATCTGATATGTAGTCCGACGGTTTTGTATTTTATATTAGAAGAACATACAGTGGTAATTATAAAATAGGATCATCAAATATACACTGTGCATTGCAGATTTACGTAGTGTAAACCTGCTTCATTAAAAAAAAATTTTTTTCCATGTGTGCTTTAAAAAGTTGCATAATAGTCCACTGAGTAGATATACAGTCTGGTATATAACTGTTCTCTCTTATTATTTTAGAATTTTTTTACTGCAGATAGTTTCACATTATAAAACTGTGTGCTAGGGGCTGGCTGGAGAGATGGCTCAGAGGTTAAGAGCATGGCTGCTCTTCCAGAGGACCTGAGTTCAATTCCCATCAGCTACATGGTGGCTCACAACCATCTGGTGCTCTCTTCTGGTGTGCAGGCATACATGCGGGCAGAACACTGTATACATAATAAATAAATCTTTAGCCAGACAGTGGTGGCGCATGCCTTTAATCCCAGCACTTGGGAGGCAGAGGCAGGTGGACCTCAGTGATTTCAATGACAGCCTGATCTACAAAGTGAGTTCCAGGACAGCTAAGACTGCTACACAGAGAAACCCTGTCTCAAAAAAAAAAAAAAAAGAAAAAAGAAAAAGAAAAAAAAACCTGTGTGCTAATATCATTGAGGTTTTGTAGGTAGATTGGTAGATGATGCCAGATTGTCCCTTCACAAAAACTTTGCATTTAGGCAAGTTACCTAATTATGTTCTATGGCCATTATCTGCTGAAAAAATAGATTTAACTTTATAACGAAAGTAGATGGGAGATATACAGAGCTTTTGAGGTCACAATAGGGACTATTGGGGATCAGACCCAAGGACTCTTTGCATTCTGGGTGCACACTCTGCCACTGAGTTACAATCCTTTGCCCAAGAACATTCAACTTGTAAAGGCTAAAATAAACACCTCCCTTTTCCATATTTGCAAGGTTATCTTGGGATTTATTCAGAATGTATTGTATTTTGGAGTTGAACAGTAGGTTTAAGTGCACTAGAAATTTGGAATCTTTAATTTGAAAGCAATTTCTACAATTCTACAATCATCTAAACTAGATAGATAGATAGATAGATAGATAGATAGATAGATAGATAGATAGATAGATATCTGCTGGGTAGAAACCTATTGTCTCCCACATGTTAGACAAGCACTCTACCACTTAGCCACAGCCATGGCCCTTTACTAAGATCTTGAATAAGAGCAACCCAGGAGAGTCCTTAACTGTGATCATTAGTGTAGATCCACTTATTTCCCTGGATTTAACAATTTTTTCGCCGGGTAGTGGTGGCGCACGCCTTCAATCCCAGCACTCAGGAGGCAGAGCCAAGTGGATCTCTCTGAGTTCGAGGCCAGCCTGGTCTATAGAGCGAGATCCAGGACAGGCACCAAAACAACATGGAGAAACCCTGTCGGGGGGCAGGGGGCATTTCATAGGTAAAAGTCTTGTGTAGATTTCAAGCACTATGGTACTTCCAAAGCCAGAAAGCTCTGAGCATGCAGGTAGGCATCCTTTATGTATAAGTAACAGTTCTTTCCCAGAGATTCAACTCCCTGTAACTGTTGGAAATGACTAAGATAACTACCTTTTTCCATTGAAATAACTTAGAATTTAAATTTCCCAAAGAAATAATATTTAAAACAATTCCTTTTATAACTGGGAGCTATTTATGTTAGTATTACTTAGAAATAGGAAATGAAAGACTGGGTAGGTGGTGCAAGCCTTCAGTCCAGCACTCAAGATGCAGAGACAGGTAGATCTACATGGCAAATTCCAGGCCAGTCAGGGTTACGTGGTGAGACCTTGTTGTGCCCCGTGCCCACCCACCCACCCCCAAAAAAAGGTAAGAAAGAAAGAGAAGGGAATAGGAAATAAGCTCCATGTCTTTACAATAAATATACTTTTATACCCACAGTGTACAAAAAGAATATGCCAGTCTCCCATTTTTCCACAGTATAAGCTGTTGAGTATATAATCCAATCTAGAGCTGTATCAGAACAGTTTGCATCAGGAAAATGCCTATTCTGAAAGAAGCCATTGAAAGTTGTAAATAATAAATGATTCAAGTAAAATGAACAGTATGTACCCATCATAACAGAAGTTGGCTAATTAAACCAAAGTATATGGGGCTGGAGAGATGGCTCAGCAGTTAAGTGCTATGGGATGGTCTGTATGTCAAATGTGTTGCTGATTGGTCAATAAATAAATCACTGATTGGCCAGTGGCCAGGCAGGAAGTATAGGCGGGACTAACAGAGAGGAGAATTGAGAGAACAGGAAGCTGGGTGAGAGAGACACTGCCAGCCGCCACCATGACAAGCCGCATGTGAAGATGCCTGTAAGCCACGAGCCATGTGGCAAGGTATAGATTAATAGAAATGGATTAATTTAAGCTATAAGAACAGTTAGCAAGAAGCCTGCCAGGGCCATACAGTTTGTAACCAATATGTCTCTGTGTTTACTTGGTTGGGTCTGAGTGGCTGTGGGACTGGCGGGTGAAAGAGATTTGCCCTGACCGTGGGCCAGGCAGGAAAACTCTAGCTACAGTTAAGAGCTTGTATTGCTCTTCTCAAGAACTGAGTTCAGTTCCCAGCACCCACATCAGGCAGCTCATAACCACTTGAAGCTCTAGCTCCAGAGGGATCTGATGCTTCCAGGTTCCTCAGATACCTGCACTCATGTGCACATAGCCATACACAGATGCATGCACATAATTAAAATAATGAAATCTTTTTTTTAAGAGGAACATGACTTCTCAGAACAGGAACCCAAACCAGAGCAAGGATGAAGCAGTGGCTATGTACACTGGAGGCATGTATAGTGAGAATTCAGAAAATTACAGGTGTCTTTAAACATCTAAGTATAGCTTCTCTGAATAATGTACATGCCTCTAATCTCAGCCCTTAAGGGGCTAAGGAAGAAGAATTACAAGTTCTATGTAGTGAGACCCGGTCTCAAAACAAAACAAAAAGCCTGGGGGAACGCGATTGATTGTTTTGGAGGGACAGAATAATGCAACATGAAGGCTGATGGTTAAATATGTTCATTTTTGCTAAAATATTTCATCTAAACTATTGGTTTAGAAGCGTCATCTTTGAGACCAAAATTTCTGTTTAAAGTTTATAAAATCTGTCTAGACAAGCTGGGTAAAGCGGCACATTTCATAATCCCAACACTCAGGAGACAGCAGAGCCAATAGGGTTATCAAAAATTTGAGGCCAGTGTAGACTTAAGTAAAAAGTTCCATGTTTCAGGCCAGTTTGGACTACAAAGAGAGAGACGTTCTCTGTGTGTGTCTGTCTTCCCCCTCGCCCCATACACACACATATCAGAAGTCTCTATATTAGTGAGAACTCTGTACGGCATGCCACACTGCCATGAGTTGCCTATTTAGTGGGACAGAGCCCTCCATCTCTGATTCCTCTTTGAGAAAGGAGAAGCACTGTTGCCATGACAGCCATTTGTTAAGAACATAGATAGAGAGATGACTCAAATGTTAAAAGAGTACTTGCTGTTCTTGCAAAAGACCCCATGCCAGCTCCCAACCATCTGTAACTCCAGTTCTAGGGTGGATCCAACACCCTCTTCTGGCTTCCTTGGGCACCAGGCCACACACATGGTACACATACGTACATGCAGGCAAAATACATAAGAAAAAGAAAGACCACGGGTTCTGCTGTGTGCATATATTGAAGCACTTTCAATCTACATATGGTGGTGGTTATGATGAGGAAGAAAATCTTCAGGGACTAGGAATGTAGCTCAATAGGTAGGGTACTTATATAGCATATACAAAGCTCTGAGTTTAGTCCCTGGCATTACATAAACCCAGGGTGGCAGCACATTCTATATCCTAGCACATAGTAGGTAGAGAAAAGAAGATCAGAAGATCAAGGTCATCTTTGGCTACAAATAGAGTTTGAGAAAAGCCTGGGCTATATTGGAGGCCCTGCCTCTGAAGAAAAAGTCCCATTGATTGTGGGCTCTGGCCTCTTCTAGCGTATACTACAGTAGGCTTATATCAAATATTCTCAGTACCTGTGTGCTTGGGGTTTGTTGAGAGACAGGTAAGTTTTTGCATTGCTGAGAATCAAGTGTAGGGTCCTCATAGGAGATGACCAAGAGTTCCACTAACTGCTACTACCTCCCAGGTTGTTCCTTAATCATTCACTTTAAGTTTCTTTTTTTTTTTTTCTTCATATTAAAACATTTTTGACAGTGTCATACATGTATATAATGTATTTGAGTTATTTTCACTTCCTTTTGTGGCAGTGTCTCCTATATCAGAAGCTAGGCTCAGGCTTGAAATTATAGCCCAGGATGTCCTTGAAATTCTGAGTGTCCTTGTCTAATTAGCTTCATGCTTCTTGTAGGCCAGAAAATCAGTCCAGAAGGAAAAGCTAAAATTCAGCTTCAGCTGGTCCTGCATGCAGGGGACACAACAAACTTCCATTTTTCCAATGAAAGCACAGCGGTGAAAGAGCGGGATGCAGTGAAGGACCTCCTTCAGCAGTTGCTGCCCAAGTTCAAGCGGAAAGCCAATAAAGAACTGGAAGAAAAGAACAGGTGAAAGTGGAGATTCTGCTCCCCCACTTTCCTAGGGGCTTGGCACATCTCCCTTCTGTAGGAAAATAGGATCCATGCTGTTATTGCCTCTAATTCTCCACTTTTACCATGTGTTAGCTGTATGACTTCCGGCAAACAAGACCATGCAGCCCCAAAGTTACTGCATGAAGCCTACCATTTGATTAGGATTCTTGACATTACAAAACACTGTGGTTCCTTGCTCTTTCTCCAGTTCTTATTACAGAGACGATACTAAACTATTAGAGGTGTGTTTGTAAATAAGAAACCAAGAATCCATACTGTGGGGTTTTAGACTTCTGAGTCCCACCTCTGCAGAGGGTCTTTCTCCCCATGTGCCTTGTTCTGTGTTTCCTTACCCCCTAATAAAAGCCTTTATTAAATTATTTAAAAAAATAATAATCTTTTAAAAATCCATACTGTGAAAGATTGAGATAGAAAAGCATTGAAATGTCCTGGTAAGAGAAATTATTTCATTAATATCTGTCCAAGTTATTGGTACTTACAGTTTCTTGTGCTTGTCAGAATGATGAATAAGTCCTGGGAACTCTATGCCTGTCCCTTCTCTTGTTCACCCTTATGTGTGGGAGAATACAGTACTATTCAGATACAAAGTGGACTTTGTATTGCAAGAATGGAAAGCTGTATAAGACCAATTCTTTGTCTCAGAAAATTTAGTCTGCTTCTTAAAACTTCCTTCCCTTTATTTGTATTTCATTTATTACTCTAAAAATTATTTAATCCAATGACTTCTGCTGCTGAGTCATCACAAAATGAAGGTGTCATGTGAATATCACAGAAGTTTAACTACATTTACTGTATCTATCACCAGAATGCTCCAAGAAGATCCTGTTTTATTCCAGCTCTATAAAGACCTTGTTATGAGCCAAGTGATCAGTGCTGAGGAATTCTGGGCCAATCGTTTAAATGTGAATGCAACAGATAGTTCTGCATCCAGTCACAAACAGGATGTTGGCATTTCTGCAGCATTTCTGGTATGTGACCTTTTTAGATTTCTGAAGGGAAAACTCTAGTATTTTTATAATAGAGACATTTAGGGGTTGGAGGAGCATATCTGTAATACCAACACTTAGGAGGTAGAGGCAGAAGGGTCTGTGGTTCAAGGCCAGTCTCAATATCATAATTATTTTTCTATAGCTGTAATAAAACACTATGACCAAGGCAGCTTTTAAAGAGTTAATTGAGCTTTCAGTTCCAGAGGGTTAGTGTTTATGATGGGTGAGCAAACGTGTGGCAGCAGGCTGCTAGAAAACTTAACATCTCTGGGATTGGTGTGAGACTTTTGAAACCTCAAAACCCAACCACAGTGCTATACTTGGTCTAGCAAGGCCATACCTCCTAATCTTCTCTTAGCAGCCACTAACTGGGAACCAAGTATTCAGATGCCTGAGACTTATGGAGCATCTCATTCAGACCACCACCCAAATATGTGAGAACATGTCTCAAACAAAAAAAAAAGAACGTCCTCTGGATTGGGGTTGTGTATAAACATAGGCACACGTGTGCCATCATGTGTGTGTGGAGGTCAGAGGACAGTTTTAGATGTTGGTCCTTGACTTCTGCTTTGTTTGAGCCAAATCTCCTGTGGGTTGGGGGCTTTGTTTGTTTTCTGCTGCATATGTCAGGCACCCTGGCCCATTCACTCAGAGTTGCCCCTGTTCCCACCTCCTATTTTCCTGTAGCAGTACATGGATGACACATACATGCCCTACAGAATCCAGCTTATCTAAGTAGGTTCTAGGCATTGATACTCAATCTTCCTGTGCTTTACTCACTGAGTCGTCTTCCCAAGCCAAAAAAGCCATTTCTCTTGAAAATTCTGACATTTTCTTTGAAGTAAATTAGTAAAAATTTTGTTGTCTCCAGATGTAATGGCACATGCCTTTAATCCCAGCACTCAAGAGGCAGGGGGCAGGTAGATCTCTGTGAGTTCAAGGAAGCCTGTTCTATATAGTGAGTTCCAGAACAACTACATAGTGAAACCTGGTCTCAAAAAGAAAGAAAATTTTGTTGTCAATGATAGCCTTCTGAAATAATCTTTTAAATGCAAGTATTATTTTTACATCAAGATAAGATCTTGCTGTGTAGCCCTGGCTGGCCTCAAACTTGGAGTGATCTTCCTGCCTTTTCTTCTAGAGAGGTAAGATTGCAGATGTGTGCCACCACACCCAGCTCTGGTACTTTTGTAAAATGATTGCTGTGTTTTACTCATAATACAGAGTAAAATGTACAGAGACTGCAATCATTTAGAAAAAATAAGACTATAAAACATTTAATAGAAAAATTAGGGCTATCTTATCTTTCTAGTTAGGAAATGGATTTTTTTATAGGAAAAGAATAAGAACAGTATTTACTTATTAACAAAAATTTGAATAGGAGGCCAGGAATGGTAGTGTGCATCTGTAATCCCTGCACTTGGGAGGCAAATGCAGGAGTATCTTGAGTTCAAGGCCAACCTGGACTACATAAAGAATTCTAGCCTAAGCTGGTTCCATAGAATCCCTGTCTCAACAGACAAGCAAAAAACTGAGTAGCTGTTACACATATTCAGTACGTTTCTGGGTGATTAGTAGTGAGTCAAATTCATAAACCCTTTCTTTTTTTTTTTCTTTTTTTTTTTTTTTTTTGGTTTTTCGAGACAGGGTTTCTCTGTGTAGCTTTGCGCCTCTCCTGGAACTCACTTGGTAGCCCAGGCTGGCCTCGAACTCACGAAGATCCCCCTGGCTCTGCCTCCCGAGTGCTGGGATTAAAGGCGTGCGCCACCACCGCCCGGCCATAAACCCTTTCTTAAGGAAACCAGTTAGCCAGTGTCTAAACTATTAGCTAAGGTTCACAGCAGTTTTGGCAACTATACAACTTCTGTTTTAAAACTGCAGTAGATCTCTGATGTTGGCTGCTCTTGAATATGTCTGTTTAGACATTTCAGACTTCCAAAGAAGCAGACTTACAAGTCTCCCCAGAATCTGATAAGCAAGTCCAGGCTTCTTTGAGCGCTGTCTCTATATATAGAGTTGGTGTGTGGGGCTTGCTCTGTCTGCAGATTGCTCAGAAAGTCTGTTTCACCTCTGTATTATCCGTTGGGAGCTTAGACATACATACTCTGCAAATATCTAACAAAGGTATATAAGTACATATATTTGTGATCTTTGTTTTAGGCTGATGTCCGGCCCCAAACAGATGGATGTAATGGTTTGAGATATAATTTAACTTCTGATATAATTGAATCTATATTTAGGACCTATCCAGCAGGTAAGAAGAGTCAGTTACTGATTTTTAACTTTAGATCATTAAAGGAATTGTTTAGGTAAATTCTATTTATAGCAATGAAAATCCTCTTTTATTCCTGATGAAATATAACATAGCATGTAAAAATATTTTTCTCAGTTCCTGACATGGTAGATGCAAAGGGTTCAGTAAATGATTCAAGTTCAGTGCAGTCATTCTTTCTGTCAGTGGCTCTTTAGCCCTCAGCACAGCCAGAATAAAATGAATGGTACAGATATCAGTAAGTGAGCTGTTGCGCCCCACTCCCAGCTCATCCCTCTTTGTGTATACAGAATGACCTTCCCAACCCATGCCTTGACCCCAGCCCTGATGGTTTTTGATAGCAGCCAAGAGTGAGAACCACTGCTTGCTCACTTACTCTACTCACTGAACAGTACTCCTCGAGCCAGATACTGTCTTGTCTCACTTGCCTGGAGATGCCTGCTGGCCACCTCTAGACAGTGCTTTGTAGCCTTCTTAATGCTGCAGCCCTTTAGTACAGTTCCTCATATGGTGACCTCCAACCATAAAATTATTTCGGTGCTACTTTATAATTGTAATTTTGCTACTGTTATGAATTGTAATGTAAAATACCTGATATGCAGCTCCCAAAGGGGTCACAACCCACAGGTTGGGAACCACTGTTTTAGAATATCAGCGCAGACTGTAGTGTTTCCTGTTCTAAGGCCCTTTCCATATACATTTAATCATCATAAATATCCTGTGAAGTAGGTACTGTTAATATCTTTCTAATAAGGAACTAAAGTATAAAGAAAAAAGTCTGCTCCAGGGTCACCTAAACAATAAATGGCAGACCTGGTGCTTCTGAACGCTGATCACTAAACTGGAAGCTTCCAGGAGAGTTCAGCTGGTAATGCTATGAGTATTAAAAGTTTTATTCTCCCATCAACTAACACTGCCTTGTATTAGTCAGGTCTAATTTCCAGGTTTGGTATTGAAAAAAATCTTCCCAGTGTGTAAATGATGTCTATAGTTTGTAAAGATTCATAAATTTTATTCCATATTTATAATCCTGTAGTACATGAGTGTCATGAGAGCTTTTAGTCTTCATCCAGTTCCTAAGGTGGAAGGTTCTTAAGAAATGGGAACTCATTTATATTATATAAGATATCTTATGTGGGTTTTTTCTCCCCACAGTAAAAATGAAATATGCAGAAACTGTACCACACAACATGACAGAAAAGGAGTTCTGGACACGTTTTTTCCAGTCCCATTATTTTCACAGGGACCGACTAAATACAGGATCAAAGGATCTCTTTGCAGAATGTGCCAAAATAGATGAAAAGGGTAAGTGTCTCTCCCTGGCACCCTGACACTCACCTTGCCATTCTTGACTGTTAGAGCTATTAGTAACATTTTTAAAATATATCTGAGAAAGATGAACTTTGAACCAGTTTTTTCATTGATTTTCTAGGATTAAAAACAATGGTTTCATTAGGAGTGAAAAACCCAATGCTAGATTTGACAGCTTTGGAAGATAAACCATTAGATGAGGTAAGAAGTGACAAAGAGACAAAATTGTCTTTTCTTGGTTTTCAGTATTGTTTATATTTTAAATATGCCCTAACTTAGATGATCCACTTGTAATACCCGAAAATAAGAATCTGTTAACTTGTGCTCACTTCGGCAGCACATGCACTAAAATTGGAACAATACAGAGAAGATTAGCATGGCCCCTGCACAAAGATGACATGCAAATTCGTGAAGCGTTCCGTATTTTTATAAAGAAAAATGAAGAAGAAAAAACAAAGAATACTGTTAACTTGTCAGAAGTGCTTTTTAGTATGCAACAGGCACTGGGTTTGAGTCCCATAATTTAGGGAAAAAAAAAGAAAATTTTTTTTTTTTTTTTTTTTTTTTTTTTTTGGTACTGCTGTTTGCCATTAAAATTGTCTTAGGATACCATTGAGTTGACTCAGTGGAGGAAAGTGCTTGCTTCACAAGCCTGACCACCTGAGTTTGAGCCACAGAACCCGCTGTGGGAGGATAGAACCAACTCCCAAAAGTTGTCCTGTGACCTCCACATGAGCACCCATACTCACACACATACATCATACACAAGTGCTATAAGTAAGTTAAAATTGCCTTAGAGAACTGAGTTCTCTGTGAGTTGCTTAACCTTTTTAGAAATAATTTTTAAGCTTCCCCATAAGCAGTTCTCCAGAAACTAGACTCACCCCATTGTTCCAGTAAACAAGCATACATCTATTTGCTTATCTGCTAGCCTCTACTTATATTATTAACCCTTAAACAAGTTATGACTCCAGGCTTCCTGTTCATTTCTTTGAATACTAATTATGTAATGATGAATTCTATATAGCCCTCATCTAACTCCAAAGGTCTCAAATCATTTACCCAACTGTAAAATTGGTATTTACTACTTAGATATTTCCTTTTTCCTTTTTTGAAAAAAAATATTTTTTTAGTTTGTCTGCCTGCTTGTCTAAATGGGTGCCATGTACATGCAAGTGCCCATAAATGCCAAAAGAAATATACCCTGGAACTGAAGTTACAAACAGTTGTGAGTTGCCATATGGATGCTGGGAACTAGGCCTGTTCCCTTTGCAAGTGCTCTTAACCACTGAGCAATCTCTTCAGTCCATCTGCTTAGATATTTCACATGCAGAATGAAACAAACCTTTGATGATCCTCATGAACCTGTTCTTGGCTCTTCCATATTTTATTTTAAAAGCATTAACATTTGCTTAGGTGACTTTGAACCTCCTCCTCTCCAGTAATGTTGATTATGTTCCCTCATAGTTCCTTTATTTCCTAACCTTAATGAACTGGCTTACAGGGTTTTAGCAATTCATCAAATAATTACAAAGAATTTATATGATGTGCTAGGGAAGGCCACTGAACAAGAATAGGCAGACTCATGGCAACTACACTTTGCTGAGAGCAGATTGATTGGCATTTGTCAAATGAAAAAAGTAGTATATTTTTTGAAGGTGAAATGTTGAAGAAAACAGAAAGGGTGGTATGGATAACTGCCGGGCTTGGGGGTGGTTATAGTTATACCTTAGAAAGTTGATCACGTGCCTCGACTAACAATTGGAAAATGTAATAAAACCAGAAGTTGCATCTTTATCTTCTTGTTTGTTCATTTTGAGCGTGTGTGTGTGTGTGTGTGTGTGTGTGTGTGTGTGTGTGTGTACACGCACGTATGTACAGGGACAACCTCGGTTATTGTTTCTCAGCTTCCATCCACCTTTTTCATTTTCTGTTTCTTTAGACAGCTGTGTACATGGGTATGATGAATTTTAGTCATGTTCATCCACTGCAACCCCTGCTGTTCCCCCGCTCCTGCTAAAACCCTTCCCAATAAGAAGTCCTTCTACTTTCATGTCTTTTGTATGTGTGTGACCCACTGAGTTTTGTCAAGGTTTCTTTCATGAACATGGTAGCAGTTTATTTACTGGAGCATGGGCAGCTTATCAGTGACTATACTACTGAAAAAAATGACACTCCTTTCCTCAGAGGCAATTAACTGTCAGTAGTCCTGGGCTCGTACCCCTCCCATGATGAAATGGTCATACCTGATCTTAGGCAGGTCTTGTGCAATAGCTGAAGTGAGTGCAGTGGTGGCATTATATCCAGAAGATGCCTTTTTGCAGCATGCCTCTCCATCCTCCAACTCTTCCATTCTTTGTGCCCCTCCTTCCACAATGTTCCCTGAGCCTTAGTGGGTGTGAAATAAATGACCTAGAGCAAGCTTTCTACCATCACTTATTTTCAGCACTTCAGCTTTATGACCACCACCCACTACAGTAAGAAGCTTCTACATCAGTGTATGTAAGAACAATAATGAAGAGAGATCATGAAGTTGGAAGAGAGCAAGAAGGGGTATATGGGAGGTTTTGGAGAGTAAAAAGGGAAGGGGAAATGATGTGTAATTATATTGTAATCTCAAACAAAATTTTTTCTTTTTTTAAGTTTTTTGGTTTTTTTAGAGATAGGATTTCTTTGTAGGCCAGGCTGCCCTTGAACTTAAGAGATTCACCTGCCTCTGGCTCCTGAATGCTAGTATTAAAGACATGCTCTATCAAACCTGGCTTTTTTTTTTTTTTTTTCTAAGCTTCTTTGATGAGTCTGGCAGCACCAATATATGGATGTGAACATGAGACATTCAGTAAACAGTTTAAATAGTAGTTCCCTGCTTTGGGACTGTGATCTCTCTAGCCACCAGCTCTTGATCAGGTTTTCTGTATCAAGCATAAGTTGTTGCCTGTGGATCAGGCCTGGAATCCAATCAGAAAGCAGTTAATTACCTCTCTAATACTCGTGCCACTATTACACCAATAGTGTAATTGTGCCAGGCTGTTGAGATCACTGACCTGGTAGTTTAGGCCAGATGGCCGGATCTCTCATTAGGTGGTATGTGCTGAATGGTAAGCAAGCCCCAGGATTTTGCCTGTTTCTGGATCCCAATACTGGGAGTCTTAAGTGTGTGCTCCATATCTAGCTACCCAAGCATGTATTTCATAATAAATGAAATTTTTATTTTGATGTTTATTCTACTGAATTGTCTCTCACAGGGCTATGGCATTTCCTCCATGCCATCTACTTCCAATTCCAAATCCATAAAGGAGAATAGTAATGCTGCCATCATCAAAAGGTTTAACCACCACAGTGCCATGGTCCTGGCTGCTGGTCTCAAGAAACAGTTAAGTATACATGTCGAGACTGTTACTGACCTTTTCAGGGTAACCAGGTGAAGTGTTAGTGTTCAGTTCAGCAATTTTAACCTGAGTTTGTTTTTCCATTTGTTTTTAAGACAAGCACAAAATGGACAGAATGGTGAGCCCAGCTGCATAGATGGAAATTCTGGAGATGCAGACTGCTTTCAGCCAGCAGTCAAAAGGGTATGGGCATCAAGTTAGGCCATTTGGGGATTGCATTTCTCTGGGTATAAGGTATCTAAATTATTTATATTGCTTATTTCCTAAGGCTGGTTTTGATTTTAACCAAGATGTCAGAGGCATTACCATCACTTATAGAACATTATGAAACTCAACATAGGCTTAACCAGCTAACTTTTCGTTGACTCAGTTCTGATCAGTTTTTATTTGGTTCTTCCTTCCCTATGGATGAACAATAAATTTTGCATGTGTGTGATCCTGTTTTCTAGGGAAAAGTTTTCAACAAAGACAGTAGATAGAAAGTTTCATGTGTTTTGTTTGCAAAGAAAGTTAATTGGCCCTCCCATTAAACTGGTATTTCTTGGTTTAAAACATCTCACTTAAAAGTCATTTGAGAGAATGAGGAATTGTGGATCGAAGTAGCTGTTTGCTCAGTATTTGATTTTTTTGAGTCCCTTCTCCCCGTTTACAGAAAGGATACTTACTTAGAGGCCAGTCAAGCAGTATATACGAAAAGTTTGAAGGTTTATACTCTTCTGCGCATTTGTGGAAAAGATGGGAGCAGTGTGCAAAGATTTAGATAGAAATACTTACCACAGGACTGCAGTCACAAAAGCAAAATGTTGATGTCTGTGGCATAACCATATAGATGAGGTCTATTCAGCCATTATAACTTGGTTAGAATTAATGGAGCTGGGGCATAGCTTAGTAGTAAAGAGCTTATGAAGATTCACAGGGTGCTGGGTTCAATTCTCAAGCACCAAAAAAATAAAAAATAAAATAGTTGTAAAAAGGAATAAGGACGTACAGATGAGCCCCATCTTATAATTACTGATTCTTGTGATAGCATTATCGGGTTTTGAACACATTTTTCAGCTTAATGTTTTCAGCTTGTAATAGCAGGATATGTATGGCCCAATTTAAAATAGAGAATGTCTATATTGCTTCAAAAAGAGCTCATAGCATCAGATATGGTAGTGTACAGCCATAATCCCAGACTTCAGTAGACTAAGAGGAGGATCAAAAGTCTATATATTGCCAGGTGGTGGTGGCGCACGCCTTTATCCCAGCACTTGGGAGGCAGAGCCAGGTGGATCTCTGAGTTCGAGGCCAGCCTGGTCTACATAGCGAGATCCAGGACAGGCACCAAAACAACACAGAGAAAACTCTGTCTGGGGGCCGGGGGGGGGGGGGGGGATTGTCTATATATCATATACTGCCTATCACTCATACACATTTTTTAAAAAGCCAAGTATGGTAGTGTACAGCTTTGATACCAGCACTCAGGAGGCAAAGGCAGGTGGATCTTGTTAAGTTTGAGACCAGCCTGGTCTACAGAGCAAGTTCCAGGACAGCCAGGGCTAGACAGAAAAACCCTGTCTCAGTGGGGTACAGGGGACCTGGTATGACCAGAATGTAGGAAACAGTGCTTTTATTCATTATTGGTGAGAACACTGGCTTAGCCATTTGTAGCTCATGGTGGGAAGGCTTCCTTTTTCATGCTCTGTGAAGTTTCAGTTTTTAGTCAGTTTCTTACAAAATTAAAAATACTATGTCAATAATTGTAGGCAAAGTTACAGGAGTCCATTGAATATGAAGACTTGGGAAACAACAATTCCGTGAAAACGATTGCTCTGAATCTCAAGAAGTCAGACAGGTCAGTTTGGCTGATGGAAGTGAAACACTTATCAGTAGTCAGCACAGAATGTACTCTGCAAGTCTACAGTCAGTTTGCTGCCATAAAAGTACAATATACAATTTCCTTGAAAAGTTTATTTTGTGACCTGGGTATGATCAAATGCACTGTGACCTAAGCAGGAGGGAGGAAAGAGTAGGAGGGGCAGTGGTTCAAGGATATCCTCAGCTGTGCAGCAAACTAAGGCCGGTCTGGGTTATTATTGTAACTTTATATGTACCTGGAATGTATCCTAAATGCCAAGAAAACTAATTTTTATTATACTTATTAGTGTGTGGGCGCATGTCACAGAAGTATGGAAGTCACGACAGCTTGGGATCTGTTCCCTGTTTCCACTTGGGACCCAAGTTGTCAGGCTTAGTTAGCAACAGGTGCCTTTAGCCTATGAGCCACTTCACAGGCTCAAATTTTGGATCTTCATGCTATTGTTTTTTCTTACTGCCTTTTTTTAGAAATTAAATTATAAGGACTGGAGAGATAGCTCAGTGGTGAAGAACTCATGTTCTTACAGAGCACCCCAGTTCAGTTTCCAACACCCACATCAGGTAGCTCACAACCACCTATATAACTGTCTCCAGGGGATCCAACACTTCTGGCCCTACAGGCACCTGCACTCATATGCATATACCTGCCCACCACTTCATAACATACATATAACTAAAAATAAAAATAATAAAATTTTTAAAAAGGGAATTAATAACTTTTTAAATTTCTTTAAGTGTTATATGATTTTTTGCCAAGATAGAATGTTTTGTTGATGCTAAAATATTTGAAAGACTGATAACTGAACACCTTTATGATGTATAATTGGTTATTTCTCCTATGCTAACCTCCAGGTATTATCATGGTCCTACTCCAATTCAGTCACTACAGTATGCAACAAGTCAGGACATTATTAATTCTTTTCAAAGTATTAGACAAGAAATGGAAGCTTATACACCCAAGTTAACTCAGGTAGGTGATTTTTAGTGTTTAAAGGCCAGAATTCTTATAGCTGCTACCTCAGGTTATAAGCACAGCCAGAGTGAATTGCATAACAGAACATTTGTTTGTTCGTTTTTTCTACTGGGTTGCCTGAGGCCATTTTCATTATAGTGTACTAGGAGCCGCATATAAGTAATTGTGTGTGTCTATTTAAAACTAGGACCCATAGATTAGGAAACTGAGAGCCAAAGCAATTGCATAACTCTAAGCATACAGGACAACCTGTGGGAGTCAGTTCTCTCCACCATGTGAGTCCTGGGGATTAAACTCAGATTGTTAAGCCTGCAAGCAAGCGCCTTTACAAACTGAGCTATCTTGATTAGCTACCTATTTAATATTGTCAGACAGTAGTTGACTATAGGAAACTAAAACCTCAAAAATCAAAATTATGGAGGCCAGAGAGATAGTTAAGTAGTTCAGAGACTTGTAATGTATGCTGCTCTTGTTTCAAAGGACTTACATTTGGCTCCCAGAACCCACAGTGGGTAACTCACAGCCACTTATATCCAAGAGATCTGCTACCCTTTTCTGGATGTCAACAGCACACGCACACATGCGCATTCACTACACAGACACATAAAGTAGTAGTGAAAACAATTTTTTCAAAGATTCTGTTAAGGGATCTGCTGTATTCCTGCAGATGGATTTTCTACACATACCATTTCTAGTGTCAAAAAAAGTTTTTCATTCTAGTTGCTATGCATAACATATTTGCATAGGAATAAAACGTGCTAGTAAGACCGGTGGGAGGGCTGGAGAAATGGCGGTTAAGTGTGCTAGCTGTTCTTCCAGGTCTTGAGTTCAATTCCCAGCAACCACATGATGGCTCACAACCATCTGTAATGGGATCTGGTGCCCTCTTCTTTAATGCAGGCATATATGCAAATGGAGTACTTGTACATAAAAATAAACAAATACATATTTAAAAAAAAAAAAAACAGATGCTGGGCGGGGCGGGCAGTGGTGGCACACGCCTTTAGTCACAGCACTTGGAAGGCAGAGACAGGCAGATTTCTGTGAGTTCGAGCCACCCTGGTCTACAGAGTGAGTTCCAGAACAGGCACCAAAGCTGCAGAGAAACCCTGTCTCAAAAAAAAAAAAAGACAGATGCCGAAAGGGAGCTAAAGCAGTTCCTGATTCGTTTCTTTCAGGTTCTCTCAAGCAGTGCTGCTAGTAGCACCATCACAGCCCTGTCACCTGGAGGAGCACTTATGCAGGGAGGGACACAGCAGTCCGTAAACCGTACGTGCTGGGCCCGCTTCCCCCTTTCTTTTCTTTGCTTACTTACTACTAAGGAAGTGCAAGGTTGTGCTGGCTTGTCTTGTTTTTTTGTTTTTTGTTTTGTTTTTTTTTTAATTACTACTAAGTTTCTTTATTGAGGGTGGGGAGGTTGTCGGAGTGCCATGGCCCATGTGGAGGTCAGAGAACTTACAAGAGTCAGTTCTCTCCACCATGTAAGTCCTGAGCTCAGGTCACCAGGCTTGGCAGTAAGTGTTTTTATCCACTGAGCCACCTCACCAGCACTGTATTGGCTTTTCTCTAAGAGTTGGGATATTTTGCTGAGAGTAAGTGGGTGTGTGGGAGTGGGTTTGGGGGATGATAACCCAGACCTGCGTGCTGTGCGTGCACTACACTGCTGAGCTATATGCTCAGCACCTAGAGTGGTCATTTTTAGGACTGTGGAAGTAGCTGTTGCCCTAGGGCCCTCTTCCTTTTGCAGAGATGGTGCCAAACGATATTCAGTCTGAATTGAAACACTTGTACGTGGCTGTTGGAGAACTTCTGCGGCATTTCTGGTCCTGCTTTCCTGTTAATACACCATTCCTAGAAGAAAAGGTTAGAACTGATTGTAAATACAGCCAGCTACTGTGGTAATGACTGAGAGGTAAACATTCATTACCATGTGCCAGATTAGTGTAACCGTTAGATTCAATACCCATTTCATAGATTAGGAAACTGAGCCATAGCAGTTACATAGATTCAGCACAGGTCACTGTTTATTTGGCACATTTGTTACTGATCAAAATTAAAAATAAAGACTGACAGCAAACAGCACTGGGTTTTGGTTTTTGGGTTTTTTTTGTTTGTTTGTTTTTTGTTTTTTCTTCTTTTTGTACTACTAGGGTTAACCCCAGAGACTCATACACAAGTGCTTTACCACTAAGCTGCATCCCAAGCTCCAGCATGAAATGTTTAAAACAAAAACCTTTGTTGCCTATTAAAAGGCAATTAACAAAAAATATTTGTTGCGTTGTAGTAATACTAACTGTCCTATATAAACTGCTCTTTGAGCAAATATTAAGGAAAAGACGGGATAAGTGGTGAAGCTCAGTGGTAGAGCATGTGCTAAGTATGCTTGAGGCACAGGGCTTGGTCCACAGCAAAAGAAAGGAGAAAAGATTTATTAAAAAAAAAAAAAAAAATTAAAACATTGGACTACAAGGGCCAGGCATGGTGCATACCATTAATCCCAGCACTTGGGAGACAGAGGCAGGTAGTGAATTCCAGGCCAGCCAGAGCTACACAGTGAGATCCTGTCAAAAAATTAATTACTTAATGAAAACAGGTAGTACCCAAGTGACAGTCAGGCATGATACATACCTGTAATCTCAGCATTCAGGCAGAGGAGATAAAATCTTGAGTTCAAGATCTAGACTCCAGCTGGGAATGGAGTCTTTAATCCCAGAACTCTGAATTTGAAGATAGCCTGATCTACATAGGAAGTTCAAGCCATCCAGGAGTATATAATGAGACCCTATATTAAAAGAAAAATTCTGAACTGTATATTCAAACTAAATAGAAACAAAAGGCTGAACATCCAGCCCTTGTTTAGTAGGTATGAAGCCCTGAATTTGATTCCCTGCACCACCTAAGTGTGTAGGGAAGGAAGAGGGCTGACAGCTCAGCTCAATGGCATTTTTTCTAGCCATGTGCAAGATCCTGGGTTTGATCCCTTATCAAAGAGGAGAGGACCCAGGTAGCTCAGACTCACTCATATTGCAGTAAAAGAACATTTTTTTTTAAATGAAATAAGTAAAACACTCAAAGTGATTACTAGTGCTGAATTGGTAAGAGAAGAGTCTGTTTTCCACAGTTATAAACATTCTTTGACTTAGAATTCATCATTTAAAAATATGCCTTAAAGATGGGACTGGAGAAGGCTCTCAAGAGAAGTTGCAGAGGATCTGAGTTTGGTTCCCAGCACCCATGGTGTCTCACAGCCATCTGTAACTCCAGTTCCAGTAGATGCCTTCCTCCAACAGCACCAGGCACACATATGGTGCACAGTCATACAGGCAGGCAAAACACTCATGCATAAAATAAAATTTAAAAACCATTTGAGATAAATAATAAAAATTTACATTAAGGAAATTAAAATGTGTATAAATATTTAGCTAGAGAAATGTTCCAATGCCACCAAAAAGTAGAAACGCCTCAAATATCTACCAGAAGAGAATTGACTAAGAAAACATGTGGTTTGTTCATATATTCAAACATTGTTTGAAGCCATTTAAAACAGCTGAAGTTGGCATGATGGCGCACATTTTTAATCCCAGCACTCAGAAGGCAGAGGCAGGCGGATCTGTGAGTTTGAGGCCAGCCTGGTCTACAAACAGAGTTCTAGGACAGTCAGTGCTGTTACACAGGGAAAAGTATTTACTGAATAAAAGATGTTCAAATTAAATAAAGAGAAATTTTGAAATAGTATGTACTTCTCTGCACTAAATATGTGGAATATGAATTGTAAGCATCATTGTTAAAGATGATTGAGTAGTGTGATACACATGTTTTTCTTTAACAGAAATCACCTTCTTAGAAAGAAGATAGTGTTTTTCTCTTGGTTCCTACAGGTTCTTTGCTATTCCTCTATAATTCATTGTTTCTCGTCTTTTTTAGGTAGTGAAAATGAAGAGTAATTTGGAACGGTTCCAAGTTACAAAGCTCTGCCCATTCCAAGAAAAGATTCGGAGGCAGTATTTAAGCACAAATGTAAGTCCCAATTTTCTGCCTCTTTGTATTTAATGATGAAGTTAATTTTGCTTTCATATAAATGACTACACTGTTCTTTTCTTTGCTCGGTATACTTTTTAATTTTAAAATGTGCCGTGCATTCAAAAGAATATATAAAATACATGTACTTAAACTAGCCTGGACTACATAGTGAAAGACCCTGTCTCCAAAAAAAAAAAAAATACTTGCTAGTTAGTGAAAATATTCTGAGTGCCCTATCTGGTTTTATGTACATCAGTGCCTCCTACCAGCATTTATAAGAATCATCCCAATGTTTTTCTTTCTTTTGTTTTATTTTATATAGTGTGTTGAGACAGGACAGAGGTGTATATATGCCACCCTCAGAAAACAACTTGCAGAGTCAGGTCTCTCCAGACTAAGTGGGATGTGGGGATCAAACTCAGATTGATCCAACTGCCTTTACCCACCAAGCCCTCCTTATTGTTCTTGATAGATTTATTAAGTGTATAGTCGTAAAAATCTGTTACTAATTTGGAAAAAGTGAGTAGCATTCACAAACCTGCCAGTGAAGGACGGGCAAATTGTTGATGACAGGAAGCTGAGCGGTCACTGAATGGTGCTTTACACCAGTGAAGGCCAGTGATTGGGCAGGTTGTTTTGCACAAGGTCTCTAGCATTGTTTCCAAGCAAAGGCAGAGCAAATGTAGAAGAGGGTCCTTCAAGAGATACTGACTTAGTGAGAAATGTTATATGTAGACGTAACAGCCAGCATTTCAGTAACTGGGATGATCAGAAATAGGGTTTTGAAAAATCTTCATCACTTATTATTTTTCCCAGTAAGCCTTGAATGTCTCTCACAGTAGGCCAAGAACACCAAGCAGGTTCTCTGCCTTGTTTTACCTCGGTTGATTCTGTTTACAGTACCATGTTGAGGATTCTTAGACCATGTGTAGCCATATAGTAGGATATGGAGTGCATCTCACTGATAGCTGTAAAGCCACTGCTACCTGTCAAGCAGAAAGGGAAATTATTACATTTTCCAGACAGAGATAATGATACACCCTCTTCCCCTCTAAAACAGGACTAGAGATGGGGGGGTTGCTGAAGATGGAATCTGTACTTTAAACATCCTAGGCAAGCGCTCTGCTCTGCCTTGCACTTTGAACTGGGGTTGGGACATACTTAAATCTCTATTTTAGATCAGTCACTGACTGCTAAAAGGACTGAGAGCCTCAAAACTACCCCTCCTCCTAAAATGATAAACTTAACCATGTGAACACTCACACCTTTACAGAAACACATTACAAGGCTTTCTAACCTCAAAAGTTAGTGTGATCTTTGACTTGACTTGTTAGACCCGTGGAGACAGAGCTCTTTAAAGGGGTATAAAGATGAGTGTTGAGTCGGTATGATAGTGCCTGCCTGTGATCCCGCACTTAGACAGGCCAGGCTGAGCTGTCTCAAGAAAAAAAGTGTTGCTTCTGTCATCCTGGCCTTTTTTCTTTAGCTGACCAATCTGTTAATCTAGAGATCAACTTGGTTTGGCTCTCATTGAACAAAAGAAGCAAGCCTAGAGTGCAGTGAGAACTTCCACATCCTGGTGATGGTTAATGGCCAGGCAGTATCGTGACCCAGACAGAGCAGGTGACTGTCCAGACCCTGCACTGCAGCACCCCATCACCTGTCTTCTGCATACCCAGTATGTGGTTGCACCTTTGCTGAGGGCTTGTGCAGCACCTTGTTGACTGAGAGATATACTGGAAAGTATGTGCCAGGTTTGGATGTGAAGCATCAGCGTCCCTGACTGCTCACTTCAGTGTCTCCCTCTGACTTTCAGCTGGTAAGTCACATAGAAGAGATGCTGCAGACAGCCTACAACAAGCTCCACTCATGGCAATCACGGCGTCTGATGAAGAAGACGTGAAGCATTTCATTCATGGTGCTCACAGGTTTTGTGGGTTGAAAAAAACTGACCTGCAGTGACTCTGGAAACCTGGCTGAGGACAAGCAGATGCTCACACCGGGGGAACATCTGCTGCATGCCAACTCCCAGAGCTGATGCTATTGTACTTGCACATAAGAACCGAAAGAAGGCAGGGACGAGATTCACTTAACTCTGGGGAGGTAAACTAAGGCAGAACCAAAATGAGCTAAGTTGCAAATATATGTGTATGTGTACATGTATATGTATTTTAAAGACTGTTTACTGCAGTTACTCAGGAACTGCTTTTGATTCACATTAAGCTGCTTTCAAAATTAAAAGAAAAAATAATTTAAAAAAATACTTAAAGGGTGCATTGATAAAATCTGAGAGTTTTTTCATTTTTGTTTTCTGGGTAAATTTTTTCCCTAAGTTTATGGCACAGGGTAACCCTAAGTATCCCTCCTCATCCCCCACCAGGATCCTCAAATGTTACTGAATACTAGTTGTCCCTTACATCAGCACGTTAAAGAGAGTACTTTGAATAAGAGAGGCTGTTGTGCAGCCATGAGGAAACAGTTGTCAGAAGGCACCATTGGTCCTGCGTTTCCTACGGAAATAAGTGTTGCACTGAAGCCTGTGCTCTGGAGTCCCCAAGTAAAAGGCACACCTGCAGGAGTCAGTGAGCTAGTGCAGGGTGTTGTCAGGCGACAATGATGCTGCATGTATTTCTTGGGTGCAAATGTATATTGCTGAAAATTTTTTAAAGATGGCATGTGCTTTGAAAAGAAGAAATTGCATTTTTAAGAGTTTAAAAATCTTACAAGTGAGAAATATAAGAATTGCTTATTTTCACCTGTTTAGAAGAAATAAAGGAAGTTTCTCATACCTGCTCTTCTTGGTGTCTTGACTGCTGCTGCTTGACGAGTTGGTAATGACTGCAGAGTCACAGAAGAGCCTAAGTGTGACACTGACATTGATACATACACCTTTGTTGTTCCCAGAGTCCGTGCTTCATCCTGTTCCCGTGGGTCACCTCCTGCCTCTCTGCAAACTTGTAGGTACTTGTATTAAACACTGTGCAAAAGCAAAACTTCTGCAGGTGCCGAGGTGCTCCTTTAACTGGACACTGCTGGGGTTTATGTTTTGAGAGAGCATGGCTGGGGTTTTGGTTTGGTTTGGTTTAGTTTTTTGAGGCAAGGTCTCACTGTGTAGTCTTGGGCATTCTGGAATTCACCATATAGACCAGGCTGGCCTTGAACTCAGAGATCTGCCTGCTTTTGCCTCTTAGAGTGCTGGCATTAAACGGGTACACCTCCGCTGCCCAGCTCCACACTGATTATTCTTTTTTGTTGTTTTGAGACAGAGTTTCTCTGTGTATCCCTCACTGTTCCTCATGCTAGACCAGGCTGACCTTGAACTCACAGATCCACCTGCCTCTGCCTCCTGAGTGCTGGGATTAAAGTCTTGTGCCACCTCGCCCCACTTATCACACTAGTAAGCGTAGGCTCTGAACTGGTAAATGGAAGAGAGGCCAATCACTTTCTACCTTTACAGAGTGCTTTTCAACTGTGTTACTAACACAGTTACTCAGAGTAATAGCAGTAAAGCAAATAAGGAAAAAAAAGTTTGAAATGAAAAAGATGTCTGTTGGGGAAAGCAGGCATAAGCAAAACTGTGGAGTGTTGTTAAGAGGAAATGATACAGCAATGGGTGTGGTGGCGCACACCTTTAATCCCAGCACTCTGAAGGCAGAAGTATGTAGAGCTCTTAAGTTCAAGGCCAGCCTGGTCTACATTGAGGGTTCCAGGACAGCCAGGGCTACATAGTGAGATGTCTCACTACATATCTCAAAGAAATAAACAAAAAAGATGAAATGATACATACACAAAAAGGAGCTTGAGGAAGAACAGACAAGTTTAAGAAATTGGAGTAGACACCATTAAAAATTTTTGCCATACATGATAGAATATTTCTGTAATCCCAGCATTCAAGGTGGAAACAGGAGGCTACAGAATCCCAGGCCAGTCTGAGCTACACAGTAAAACCCATAGCATTCCAGCTAAGCCTTAGGGGTTAAGGCTTTATAAAGTAAATCATTTGTTCTAGGGAGGAGGGGAGCATGGTGAAGGTTTGAAAAACTCCCAACTGCTAAGGGAACAAGGAAAATGTGTTGATTGGAGACTTAGGTATAGTCAGAGCCTGGAAAGGAGGGTTGGGGGCTGGGGCTAATTGTTCTGTTTGAAATGATCTTACTATGTAGTTTAGGCTAATCTGGAACTCACTGTGTAGATGAAGAGGTGGCCTCAAACTGGCAGTCTCTCTGCCTCTTGAGTAAAGTAATTACCATACCTAACTTGGAAGCACAGCTTTAATTCTGATTGTAAATGGCTTTGTATGCCCAAGTAAGAAATCCAGGCCCCAAATGGATGGAACTAGAAAAAAATCATCCTGAGTAAGGTAACCCAAACCCAGAAGGACAAACATGGTATGTACTCACTCATAAGTAGATTCTAGATATAAAGCAAAGAACAATCAGACTGCAACCCACAGAACCAGGGAGGCTAGATAGCAGGGGGAACTAGGATGACTGTGGCTTATAATAAGTTCTGGTTTTACTCAGTTACTGGGCAAGCCTCAATGAAACATTTCACTATTAGGATAAGAATTTATACTGTAACGGGGGCTGGAGAGATGGCTCAGGGGTTAAGAGCACTGGCTGTTCTTCCAGAGGTCCTGAGTTCAATTCCCAGCAACCACATGGTGGCTCCCAACCATCTGTAATGAGATCTGGTGCCCTCTTCTGGCCTGCAGGGATATGTGCAGACAGAACACTGTATACATAATAAATAAATAAATCTTTAAAAAAAAAAAAAAAGAATTTATACTGTATCAAGCTGTTAATAGAAAAATAAATTAATTATTAATTTTAAGAAAATGGAAAAAAAAAAAAACTAAATCCAAGCCCCATGTGTTAGGCATGGCAGAGCTGGAAGAAGAGGTTTGAGCATGAAGTTGTTTGTGTGGGTTGGTCGTGATTTAGATAAAAGGCCTGACAGACAGGGAAGCCAGAATCTATCACGCTTTGGAGTGATTGGAACTGGAAAGATGACAAAGGTGGGGGCTGGAGAGATGGCTCAGAGGTTAAGAACACTGACTGTTCTTCCAGAGGTCCTGAGTTCAATTCCCAGCAGCCACATGATGGTTTACAACCATCTGTAATGAAATCTGGTGCCCTCTTCTGGCTTGCAGGGATGCAGGCAGAACACTGTATGCATAATAAATAAATAAAATTAAAAAAAAAAAAAAGATGACAAAGGTGGAGTTCAGGAGCTGGGCGTGTAGCTTAGTTGTATAGCACCCTTCTGACATACCAGAGACCCTAGATTCAACCCAAGCACCATCCCAGGCATGGTGGTGTGCCCTGTAATGTGAGCACCTGAGAGAGTGGAGGCCAGAGAATCAGAAGTTCAAGGTCTTCCTTAGCTACATTGCAAGTCCAGAGGCTGGCTACTCCACCCTGTCTTCAAAAAAATACACATTTGTAACCATGTCTCAGGAGTTCAAGGGAAGTAGTTCTATTTTGTGTCTCTCATGGTAGTTCCCACCTTTTTTTTTTTTTTTAAATGTATACAGTGTTCTGTCTGCATGTATCTCTGCAGGCCAGAAGAGGGCACCAGATCTCATTATAGATGGTTGTGAGCCACCATATGGTTGCTGGGAATTGAACTCAGTACCTCTAGAAGAACAGCCAGTGCTCTTAACCACTGAGCCATCTCTCCAGCCCTTGTGTCTATCTTATACATGAAATAGTTTGACTTTGGGATCCTTTTAAAGTAAACTTTAGGGGCTGGAGATACGCTCCAGCAGTTGGAGCACATAATGCTCTTCCAGAGGACCTGAGTTCAATTCCCAGCACTGGCATGAGGCAACTCACAACACCTATCAGTCTAGCTCCAGGGGTATCTGATACCTTTGACCTCTGTGGGCACCTGCACTCATGCGCATACATGTGACTAAAAATAATAATTGTTTAGCCAGATGTGGTTGCACACGTCTTTAATCCCAACACTGGGGAGACAGATCTCTGTGAGTTTGAGGTCAATCTGGTCTACATAGTGAGTTCCAGGACAACCAGGGCTACATAGACCCTGTCTCAATAATCATAAAATGTTTTTAATGTGAACTTTAGGAGCTGGAGGGATGGTTCAGCAGTTAAGGGCATTTTTTGCTCTTGTAGAGAGGACCTAGGTTCAGTTCCCAGCACCCACAAGGCAGCTCATTCGTAACTCCAGTTCGTGGGGATCCAGCTCCCTCTTCTGATCTCTTTGAGTACTGCATGTAGTACACGTATACATGCAGGCAACACACTGATAAAAAAATTTTTTAGTTGTAATTTAAGAAAAAAAAAAAAAATGACCAGCCTAGTCTTCAGAGCGAGTTCCAGGACAGCGAGCACTACACAGAGAAACCCTGTCTCAAAGAAAAAAAAAGATCCTTAACCACTGCAAAGCCTGGTATCACCACCCCACCCCCACCCCCAAATTCTGGACAGTAATGGCAGCTAGTGACAGGGCTGCTCCTATCCAGAGCAGTTAACTGCCCTATCTCACTTCTTTTCAAAGCAACTAGTGAAGCAGAGGATACTAAAGATTATTCTACAGATCAGAAGTGATTTGGAGTTTAGAGGGCTAGAGAGATGGCTCAGTGGTTAAGAACACTGCTGCTCTGGCAGAGGACTCAAGTTCAATTCCCAGAAGCCACATGGCAGCTCAAACTTCATTACTCCAATTTCAAGGGATCTCTTAGGCACCAGCATGCACACTCATAGGCAACACACTCATAATATAGAAACATACATACACATATAGATGGGTATAGAAATAGATAAAAAGAGGAAAATATAAATACACATAATATAAAAATAGTTTTAACTAAAACTAAGTAACTGACTTTAAGTGATGGTTGGGATTTACCCTGAACTGCAAAGCCTCCTCCAGTCACTTAGGAATGAAGTGTCTGTGATAGAGCAGTGATTCCCAAGCCCAGGCTCTCATGCCCTGGCTTTTAATTTAACTTTCCTGCTGTATCCTTGCCTCTGGTTCCATTCTCTGCAAAGTACGTTCCAGGGTCTCCTGGTAGTAGAGCCCATAAGCTACAAGTTGCAATAGTTTGGAAAACATGTCTTGCCTTCTGCAAAGAAGCTGATAGAGTTAACTAAGGTTAGTAGGGTTAGTCTGCTTTGAAGTCATACTATGTGACCTTGTGATAGTTCCTTTGGTCTGAAACAAGACAATATTGGAAGCTCAAAAAGTAATGGGTTGCTGGTTACCCGGGAGGTACCTTCCTGTGCTGCATACACCAGAGCAAGATGGAAAGCTGCCTGTTTTAAACTTAGATCTCTTGTCTCCAGTGTCAGGCTTGCCTGGGATTCCTCAGGGTTACCTCTGCCCTTTCCCAGTTTAGCTTGTTCAAGACTCAGCTGTTGGAGTTCTAGAGGCCAGGGCAGTCTTAGTTATTTTCAGCCCTTAAACTGCCCAGAGCTGGGACATTGCCTTAACCTGATTAAGGAGTGATTAGCCTTGTGTATAATCCACCTCCCTGTTTAGATGTGTATTAAAGTCACAGAAGAGACTGGGAACCTTGCCATCTAGTGGTTCTCAAACTTCATAGTCACAGAACTTTTAGTACAGTCTTTCACCTAATACACACAACAGACTGTAGGTTAAGATCCAGTCCCTTGCCAGGCAAGATGGCACACCTGTAATTCTAGCACTAGGGAGGCAGAGGCAGAAAGAAGGACCACTGCAAGTTTCAGGCCAGCCCTTAGTCTCTGTCATGAGTTCTGGGCTATCTAGGGCTATGTGGCAATACTTTGTCTTTAAAAATCGGGGATCCTCCCACCTCTCATGCAGCACAATGTGAGTTACCTCTCCGGCCACTTGGCCACCACGCCTTGGGAGTGGGTAAAGTTGAAAGCACAGATAAATTCTGTATTCTTACTACCCTGTTGTCACAGAAATCAATGGCAGACTTGCAAACCTCACCTCTAGTACACCAATTACAGTAATCAGAAGCAAGTCGAACAAGGCTCACCTGCATGCTGGTGGTAGTCAAGAAATATTTAATTTCTACGGATTTACCTTCTCGTCAGCTATCGGTTCAGCTTGTCAGTAGATGTCAAAGGCCTTCATACTCTAAAATGTATTCCTCTCTAGTAACTGAGTAAGGAACAGCTGTGAAATACTCAGCACTGAGGAGGAAGACAGGCAGGCAGATCTCCCAACCTGGTCTACTGAGTGAGTTCCAGGATAGCCAGGGCTACATAGAGAAACCCTGTCTTGGGCTGAAGAGATAGCTCAGTGGGTAAGAGCACTGGTGATGTATATGCAGACAGAACACTGTATACATAATAAATAAATAAATCTTTTAAAGGGGCTGGAGAGATGGCTCAGAGGTTAAGAGCACTGGCTGTTCTTCCAGAGGTCATGAGTTCAATTCCCAGCAACCACATGGTGGTTCACAACCATCCGTAATGAGATCTGGTGCCCTCTTCTGACCTGCAGGTGTATATGCAGACAGAACACTGTATACATAATAAATAAATCTTAGGAAAAAAAAGAAATCCTGTCTCAAAAAAAAAAAAAAAAAAAAAAATCTTTAAAAGCAGTAGGTGTGGTGGTACATGCTTGCAATCCTATCACCAAGCAGGAGGGTCAGGAGTTCATTGCCATCCTCTGTGTGTTTTTATGTCAACTTGACACAAGCCAGATTCACTTTGGAAAAGGAAACCTCAAGTGAGAAAATGCCCCTACCATATTGGCCTGTGTTGAATTTTCTTTATTGATGGTGGAGGGCCCAGCTCACTGTGGATGGTCCTAGTTGCTCTAAGAAAGCAGACTGAGCAAGCCAGTAAGCAGCGCTCCTCCATAGCCTGTGCTTCAGTTCCTACTTCCAGACTCCTTCTCTACTTGAGTTCCTGCCTGACTCCCTCATTGATAGACTGTTATCCAGAAACATAAGAGAAAATAAACCCTTTCCTCCCCAAGTTGCTTTTGTTCATGATGTTTTCTCTCAGCAAAAGAAACTCTTAGGACACTCATACATAGTAAGTCTGGGGCAGCCTAGGTTACATGAGACTCTTGTCTAAAAAAAAAAAAAAAAAAAAAAAAAAGGCATAACTAATTTTTTAAGATGTGAGTAATTGTGAAGTAGGTGAGGTAGAAAAGACCTTACTCCAACCTAGGGCTCACACTGGCCCTAACACCCCACATTTCCTTATAGACAGTTCTCTGCACTTGAATTCTGTTTTCTAACCTGAAACCTGAGATTTTCAGACACAGACACCTATGCACACGGCCCTTGGATAATTCTTGGCAAAGGGGCTCAACTCCGTGGAAGAATCTGTTAGCAGCCCTGCTTCTCCAGGCCAGACTCTTGTGAAGTTTGTCCTACCCATTGACATCCCATTTCTGGCACCTGTTCTTATTGACTCTCAGACTGAAACAAATCCTTGAACTTCTGCTTGTACCAACAGATCCTTACTATTCTGCATCTGAACCCAGAGTAGGGAGCAGAGAAGCCTGTTCAGCAGGCCTCTGGGGGTAACCGATGCCTTGGCTGCAGGACAGCATTACAGAGCTGTCCAACAGGACACAAACTCTGGACTCCGCTTGTTTGGATTCAATCCCAACCACTGTAGCTCACTGGCTTTGTGACCTTGAGCAGTTTACCCAGCCTGCCCACGCCTGTGCGTGTTTAAACTCCAGAAACAGTCTGCTGGTCTCTACTGGACAGGGCTTTAGCACTGTGAACTCACTGGTCACTCAAGGTGCCTCATGGGAGGTGAGCCATCAGAGGCAGCTGGCACTGGGGATATAGTTTGGGTAGAGTGCTTGCCTGCATGACTAGGGGCCTTAGTTCACTCCTCAGCAGTGATGGGGAAAGACTGTGATGTTAACTGGAAACCCACCTGGACACCATTCAGTGGGTCCACAGGGCTTATTTTCAAGACCATCACTACAGGCTTCAGCTCACATATCATGAGATCTAAATATGGGAGTTTCACATTGAAAACAGTAACACAGGCAAGAAGGAACATCTTGCAAAACAAGCAATCCGCTTTCCATTTTCCCATGAATAGATTAGATTAATAAAAGTCTAACATAAAAAGAATAGTTTAACATTCAGCGCTCAAACTGTAGAGTTGGAGTGCCTGGGTTTGAATCCCAATGCAGGTAGAGCAATTCCTTAATTTGATGGTGCTTTCATTTCTTCATTTGGAAAATGGGATGATAGCATGACTCAGATTTACAGTGAAGACTAAGTCAGCTGATAAACACTTAGATAAGTGCATGGCCCCAGTGAGAGGTCCATAAGGATCCTGTTGTTCCTTAGTTACTACTTACTATCTCCAGGCTGCCGGCCATGGCTTATGAGCTCTGCGTGCTGTGACGCAACTCTGGGGGAGAGCTAACTTTCTTAGCAAAGCTATACATGTGCATAATTTAAAAGGTCAAAGGGGCCAAAGGCACATGTGCAAGTGTCGTGTCTGCTGACCTCTTGCCCCCACCCTTATCTCTTCACAGTCAGCCACTTGAGTCTGTCAGGCTGCCTTGCCTGCTTCATTCATTTTTTTTTTTATCTCCTGACAACGATGGCAGCTAAACTGGTCCTGTTCTTAAGCCTCACTCCCTTTCCCCTCGTGCCCCTCAGAAGTTACTTCAGACCTTTTCCAATAACAGTTTACTAACATGCTTATTATGTAAAATAATAAAGGGATCCTGGCACCTTTAAAGTGGGTGGTTTATGGGGATCTCTAAGGGAACTGTTGCACAGAGGTGTGGCCAGCACGTGGAGGAACTATGGAAGCCCCTTAACCCAAGCCCAGGCCCATAAGACAACTGGAAGGTGTTATCAGGAGAAGGTGCCAAGAAGAGGTAAGGGCAGAGTCTGCTGTGCTCTGTCCGGGAGGACACCTCTCACTCTCCCAACTCCCAGGGCATGGGATGAGTCTCTGTGTGCTGTGCCTGCTTCCAGTCAGTCTCCCACACCCCGGAGTGCTGGAAAAAGCGGGGGGGGGGGGGGGGGGGGGGGGGGGGGGGATATGCTGCTAGCACCACAGCTGGTCAGGGCGCTTTCTCAGTCCCTAGCTGGTCCTAGCTGGTTGGAATGAGCTTTTTTTCCCCCCAGAGGAAAAACAGATTTATTAAGGAATGGTGAAAAAGAACTGAGTCAGAGGGGCTAGCTCCTAAGGAGTCACCTAGGGAAGAGGGCTGTGATTACACAGTCTCCAGAAGTTAGTTGCCCTAAGTTAATGATACCCAAGCTCGTTTGTTTGTGTGACATCCAAGCTCTTAGAGGCTCAGGTGGTAGAGTGCTTACCTGGCAGGCAGCAAGCTCTGGGTTCACTCTCCACCACCACACAAACCAGGAACCATGGTGCACAGCTGTAATCACAGCACTCTGGAGGCAAAGGCAGGAGGGTCAGGAGTTCAAAGACATCCTCAGCTACAGAGCAAGTTCGAGGCTAGCCTGGGACACCGGGGACCTATTAAAAACACCAACAAACCCTCTAATCTGCATGCTTCTAACCTCCTCACTAGCCCAGTGTTTTCTAAAGTTTGTTCGGCACAATTCAGTATTAAGAATAATAAATGCAGCTAGGCCGTGGTAGCACACGCCTTTAATCCCAGCAGGTGAATTTCTGAGTTTGAGGCCAGCCTAGTCTACAGAGTGAGTTCCAGGACTGTTAGTATTCTGACCCACCCCTTGGAAACCCACCCCTTGGGGCCGCCCTGCATCCTGACATAAAAGCCTCATTTTAAGGAAAAACCCCTCCCTTTCTCTCTCTTCTGCGACCTCTCTCCATTCCCACGAGGTGTGCACACCTCTGCTTTCCCTCCCTTCTCTTCCTTCCTGTCTCCCTCTTTCCTATCTTCATCTCTCTATTATAATAAAATCTCTCCACGTGGATGCAGTGCCTGGGTGTGCGTGACTGTTCCATGAGCCGCTGCCCTCTGCTGAATCTTCCCACCATGTTTCCCTGCATGCGTGGGATACCTTGGCCCGGCCAGCTGGGGTCTCCTACGTGATATATCATAACAAGGACAGGCGAAGCTACAGAGAGAAACCCTGTCTTGAAAAAACAAAAAAACAAAAAGAATAGTAAACGCAAATGAATGTGCTTTATTTTTTTATTTTTAATTAGGGCTGGAGAGATGACTCCGTGGTTAAGAGCACTGACTGCTCTTCGAAAAGTCCCAGGTTCAATTCCCAGCACCCACATGCCAACTCACAACTATAACTATAGTTATAACTCCAGTTTCAGGAGATCCAACACCCTCACACAGACATATGTGCAAGCAAAACACCAATGCATGTAAAATAAAAATAATTAAATCATTTTAAGCCGGGTGGTGGTGGCAAGTGCCTTTTATCCCAGCAGAGGCTGGGATAGGCAGAGGCTGGGAAGGCAGAGGCTGGCCTCTATGAGTTAGTTCGAGGCCAGCCTGGTCTCCGGAGTGAGTTTCAGGACACGCTCCAAAGCTACACAGAGAAACTCTGTCTTGAAAAAAACAAAAAAAGTCATTTTAAAAATTATTCTTTTTTATTTATTTTGGAAGGAACATGCATGTGTAATAGCACACAAGTGGAAGTCAGAGGGCAGCTTATGAGAGCTGATCTGTCCTTCTACCATGCAGGGTCCAGAGATCAAGTTCAGTCAGGGTCTCAGGCTTGGTGGCAAGCTCCTTCACCCACTGAACCATCTTGCTGACCCTGAATGTGCTTTTTTAAACGTAAAAGCGTATCTTGCTAGCATGGGAGGGTGTGCTTAGCATGCAAAAGCTCTGGCTCAATCTCTTATACGCACATCATAGTTACATATTTCAACTCTAGGTTTTGTTTTTACTTTAATTTTTTTTTTTTTTTTTTTTTTTTTTTTTTTTTTTTTTTTTGATTTTTCGAGACAGGGTTTCTCTGTGTAACAGCCCTGGTTGTCCTGGAACTCACTCTGTAGACCAGGCTGGCCTCACAGATCCAACTGCCTCTGCCGCCTGACTGCTGGGATTAAAGACATGAGCCATCACACCGGCTTTCAACTCTAGTTTAAAAAAAAAAAAAGTAATAGGCAGCAGGGTGTGGTGGCACACGCCTTTAATCCCAACACTTGGGAGGCAGATGGATCTCTGTGAGTTCGAGGCCAGCCTGGTCTACAAAGTGAGTTCCAGGACAGTCAGGAGCTGTTATACAGAAAAACCCTGTCTCGGGAGGGGGGAAAAAGTAACTAGCATATCATATGATGTGTATTTTGCTAAGGAGGACCGCAAGTAAAATAGTGACTTTAAAGAAAAGTGTTGGACAAGTGTGTAGGTGCTGTTCAGTAACAACAGACCACATGGTCAGAAGCACATCTCCAGCCTCAGGCCTGGCGTTTCCCTGGTTCCTTGGCTGGAATGAAATCTGTAAAGACTGCAAGGTCAGCCTCCCCAGCAGCCATGCACTCTGCACCCGCAGGCTGAGGATGTGGGAGGAGCTGGTAATTGACAATTAGCTGGAAGCTTCCTTCTCAGCCTCACAGACAGCAGCCGACACACCTGCTTGACTATAGTCAAGCCACCCTGACTAGGCAGCTACAGGTTGCTAGGCAATGGTGTCAAAGGTCTCCTAGCTCTCAGAGCATAGACTCCTGAGAGCCACAGAAGAAGTGTGTTTAATTCAACATTCCATGCAGCTAAAAAGGATTTGACAAGGGGACTAACATTAATTGACCACCTACTAGGTGTGTAGAGCTTTACATAGAGCCTCACAACTTATAAAATGCCATTCTTATTCAATACTGACCCTACAAAATCAAGTAACTTGCCAAATTCTCCCAGGGGATGGCAGAGCCAGGAATCCAACCAAGAACTTCTTCAAGCCAGAGTTTGGAGTGAGCCAGAGACGTGTCCCTCCCTCTCCCTGCTGTGGGGACAGTATATGACTGCATCATTCTAGTCAGAGGTGATAGCAAGCATGAGGGAAGCCACAGCCTCTTCTGCAGAAACGCCTTTCTCAATCCTTGTGAGGGGCAGAGACCAGCCAGTGTGTGGCAATAGCCATAAACACTCATACATTTACATCATAGATTAGGGATGCCATAAAAAAAAAAATCGGAAACAGGAAGCCCCTCCCTCCGCCAGCCCAAACCTATACTATAGGACTCTAGTACTGCTATAATTAAAATCTGTTCCTCCTTAAGGGAAGAAAAAGATGTGGAGGGCAGGCCCTGGGGCAGTCCTCACCTGAGCAAGCAGTCAGAACAGATCTTGGTGCAGGATCAAGAACGCTGAGCTTTGCGGAGGTGGCAAATTGCCAGGAGTTGGGGGCTAGCCTGAGCTACATAGTAGTAAATTCTAAGCCAGTCTGGGCTACAGAGTAAGATTCTGCCTCTTAAGTAAATAATGAATAACTAAAATTCAGAGCATCATTGGTAGTTCAAGGTAGATTAAACCCTAGAAAAGTGACCTCAGACTCCGCTCCAACCCGTTTCCTACAGGACACCCTGCACCAGGTCTGTGCTTCCCTTAAATGTAACAGGTCAGACTTGGGGGTGCACACCAGCACTTGGGATCTCTGTGATGTCAAACTAAGCCTGGTCTACACTGCAAGTTCCAGGCCAGCCAGAGCTACATGGTGAGATCTTGTCTCAAAAACAAAACAAACATAAATCAAATAATAATAGCAATAATAATGTAACTATGAAGTAAGGCTGTTATTTTTGTTTCACACACATAAAAGATTTACCGTGTTAAATGACTTGCCTAGCTAGAAGCACAAGAAAGTGTGGATGAAAATCTGTCTGCTCCTCCTTCAAAGGCTGCCTCTGTGGGGACAGTGCAGGGCATTTGGGGGCCCTACTGCCTGTACCTCCTTGACCCCTGGAAAAATGATGAGTTTCTCTCCCTGGTGTGGGGAAGAGGAGCCATGTCCATAGTCTTAGAAATCTAGGCATGGGGGCTGGAGAGATGGCTCAGAGGTTAGGAGCACTGGCTGTTCTTCCAAAGGTCCTGAGTTCATTCCCAGCAACCACATGGTGGCTCACAACCATCTGTAACGAGATCTGGTGACTTCTTCTGGCCTGCAGGCACATATGCAGGCAGAACACTGTATATTGTAATAAATAAATAAATCTTTAAAAAAAAGAAAAAGAAATCTAGGCATAAATGAGAGAGAGTCAGAGACAGAGAGAGAACCTCATTGCCTCATCAAGGGGTGTCATCCTAGGCCCTGCATCCCCCGCCCCCGCCCTTTATTCCCTCCACCCCACCCCACCCCCACCCCAGGTCCTGGGCTCTGCATCCTCCCCTGGGCCCTACATCCCCCCCCCCTAGGTCCTACATCCCCTGTGCTGTATCAACTCCCCTCCAGGTCCTGCATTCCCCCCTGGGTCCTGCATTTCCCCCGCTCTCTCCCCCCCCCCCCCCCCGCCCTGCATCCCCCTCTTGCCCTGCATCCCCCCCACCCTGGGCTCTGCGTCCTGTCCTGCACCTTGCCCCTTGAGCTTGATGAAGCAGCATGTCTGGCAGGAACTGTACCTGATGGTCACATTCCTGCTGCCCAGCTCAGTGAGAGGCCTCCATGCAGCTGCACCTCTAGTCAGCCTCATTGATGTTTCTGCCTCGTTAGGTTTCTGAGAGGCTCTTCAGTGAGGCCTGGTAGTTCTCTGGGGAGCTGTTAGGAGGCATTATCTCTGCTCTGGGTTTTGTTTATCTTTCCTGGGGTTTTGGTTTGGCTTTTTTTCTTGTCATTGTTGTTTTGTTTTGAGACAGAGTCTCATATAACCTAGGCTTGCCTCAAACTATGTAGCTAAGAATGACCTCCTCTACCTCCTCCTGCCTCCACCTCCCCAGGGCTGGAATTAGAGGTGTGCACTGCCCCAGTTTATGTGCCTGCTAAGTGGGTACTCTACCGTCTGAGCTACATCTACTTCCCTATGCCCGCTCTTCTTAGAGGCCTGGTCTCCACACAGGACACATGTCAAGATCACGTGGATTTCATGCTTCCAGCATATCTGACTTTGCCACTTTACCTAAAATTCTAATCCTGTAAAACAGGGTAACTCTCTACTCAACAGAATAACTTTAAGAAATAAATTAGATGAGACATTTAAAGGGGTTATTGCATATGAAATGTTCAGTAATCATGAGGCATTACTGTCTCTCTCTCTCTCTCTCCCTCTCTCTCTCTGAGACAGGATTTCTCTGTGTAGCCCTGGCTGTCCTGGAACTGCTTTGTAGACCAGGCTGGCCTAGAACTCACAGAGATCTGCCTGCCTCTGCCTCCCTAGTGCTGAGATTAAAGGTGTGTGCCACCACTGTCCAGCAAAAGTCTTTTCTTAATTTTTTTTTTAATCTATTGTGTGTGTCCATGCTCATGGTTGTACAAGCACAGGCACAAGTGTGTAGAGGTCAGAGGGCAAGTTTTGTTTATTTGGGTTTTTTTTAGATGTTTGCTTTCCTATGTGTATGGGTGTTTTGTCTGAATATATATCTGTGCACCATGTGTGTGCAGTGTCCACAGTGATCAGCCTTAGGGATCTCCAGCTCCCGGCCCCATTCCAAACCCGGCCCTCAGCGCACCAAGTGGCAGCTCCTCCCCTGGAGCTTCTCAAGACCACCTACAGGGTATTCAAGGTCCCGACCATAGCTGGTCCAGGTGGTTTCCACTTCGTGGTTTCTCCTCTTCCTCTGGGACCACACTGGATGGAATGCTTTGCTCAGATTAAAACCTGAACTTTAATTCGTATTGATTTGGCCTGATCTGATTTATTGTGTTGGCAGAGTTACTCACTACTAGGGGATTTTTACTTATCAATCAGAAAAAGAGGGCGTTTGATCTCTTGGAAGTCGAATTAAGACAGTTGTGGGCCATCGTCATGTGGGTGCTGGGAATCAAACCTGGGTCCTCTAGAAGAGCAGCCAGTGCTCTTGGCAGCTCTTGCTCCTGCCCCCTTGTGGGATCTGATCTAGGGACCAAACTCAGGCCCTCAGGTGTTGGAGCAAAGTGCTATACCCACTAAGCCATCTTGCTGGCCCTGTTATTGCAATTCTTACAAAGGATGGGCCCGTGAGGTTTGTTCTCCTCTTGTGATATGAACTCCCGGAAGGAAACTGTGTCTGCAGAGACTGACAGATAGAACTGCGGTACTTGGAGAGGTTGGAACATTGCTGGTCCAGAGGTTGGAGGCCTTATCTTGAGCTAGTTCTAGCCCTCTGCAACAGCCATTTCTCCATGTCAGAACCTAACATCTGTGGCTAATATAGCTTCCACAACTAAAAAGCTCAGAAAGCATCTCAAGCCTAGAGAAACACTGCCCCCATTTTTCTGTACCTGCCTCTCTGATGAAACCACCGATGAATTTTCAACTTGCCTTGATTTATGATTTTAATTGTTCTGTAAGACATGAAATATTTCATGAAACTACATCCAAGTTGAAACATGGAATTTGGGATAGCCTTAATCTGTGTTCCCAGGCCATGGCCACTCAAGATGGCTCCAGAATAAACTATCTCTTATTGATTGCCTTTAAGATGACAGCTGTGGTTTTTGTATCAACAACAGAATAAGAACAATAAAAAATAATTTCAAGCTGTGTTTGGTGATGCATGCCTGTAATCCTAGCACGAGGATCCTCCATTGCCTTTAAGATGACAGCTGTGGTTTTTGTATCAACAACAGAATAAGAACAATAAAAAATAATTTCAAGCTGTGTTTGGTGATGCATGCCTGTAATCCTAGCACGAGGATCCTCCAACAGATTCCTGGGGACTAAGGATATTATTACAAGATTAAGTAATGGTATGGATAGAGAGAGACAGAGGACCAACAGCATCATGGGGGCTCTGAGGAGTGTTCAGGTCCCAGCATCAGTGATAGACATCATGGCAGGGTCTCTGAAAAGAATCAAAGATCCTGAGGCAGGAGCCTCCTCTAACCCTTTCTAAGAATGAGGAGGTTCACAGCTTGAGTCTGTAATCAGGCTTTGTGATACCCAGGCAGGGAGGGGGCCGGAAGCAGGATTGGTGTGAGCCTACATCTTAGCATCAATACCCTTTGATGTCAACCCACTTTCCAGGTGAGAAATTCCAGCTGCAGTGTCCTAGTAGGTGCCTGTCAATAACTTAGCCAGGAGGACCAAAGTAAAGCAATGGCTAGATTCTAACACTGTGTTCTTACATTGGGAGGTGGAGGCAGGAAGATTAGGAGTTCAAGGACATAGCAACACTCTGTCTCAAAAAAATGTATGAATAAAATTTAAAAAAAATTCAAAACAGCTCAAATCCATGGTTTTCACTACCAAGAGTGGAGAAGCCCCATTCCTCTGAGACTCCAGCTCCTCTGAGATGATTCCCCCACCCCTTTACTATGTCAATTAACAGCCCATAGAGACCCAAATACCCTCCCTGCTGTTCTCTATAGTCTCTGATCCCGATTTCCGCACCAAAGACACCCGAAGAGCAAGTCAAACAAAGACACAACACCCCTTGAGGGAATGGGGGGAAAGTTGATCAGGGAAAGATGGCGTTCCCTGGAACAGGGAGCTGTGACTGGCTGGCTCCACAGGGACTGGATGGAAAAGGTTCAGACCTGGCTTCTGCCTCCTCCAAGGCTGGAAGCCAAGGAGACAGGCACGAAGGCCAAGAGGAACCTGGGCTTCTCTAGCTCCTATTCAGCTTTGTTCTCCCCTCTCACCCCCACCCCTTCGAGGAGCTGGCTTGACAACCAGGGTGCAAACTGGCTTGGCTTAACTCTCTCTCTCTCTCCCTTTCTTCCCTCCCTCCCTCTCTCCCTCCCTCTCTCTCTCTCTCTCTCTCTCTCTCTCTCTCTCTCTCTCTCTCTCTCTCTCCTCCCCCTCCTTCCTCCCTTGCTGACCACTTTCTCGCTCTGGAGTCTTTAATTCCACACTGATAAGCAGGCCTGCTGAGAATCTGGTACACTCTACAGCCCAGGGCCCTTCTGATGGAGTGGAAATGGGAAAATTCCAGAGTGTGGCCCAAGAATTGCAGACCATCCCCATTTCCACGTCCAGGGAGCAAAGTCTAAAGACAACTAACAAAGTGGAATTTTAACTTTCACCCACTGCCCTGAAAAAGTTTAAACACTGGAGCCTACCATAGCCTACCAAGAGAAATCAATTGGGCCAACTCCAAAACAAAGGCAGTTCCTAACCTTCCCCATGTCAAACCTTCCTCAAACAACTCTGAGGTCTTCAGGGCAATCCAGTTGAGCAGCCTCCTTAAACACAGGTCCATGTGTTGGTAGGGTGTGTGGGTCTGGGGCCTGGGACCACAGCCAACCTTGGGGTCTATAAGGAAGTTCTCCGAATGTGCAAGTGCTTGATCCAGGCAGGATGGCAAGAAGCTGTGAGCACTGGTTGCCATGGAGATGCTGGCATAGCTGGGGCCTCTCTGCAGTAAACAAGCAACCTCTTTAAGAGAAAGGAGGTGGGGGGACTTGGTGCTTGAGAGCCAGCTCAGTTTGAAGCTAAGGGACTGGGGAGGTAAGCTCTAGGCCTGCAGCCTTAACAGCTGGGGTGTGGCCTCCTGCAGAGCAAATCCTCAATGCCCAGTTGCCACCCCCACCACCAAGCAAGGGCTGCTTCAAGAGACCTGAAACAGTGGAAAAAGCCAGAAGCCAGAGACTGGCAGCAGAACCACACCCCAAGGCTAGGCAGAAGCCTGGGCTTGCAGAGTCACAAGAGAAAGCCCAAGCCTGGGTCTGAGAGTCTGGCCTCTGAGTCACCTCACTTCCCTTCTCTGGGCCCCCTGAATTAATAATGTCCTCTCTGGGGGCCAAGTGAAGCAGAGCCACATGTCCCTCTGATTCCATATGGACAGACGTGTCCAGGCTGTGAAGACCTCTGTCTCATGACTGCAGCTGGAGGATGAGGGACCTTTTGGTGTGCTTGGCCTTAGCCTTATGCTGCAAGCGTTTTCACCAAAGGCAGGGCTTGGCCCTGCACACACGTGGGTCATGCAAGATTAAGGAGGTGCCAGGAAAAGGAGGCTGACTAGATGACCTCAAAGGACCCTTGTGGCCTGGTGAGCTGCCTAGACCTTCCTGCCACCGCCCTGGGTGATTCTGCTGGGCAGGACCGGTCACCTTTGCCTTTGGATATCTGTGGAGAGCAAAGGGTGACTGTTTCCCTACTATCCTTCCAGGCTAGTGACGTTGGCCAGGAAAGCTAGTGTAGAAGTTTGAAACGCGTGTGCTGTTTCCAGCTGTCTGATCTGAAGCCATTACATACTTCATGCTTTGTAATATTAGCAGTAAAATGTTCAAATTCCTATTCTGATTTTGGAAGGTCTCTGCAGTAGGGTCAAAATGCTTCGACAGTAGATAGGGGTACCTATGGGTGTGAGGCAGTTGATAGAGCGCCTCCAGACATACACAAAGACCAGTGACTCATAGATAGTACTATATAAACTAGGTCTGGTGGTGCACACCAGCAGCCCTAGCACTCACCATGTGGAGGCAGAAGAGTCAGAAGTTCAAGGTCATTCACGGTTACATATGAGTTCAAGGCCAGCCTGGGGATAAATGAGACCCTGTCTCAGTACAAAACATAAATAAATAAGAATGCATGGGAAAACCACCACACAAATAAAGGACACAGGGAACCGAATGTGGTTACAAGCAGGGCCTTCTCCACAGCCTGTCTGCCCCACCACAGCCAGGGGGCTCTACTGTAGGCACCAGGGGCTTCTTCCCTTTAGGCCTCGAAGCAGAACCAGAGACCCCTAAAAAAAAAAAAAAAAAAAAAAAAAAAAAGGTTAGACTGCCTTCTAGGGCAGGAGACCTCTGAGCATGCTCAAGGGAACAGGACCGAGCCTCGCCTAACTTCATGTCCAGCTAGAACCTGCTTTCTGAGCTGTGACCACATAAGTGTTGTGTAAACAGTTTAAAGGAAAAGCAGCCTCACAGCTCAGTCCTTGTCCCTTCCCCTTTCGGCCCCAGGAAATGACAACTAGGCCTTTAGGACTGTATTCATACTTTTAATTGGATTGGATCCACCCAGTATTTCTCAATAGTTGACCCTTGTTTCTTTGAGCCAAGACTCAGAATATAATTCCACATTTTGTAGGAGAAGGTTAAAACAATCTGTACAGAGTTCAAAGGATGATAGGTTCTTATCAGAAATCTCTCCCCACCCCCATCCCCACAGCCCAGCTGGCCTCAGATTCACTGCAAAGCTCAGATTGCTTTTGAACTCCTGATCCTCTGTCTCCATCTCCCAAGTGCTGGGATTATGGCTACGCACCACCATGTCTGCTCAAGAACACAGGTCTCTCAACAGCCACCCCCACCCTGCCAGGGTCTCCTCTTCAAGCTTCCCACTACACTCATCTTGGTTAAGTCATGTCACCCAAAGTATCAGAAAGACCGTCACAGCAGCATTCACGACCCTCCCTGCCATCTTTTGAGAGCCCACACTGGGGACTGGTGGAAACTGGGACCGACTCCCTCGGTGGCACTGACCTCAGCTTGAAAGTCACTTGTGCTCTTGTGACAGGAGGAGAACACAGCTGTCCCTTCTCCCCAGAGTAAGACCTGGTTGGAGGGGCATGGAGTTCCTGAGATGCAGTCTCTGAGGGAACCTCAGAGAATAGTGAAAAGTCCAAGTCCCAACAGGAAACAGAGGCACCATTTAGCACTGGCCTAGAAGAGCGGAGGGGAGAGGGGGGAGGAGAAGGCGTTAAGATCCTAGGAGATGTCGTCCAGACCCCAGGAGGTGGCACCAGGAAAGCCTGAGAAGCTGGGGTGGAGTCTTCAGACTTCACACCCACCATCTGAGGGGTGGATGGGCTGGGGACTGGGGGAGGGGGTGTGTGACACAAAGCAGTTTCTCAGGGCAGGTGCCACTGTCTCACCAGAGAGAGAGAGAGAGAGAGAGAGAGAGAGAGAGAGAGGGAGAGGAACCTCTACTTTGGCACGTACACAGCACTCCCCAGCAGGTCAAGGACAGAGGCAGATGAGGTCCTCTGCATTTTGGGCCCTGCATCTCAGGAAAGCCATCGGCCTTGCGGTCATGGACAAGGTGAAAACAGGCAGACTGGCAGTGAGTGTTCAAAGGGGCTGTGGGGTGTGGAGGGTTGTGTGGGGGAAACAAACATTTGTCCTGGATAGATGTGGCTACAGACCTTAGTGCTCCTCAGGTGTCCTATCCATGTACTGTACGCTGTGTATGGTCATCAAACAAGGCACCCTCTTTCCCACAGCCTTTCAATCATCTTCCTTCCACCCTGTCTTTCCCACAGTGACTTCAGTGACTTCTGACCACCAAAACCTGAGTAGAAAAAACACACCTAAAGTCTTAGCCTGACATTGAAGGCCATAGATGTCCCGACACGCCTTTCATCTTGTGGTCTCTGCCTTGCTTCATCCCTTTTCCTCTGCTTTCTCAATGCCTAATCCAACCGTTGAAATCATTTTCTCACCCAAGCTCTGATGCTGCCTCTTCCAGAAAGCCTTCTCTGGTTTCTTTGGTTAGATGACTTTAGCTGGTGCTTTCTCCTCTGAATGCAGAGCATTCTTAACTTCTTTGTGGCAGTGTGATACTATCTTATTTTTGCTTTGTTTGCTTGTTTTATTCTTGTATAATATTAGAAGGACCAGCCTTAATATTATACATCCCAGGGGCTCCGGAGAGAGAACTATGAACGGCAAGGATGGGAAATAGAATCTCAGCACATTTATTCTTCCAAATCTTCTTCTTCGTCCCCCGTACCCTGGGAATCCAGGTATATATACACTTACAAGCAGTAATCCCTTGGCAGTGCAAAGCCAGGCTTCCAGGGTCAAACGGAGGGGTAATAAGAATCACATAGAGGGACAGTAATTGTTAATTATCATTTGCAACCCAAAAGGGAAGTGACTAATGGGGAAATGAATAAACTAAAGGCTAAATTTGGGTGATATCTAAGAAAAGGGATTTTATGTGTTCAACTATAATCTTAAACGTGATTGGTAAAAAATGTTAAGAATCTTTAAGTTGCTAGGTCAATGGGAGAAAATAAAACTGCCTTTTTTCCTGTGGCTCCTATCTGTCCAAGCTATCTGCCGTTTTTCTGCAGGGTGGGGGAAAGTGTGCTCGGTCTCTAGGCAACCTGTGTACAGGTAGATGCCTCTGGTGATAATTAAAGGAAGATCTGGAACTGGAGGTAAGATTTGGGAAAGGAGGAAGTTAAGCTTAATTGGCATATCCGCCAGGCTTTCTCAAACGGGTAGTCTGGACACTTAAGTCTGTTTTCAGAGAGTACAGAGGTATCTCTGATAAGGTTCTTTCCTGCATCTGGGGATGGACCTGGCCAGATGCTGCTAATGACGATAATTACAGGGAGGCTTGAACTGGGGTTCTGGCTGTGCATAGCTGTCAGCCCACAAGGTTATCAAAATATTCCTTGAAGTGGTTAGGTAAGGAGTTAGAGGTCTATGAAGTTAGTAAGGCTGTAAGAAAAGAAGGGTCCAAGCCAAATTGTGCGAAGCTATTACTTAAGGTCCACCTGACCTTGGCAGTGTCTCCTTGTGGAATTTACCTTACATCAGGAGACTAGCATGTGGTGGTCTGGACTGTTATTTCTGTTAGTCCTTGAAAGTGGCTAAGGGAGATTCCATTGCTGAAAGGGGAGAAATGGATGGGCTACAGGGAAGGAAGCCTTTCCTGAGGCTGTTCTCCAAATACCATGAAGGTGTATGTCCAGCGAGTGATCAGTCCACACTGTTAGCCCTTCTTAGGGAAAAATCAATTGGGAAAACTATGAAGGCACACATGATTTTAATAACAAGACAGCTGATATATAACAAGCCAAATAACACCAAAAGCTCCTTGGAATTTGGCTTCCTCTGAAGGAATTCCTTGATCCCTTCAGGTAGTGGCTTTGCCATAACCAGCTGAGTTCTTACAATAAATTCCTGCGGCCTGTAGCATTTTATAGACCAAGTCTCCTACAGCACAGGCCAGCCTTGAACTCACTATGGAGCCAAGGCTAGCCTTGAACTTCTGATCCTCCTGCCTCTACCTCCCAAGTGCTGGGATCACAGGTATATAAGCCACCAAGACTGGCTTCTATCTTGGATTTTAACCATTGAGAAGGATGTTGTCAGTTCCCTCCACCTCAGTCTGTGAAGGCAAAGCTTGCTATGTTGTATAGGTTGGTCTCGAACTCTTGAGCCTAAACTCTCTTCCCAGCTTCTATTCCTCATGAGTAGCTGGAACCATGAATATGTGCCACAGCCGACTGTCTTGCTCATACATAGCAGACCTTTAACACAAAATAAAATCTGTTGAACAGGAAATGTCTGTGCCAGGGCTATGGAGATGAAGGGGAAAGCTCTTTTTCACTAGTTCACAGAGTGTAGTGAGAGAGAGGTACTGAAATACAAGGGTCAACTGAATGCAAAATTCAAGGAACAGCACTTAGTCTCTGACTATGTGGGCTCAGGAAGTCAGGTCTGGTGTTAAGGGAGAGGGTATTCAGGCAGATGGAAACGCCTGGATGGAAACCTGGAAACGGAACCGTGCATGATATACATTTGAGGGGAATGGGACAGTGCATGATACACCTGAGGGGTGTGGGCAGTGGCCTGAGACTGGTCTACGGGAAGCACGAAGGAAAATAGGAGACGAGGTCAGGGAGGGCTATAGGTACTGCACTATGGAGGACCTGATGGGTAGCCCAAGAATTTGACTTTTATCCTAGAGGCTATGGGGAGCCACTGAATGCTCTCAAGGGCTCACTGGAGTCCAAATGAACGAGTGACACCCTTGGAACACCAATGGAAGGGTGACACAGTACTGTTTTGGGTGGGCACCATCCTTTGGCTAGGCTTATTTTAGGAAAAACCTTACAGTACATGCCAGGTACCAACCATTCTTTGAGCCCAGGCTGTACCCGAGTCAAAATATTTCTTTGTAGATTTTCCCTTTAAAGAGACTGTACCCATGGGCTGGAGGGATGGCTCAGAGGTTAAGAGCACTGCCTGCTCTTCCAGAGGTCCTGAGTTCAATTCCCAGCACCCACATCGTGGCTCACAACCATCTGTAATGAGATCTGGTGCCCTCTTCTGGCATGCAGGTAGAACACTGTATACATAATAAACAAATAAATAAATCTTTTTTTTTTTTAAAAAGAGAGTCAGGCATTGGTGGCGCACGCCTTTAATCCCAGCACTCGGGAGGCAGAGGCAGGTGGATCTCTGTGAGTTCAAGGCCAGCCTGGTCTACAAAGTGAGTTCCAGGAAAGGCGCAAAGCTACACAGAGAAATCCTGTCTTGAAAAACCATTAGAGAGAGAAAGAGAGAGAGAGAGAGAGAGAGAGAGAGAGAGAGAGAGAGAGAGAGAGAGAGAGACTGTACCCAAAGGACAGTTGGCAGGGCTCAGAAATGTGCCCTGATCTGTGACAGGTTTCCTGAGCCATTTTATGGGTTCCACACAGTGTGTGGCACAGAATATCTACTCTATAGACCACATCAGTCACATTTCTCCAGGCAAGCAGAAGCAACAGCAGAGTGCATGGATTCATTGTGAGGACTTGGTCACGTGACTGTGGAGGTTGAGAAATTCTACCATCTGCCACCTCCAAGCTGGAGACTCGGGAAAGCTGGTGGCATAAGGTTCCGTCCAGATCTGAAAACCAGAACCATGATAATATCAGCCCAGGGTGGGAGCAGAAAAGGACAGCATCATAGCTGAAGCAAGATAGGCAGAGACACCCATGGACACCTATGTGGCCCCTGCACCTAAGACTGGCTTGAGCCCCGTGGGTAGTTTCTTGCCCTCTGCAGGGTCTTATGAGCATAGGACCTTGTAGAGAGGAAGACTGGCTTTGAGCCAGTGAATGCCAAGTTAAAGTCCTGACTGAAATCATTTAGAAACTGCACAGTCTTGGAAAAGCCAGTACTCTCTCTGAGTCCTGGTTTTCTCATCTGGAAAATGGGAATGATCTTGTCTACTCCAAAGAGTCAGAGTGAAGGCAAACATAGGAGACGTCTGCCGTTAGCCTCTGCAAGCTCCATTTGTCTTGTTCATCCTGGAGTCAGAAAGTGGACGATGTACCTGGAGGAGGGAGGCTGTGCATGGAGTGGCTATTGCTAGGTGTCTGATGTAGAGGAGCGGAACCTGCCTGAGGTACCTTCACAGGCCTTTCCTGAGAGTCACTCTTGGCTTTCTGTCAGTCCCCTCCTTCCGACTGGGACATACTTAACAAGCTGGCAGGTCCCATCCTTGATTGAATAAGGACATTGTCCCACAGGCCTAGAGACTTGTGAGGCATTGTTGAAAGCTGCCCTGTCCCTAGTTACCCTGGGACAACCTATGCCCCCACCCCTCCACTGTATTTGTGGTCTCTGGGCATCCAACAGTATCTGGAACATTGTTATAAGCTAAACAGACACCTGATTTTCTGGAACCGGGGGTCAATTTTCCCTTTGCAGCCAAGAAACCCACAACTATGGGTCTTTCTGGAGGCTGCCCTGAGACACTGATGAACAGTGCTGAGAGGAAGTAGGCCCATCTGTGTCCCAGAAGGGGAGCAGAACCCTACCCCCTTAACTGCAATGGGGTCGCTGAAGGATGTACAGGTCGAAGTGTGTATGGAGGAAGGTGTGAAGACAGAAGCTCCATTCTGTGGTGTACGGGTGGCTGTAAGGGAAAAAAACAATATCCCTTCCCAGATTACTACTGGGGACAGACACATATGTTTGCACGTGTGTTTTATGCACATGTATTTTCCACATAAAGCAATTTTCTAGCAGATGAACCTGAGCTGGGCATCCTATAATTCAGCTTACATTCTGCCTAGAGCGTTGTGCTCTACAGGTTAACAGCTCAATCTCATAAGAGGTCCCAACCTGAGACCATAATCACAAGTAGTTACTAGATTGTGACTTGTTCTTCTTCTACCCAGCCACTTTAAACTGGAGTGTTCCCAACACCACCACCCCCCAACCCGGCCTGACCACTGGCTTGGATGGTTCTTAAAACTTATAGCACACCTTTACTGTGTATTTTAAAAACTGAACTTCATTTCTCTTGTTCTGACTTAAAAAAAAAAAAAAGTTAATTTTAATTATTTGTATATAAGGGAGGGGAGACTCCGTGAAGGCCAGGAAAGGATGTTGGATCCCCTAGATCTGCAGTAGTTGCAAGCTTCTGTGGTCTTAATGGCAGACTCATCTCTCCAGGCCCAACTGTTGTGACTTTTTAATTTTTCATTTCCATTGAGGTCTGCTGAGGATCAAACCCGGGCCTTTGTGCATGCAAGACAAGTGTCCAGGCCCTGGCCACACTCCTCGCCTATTCTCTTTATTATAAAAGATATCACAGTGGATACAGATGCAGATAAAGACATGCAGAGGGCAAGTAGGGGCTTGTGAGCCTCATTCTCTCTGGGAGTTAGTGCCCGCTGCAGCTCCAGCACCCTGCGATCAGAGGCCCTTCAAATCTTGGTCAAGACTTTGATAGACCTCAATCTTCAGTGAACACCTTCCTTCCTGGGAGGTTGGTGAACAGGGCTGAAAACCACAATTCGCTAGGTCCTTCCTATCACTAAGGAAATTAAAGAAATTGCAATTTATATTTTACATCCTGTCACAGTGGTGGAGTACCTGAAGATCCACACACGATGAAGGGGAAGCTGGGCGAGGAACAGGAACTGGTAATAAGTAAAGGCCTACAGAACATGAGTTTAAAGACAGAGAGGAATGTGAAAACAAACCAGGGCACTGGCACTTTTTGGTAAGGCTAAAACACAAATGCCTGTGAGATGGGGTGGTAGGGTGCAGACATGGACTTAAACTGACCCGAGTCACTCGCAGGACCTCAGAAGCTGGGACCCCTCTTGGTTTGGGACTTGGAAGTGTAGCTGCACGAGAAAGGCCCATCGCGGTGCTGGCACGTGGTGCTTTCCCTCAGTGTTTACTGAGGACCTGCTGCATGCCAGAAAGGGCTGGGAACAGCCATGGAGAAAGTGACCAGGGTTTCCCTGAGTCCCACAAGTTTTACGGAAAAGGAAGCGGAGGATCGATGCATTTCGGGCTCCTGGTTCTGAGCGTGCAGATCACACAGATTTGGCAGTTCCTGGAAGTGTCGCGGGACACGTGGGGGCCACTGAGCTGCGCGCGCCTCCCGAGTCTCAGCAGGGCCCCGCCCGCCTGGACGCCAGTCCCAGGCCCAGCGCACACGTGGGTTCCCGCACGTCCGCTGGGCTCCCACCCTGACGTCAGCCCGGAGCTTCCATTTAAGGCCCCGCCCGCGCGCCGCTCGGAGTGCTGGAGCCTCTGTCGCCAAGTCCAGACCACGCTGCTGTCCATCCTGCACTAGCGGTACGGTCGAGCTCTACGCTGCTCCCACGGGGGTCCCTCCGCGGGGTGGAGGTACAGGGTCTACAGGCGTGGGCGGTGGTCCGCACGCGTGGGCTACTGCGTTCTGGGGAACGGAGCAGATGACCCCACCCAGCCTGGGGAGAGCCAAGTGGCTGAGGAAGGTCTAGGGGGTGGATGGCCTAAAGGGTGGGAGCGACCGAACAGGTGCTAAAAAAAAAGCCATGCGAAACTTGAGGTCCGGTTACTCGAGCTCATGAGGGCAGAAAAAGCTTCAGCACGTCCGGGGAGGGTACTTGGGAGAAGCCTTGCGGTTTGCATTTTCCCTTTCGTGGGCTTGGTGGATTGGTTGCTTCCTGCAGATTATAGTGCGCTTTTGGCTCAAGTGCAATTTGTTAAGGGGCTCCTGGTGCGTCTAGGGATCGCGCTAAACGCGCTGTGTGCGGAGATTAAGCGGGAAGGGTCGCAGCCCTTTGCACCCCAGACGGAAGGAGGAAACCTGTAGCTGAGGGAGGTGCGACATCCATAGGGTCGCGGGTGGAAGTAGACGCACCCTGCCCGAATGAAGCCCGGAACTGAGGTTTGGGTGAGGCCGATTCTCTGCAGGAAGAGCCTCCCTCCTTGCCCCCAGCCTGCAAAAACCTTCCAAAGCAGTCTAGAAATAGCAGCGGTTGTAAGGAGACCGGATTCCGGCTTGGTGTCCCTGGGCTGCCTGCCCGGAGATCTTAACGGGTCCATTTGCTTTTTGGAACAATTTCAAAAATAATCGTAGTGCTTGCTGGGGGAAATGTGTACCTCGTGGTTCTGGGGGCTCCGGGCCTTAGACCCTTCGTGACAGTATTCCCATTTCGGAACTGAAGAAATTTCCCCTTAAACAGCTTCATCCTGGCAAACCAGGCCCCGCCCTGGCGGGTGGGTGGTTTAAAGGCCCTGGTTCCCGGTATTGGCATTTGAAATCTGACCCTGGCGTCAAGCCAGGTGGCTACCAGGCCCTCCTCACGGTGCATGCATGTGCTTTGGGCTCTAGTAAGGTCCGAAGTCTGACCCCGAACTGCCTACTTGGAAGTCTCATCCATGGACAGCAGCCAGTAGACCTATCTTTCTGCCCGGCTCTGAAATTGCGCACGCGCACCAGCATGCCAGGCCTGTCGGTCTTAGGCATCCGGACTGCTCATAAAACTTGTGGCTTCCGGGGGGAGGGGGGACCGGCGGCCGCAAACCTGCGCGTGCGCAGGCCTCAGCACGTTGCTTTACCTTACATAGGGTCATACCTTGTGGCCGTTATTGGCGCCCTCTACTCTTGGTTTTTGGTACTGCTTGGGGCAATTTGGCACCGACTTACTGTAGGATTCTGGGTGATAAGAGTGGGAGGGCAATTCTGATCGTGTCGGAAGAAAGGCATCGCCTTTTGTGGTCAGTCAAAATGAGTAAGTCTTCAGGAGGATGCACTTACACGGAGACCTCGGTATTATTTTTCCATTTCAAGGTGAGGACCTTCTTGACGTTTAAGAGCCAGACCAGTCCTGGCATTATAGCCCCTCTTGTTTTCCACTTCTGCCCCTTTTTGTCACGTATTGTTACTTAATTGAAAGTAGGCCAAAGGATGTAAAGTAAGACTGGGACTTGGTGATTATACCTGGAGAGGTCTCAGTGACACGAAATATTCTCACCTTAGGTCCCAAGAGGTTCAAAGTCCACCAAGATGGCAACCCTCAAGGATCAGCTGATTGTGAATCTACTTAAGGAAGAACAAACCCCCCAGAACAAGATTACGGTTGTTGGGGTTGGTGCTGTTGGCATGGCTTGTGCCATCAGTATCCTAATGAAGGTAAGTGGGGCTCCTTCATATCACAAGCCCATGCATGGTGTGTGTGGGGGGGTGACACATATACATTGTCACATGGTATGTAGAACTGTTAAGGTTCAGGCATTCATTCAAGAGTCGTCTATGAAACATTTTGCAACATAGTGATGCACGAAAAGGATTATCCAAAGTAACAGTATCAAAGGTTATCACGCTGAAGTCTATTTGAAATGCTCTGCAGTGTGTTAGCATGCCCTACCAGCAAGAAGAGTCCCTTTAATTATACTTTCAAGGCAAGGAGTTGAATGAACCTAGGGTCTCCCACATGCTAGGTAACCATTGAGCTATCTACCCGGCTCTAAAGTAATTTTTTTAATGAAATTTATATGTACATATGGTAAAAATTAAAATCCTGCTGAATGGGGTATCTTGAACTTATATCCAAACCTGATTGTTCCCTGATTTATAACAGTTTTCCTTTGGGGGAAAAATGTGTGTCAGTGCACACGTGTTAACATGTATGGAGGTCGGAGGGTAACTGGCTTCCCTCCCACCTTGTGGGTTCTGGGGGTCAAATGCAACTCATCAGGCTTGTGTAGGAACTGCTTTCACCCTGTGAGCCATCTCAATTAAAGCTAAAGTTTAATCAGTCAGGTGACTTGTAGTTGGATTAGAAAACACTTTTTGAGACAGGGTCAATGTTCTTGGTTCTCATGTAGCTCAGCCTAGCCTCAAACTTGAAGCAGTCTTCCTGTCTGATCTTCCTGGGTGTGGGATTATGGGTGTGTAACATCACACCTGGCTTTGAAGACTATTATAGCATTAACTAAAACCTAGTTTACATAAAAAAGTTGACAACTTAAAATGGATATTTATATTTGGGGGAGGGCATTGAGACAGGTTTCTCTTTGTAGCCCTAGGTTAAGTGAAACGCATTCTGTAGACCATGTTTGTCTCTCAAATATTGAAAACATTTAAGGGCAGAGTTTCCTCCTGTGGAACAATCATAGATTGAGCCACACCCATGTCTTGGAGTTGGAGGGTTTGACTGTATGTGCCTCCCCGTGCAGCCTTTAAAGGCATGCATTGATGTGCACGGCTTTGCCTGTGGCTTCATTAATTCTGAGTCACCCCTCTCCTACTGATACTAGGCAACGGTCTACCACTGAGCGAGCTTTGTGCCTGCTCCTAGTCTCAAGCCTTGGCACTGGCCAACAGGGACTAACAGCCCCGCAGAGAGGCTCCTCCAGTCAGGAGCAGGAGAGAGACTATGCTCCGCATGGGGCCATCTGGGAAGCAGTGGGTTTGAATGGCCTGCCTCTGCTTTGAATGCATCCTGACAGAGACTGAAATAACAGGACTCTCCTATGCCTGGAATTCAGAAAATTGCATGTCCTGAAAACCCTCAAAATAAATTTCCCATTTAACTCAAACTTCCGTCTTCTAGGACTTGGCCGATGAGCTTGCCCTTGTTGATGTCATGGAAGACAAGCTAAAAGGAGAGATGATGGATCTCCAGCATGGCAGCCTTTTTCTCAGAACACCAAAAATTGTCTCTAGCAAAGGTTGGTTGGGGCCAACTTCTCTTAGTCCACATTAGACTTTAAGTCTTCCTTAGGCCTAAAATCGCATCTCTTCAATCCAGTCTTTCATTCAAAACAGGAGGGCCTTACGGGTTCTTTTGCACTGGTTCTCAATACCTATTAAGGCTTCAATTGCTAGTAAAGGATTTTAAGTGGAAACCTAATTTGTACATATATGGAAAAGTTCTGAATCTACACTGTTGCAAGTGTGTGTTGCTAGGCCCAGGGCCTTGTACATGCCTGGCGAGAGCTCTGGCTGCCGAGCGACAGCCCCAGCTTTGCTGCGTGTGTTTAAATGTTGTGCCTGCCCTGCTCGTATCGTGTACTAACACAGACTTGAGAACTTCACCTTAGAGGCCTGTTCTTGACTTGGCCTTTTGACATTTAGCTGGCACCAGCCAGGAACCCAGGGTTGAAAGTCTTTTGACATTTTACCTGATGGGCTTCTCTCTGGGTCAGCTGCTCTGTGCCACAGGGCCTACAGGAGAGAATGAGATCAGAGAGGAAAGGGGGAGAGAAGATCGCTGGACTCAGTAAAAAGTGAGAGGAAATGCCAGGTGTGGTGGTGCATGTATTTAGGGCCAGGCCAGATGGAGGTATATAGTGCGTGTCTCCAGTGGGGGAGGGGAGAAAGAGGATATACTATGGTTGGTAGAAACAGACATGATCAAATAAACTGGATTCCTTCCTGGTATGATAAAATGATAAAATCTGACTATGAGAAAGGCGTCAATATTACTCCTCCAGTTTAAGAGACCAGTTATGAAACAGTGCGTTCCAAGGGAAGGTCTGAACATCAATCAGTAGGTCTCCATCTGCCATGTACAAAGGTTTACAGAACCAGTTGTGGCTGGGTAGGTAAGAGTTCCCTGAAGGGACCTTCATCCCTGATCTTTTCTCTAGACTATAGTGTGACTGCAAACTCCCAGCTGGTCATTATCACAGCGGGGGCCCGTCAGCAAGAGGGAGAGAGCCGACTCAACCTGGTCCAGCGAAATGTGAACATCTTCAAGTTCATCATTCCCAATGTTGTGAAGTACAGTCCAAACTGCAAGCTGCTTATTGTTTCAAACCCAGGTGAGGCTTTTGAAATGCATAAGCAGACACCCTGTACTTACCCTGATGATGTGTGTTACACTGTGTGTACACGTGTTCATTAATTTTCTATTGATTTGTATTTTTATAAAATAGTTCATCATTTAAAAGCATTAAATGCCTCTGAATATAATTGCAAAGTTTAGAGTTTCTTACTCATGATCTTAGAGAAGTAAATCTATAAGTAATTCTATTTTAATTGGTGCACTGTTTTTTTTTAATAATACGTTGAATAATTGGACATGAGTTATAAAGAGGTTAACAAATACTGATCCATCTTCAACAGTATCAAAATCATGTATCCTGTCGTCTTTTTTGTTACCTGTTATTTAAATTTTTTTTGTTTTTTTTTTTTTTTTTGTTTTTGCAGTTGATATCTTGACCTACGTGGCCTGGAAGATAAGTGGCTTCCCCAAAAACCGAGTTATTGGGAGTGGTTGCAATCTGGATTCAGCTCGGTTCCGTTACCTGATGGGGGAAAGACTGGGCATTCACCCGCTAAGCTGTCATGGATGGGTCCTAGGGGAGCATGGGGACTCCAGTGGTAAATCATTCATATCAGTTTATTTTCTCTTTTTTAAAACAGAAAGATAGTATAAGATGTCTCTAAGCGTTTCTTTACTGAATAAGAGTCTTTAACTTGGGCTGGAGAGATGCCTCAGAGGTTTTAAGGCTGCTCTTTCAGAGGACCTGAGTTCAATTCCCAGCAACGTGGCAGCTCCCAACTATCTATAATGAGATCTGATGCCCTCTTCTGGCGTGTAGGCAAACATGCAGACAGAAAGCATAAGACTGTATATATAATAAATAATAAATCTTTTTTTTTAAAGTCTTTAACTCAAGGATCCATGAATTAGGGTTGGGTGTGGTTTGAGTATATGCTAACGGAAGATTTTAACCATGTTGTATCACATTTATGACAGGGAAAATCATGAAATTGTATTTTTATTTCCATAGAAGTAAATAAGGTTGGGTGTGGGATAATATTATTTTGAGACTGGAGCCCAGGCTACCTTAGGACTCATAAAAGTCCAGCCTTTGTCTTTTTGCTGTGGGAATTTCTGCCTTGAGCCACCATGCCCCGCCTATTTATCCATTCATTTCTTCATTCATCTTGGTGCTAACGATTGAACCCAGGATCCTCACATGTGCTAAGCATACAGTCTACTGAGTTACTCACTCAGCCCCTGGACATGTTAACCACGCTTCTTAGGACAACTTCAGTCATTTACTTCATTCAGCAGTTTAAACTTGACTTGAGTCGGGTTCTCAGAGATGCTTATGCCAGAGAAATCCCCTGGAAGTGTGAATGATGTCTTAATGATAGTAAGTACATAGTCTGCATGGTTCAGTAGTACAGGAAAGTAAGTAGGTTAGGATATACAGTTCTTGGTTTTGACTCTGCAGATGAGGTGGAGAGGTGGGGCACAGTTACTGTTCTGTGCTGTTGTGTGGAAACAGTGGTGTGTAACTGCCTGTCTTCTTCCAGTGCCTGTGTGGAGTGGTGTGAATGTTGCTGGAGTCTCGCTGAAGAATCTGAACCCAGAACTGGGCAGCGATGCGGACAAGGAGCAGTGGAAGGAGGTTCACAAGCAGGTGGTTGACAGGTGAGGCATCGTGATTGGCGCACGGGAGGCTAAAAGTGTATTTTTATCTATGAGGTTAAGATTTTAGCAGCATTTTCATTTGAGTGCTTTTATTTACAATTTTTCTTAAGCTTTGTTAATCATAATACTACAAACAAAACACTAACATAAAAGCAGCACCAAATACAGGCAAGAGGTGCTGACGCTGGTTTCTTGGAGTCTCATTTGTAATATGCTAACACATTGGTGGGAGTGTAAGGTGTTCCATCTCACTGGACAATAGTTTGACAGTTCTTTTACAGCTGGAAACAGATCTGCCACACACAAAAAGATCTTTCCTTATTTTTTTTGGTTTTTCGAGACAAGGTTTCTCTGTAGCTTTGGTTCCTGTCCTGGATCTTGCTCTGTAGACCAGGCTGGCCTCGAACACACAGAGATCCACCTGGCTCTTCCTCCCGAGTGCTGGGATTAAAGAGGTGTGCCGGCATGGACCACCCGGAAGGATCTTTTAAAATGTTTTTATAACATGTATTTATTTTTATCTGTATGGGTGTTTTGCCTGCATGTATCCAAGTAGTCCAGAAGAGGGCACACAATTCCTTGGAACTGGAGTTACAGACAACTTGTTAGTGTTGTGGATCAGATCTATGTCCTCTAAAATGCTGCCAGTCTTCTTAACCACTAAGCTACCTCTGCAGCCCCCAGAAATGAGATATTTGTAACAAGTTTTTAATTTTACATATACTAATAGAAGCATGGATAATCTTTATTTGGATAATACAGGTATAAGTATGGTCTACATTCTTTTAGTTTGTCTTTTTCTAGATGGGGTTTCACTGTGTGGCCCTGGCTGTCCTGGAACCTGCTTTGTAGACCAGGCTGGCTTCAAATTCAGATCTGCCTGTCTGTACCTGGCCTGTGCCACCATGGCCCAGCTCATTTTGTTTCTGTTTTTTTGAGATGGTTTCTGTGTAGCCCTGGCTGTCCTGAAATCATGTACACGGTGCTGGCCTCAGACTCAGATGTCTTTGCGTGCCTCTGCCTCCCGAGTGCCTGAATTAAAAGCATGTGCCACCACCACTCAACTTTGATTCCTTTTTTTTTTTTGGTTTTTCGAGACAGGGTTTCTCTGTAGCTTTACGCCTTTCCTGGAACTCACTTGGTAGCCCAGGCTGGCCTCAAACTCACAGAGATCCGCCTGGCTCTGCCTCCCGAGTGCCTGAATTAAAGGCATGTGCCACCACCACTCAACTTTGATTCTTTTTTTTTTTTTTTTTTTGGTTTTTTTTTTTTTTTTTGGTTTTTCGAGACAGGGTTTCTCTGTGTAGCTTTGCGCCTTTCCTGGAACTCGCTTTGGAGACCAGGCTGGCCTCGAACTCACAGAGATCCACCTGGCTCAGCCTCCCGAGTGCTGGGATTAAAGGCGTGTGCCACCACCGCCCGGCTTCAACTTTGATATTAGAAGTGCTGTAAGTGACCTTTGCTTGTCAGCCTGTTTCACTTGATATGACCTTGATTAAACTGTGCTTTGTGTAAGCTTCATGGATTTTGTATTAGTGACTTTCTGTTGCTGGGATAAAGCACACAACCAAACCAAATTCCAGGAGAAAGTCTGTTTTGGGCTTAGGGTTCCCAAGGGTTAGTCCATGGTGGTGGAGCAGAGGTATGGATAGAAGGTGGCAGGCTGCTTCAGCAGTAGCTGAGAGCTCATCTCAACCTCAGATAGGAAGCAGAAAGCTAAAAGGTGCTTGTTTTTGAAACCCCAAAGCCCACCCCCAGTGACGTGTCCAGATAGAGCATAGCGCCTATTCTTCGTCCAACAGCTATCAATTGGGTACCATATGTTTGAATACCCTATGCTTACTGGAGGACATCTCAGTCATGTCACCACAGATTTTCTTTTTTTTTTTTTTTTTTTTTTTTTTTTTTTTTTTTAAGGTTTTTCGAGACAGGGTTTCTCTGTGTAGCTTTGCGCCTCTCCTGGAACTCACTTGGTAGCCCAGGCTGGCCTTGAACTCACAGAGATCCGCCTGTCTCTGCCTCCCGAGTGCTGGGATTAAAGGCGTGCGCCACCACCGCCCGGCTCAGATTTTCTTTGAGGTGTTGGGAACACAACCTAGAGGCTCATTCATAGTAGGAACACCCACAGAATACATTTCCAGTCTGGCCCACGTTCATCTCTTTTTCTGCCATCAATCCTAGTCTTTGCCATCTCACCAGCCCCTCCCATTTCATTTCAGAGACTCTTCCAGTTTGGTTGGTATGGTTCAGTTGTCTTGACAACGTAGTATTCTCGCTAGCCTCTATCAGTGTACAAGATTCTCAGTCCCTTGGGGATCAGTCTTTTTACCTTACTTTTGCCCTTACTGGCAAAGGGCTTGCTTAACTATATAACATGTCTTGGTGGTATTTATTGTAAAATGTGTCTGGTAAAACCTTTATTTTCCTTGTCTTTCCACGTTCTTCTTCACCCTTTGCCATCCTTCCTGTTCCACAGCGCCTATGAGGTGATTAAACTCAAAGGATATACATCCTGGGCCATTGGCCTCTCCGTGGCCGACCTGGCTGAGAGCATGATGAAGAATCTTAGGCGGGTGCATCCCATTTCTACCATGATTAAGGTAATGGATCTGCAGAGAGTTACTTCTTAGAGATTTATTTCTTGGCTTTGCAAAGTCTTGAGCAGACTCATGGAAGCCCCCAGTTACTGGCTGAGCTGATATAAATTCCCCCATTCATGCTTTTCTTTTGGAAAGAAATAGTTGGCCTGTAGAGTTAATGTCCCACTAGCACTGTAGATATCTGACTAAGATTTATGCTGAGCCACGTAGGAGACCTTGCTCAGTTACCAGTCTTACAGGTATTGGGAAGTGTAGTGTATTACGTACATTGGTGAGAATTTGGGGTTTTTGGTTTTGGTTTGCTTTGCTTTTTTGAGGCAAGGGTCAGCTGGCTGATGTTGAACTTGTTATGTAGCTGAGGATAACCTTGAACACTCTCCTGCCTCTAGCTCCCATGTGCTGGCATAACAGGCATGTGCCAAGCCTAGCTGTTGCTGTCTTAGTGACTTTCTATTACACTGTCCACTACTACATCATACCTGGGCATCTCTGGACTAGAACAGACCAGCACACTTGCTGTTTGGAAAAGGCTTCATAACTGTATGAGATCTAAATCCTGGGAAACCTGAGGGTGTACAATTGAAATGTAATCATTTTGTGTCCAGGGTCTCTATGGAATCAAGGATGATGTCTTCCTCAGTGTCCCTTGTGTCCTGGGACAAAATGGAATCTCAGATGTTGTGAAGGTGACTCTGACTTCTGAAGAGGAGGCCCGCTTGAAGAAGAGTGCAGATACGCTCTGGGGCATCCAGAAAGAGCTGCAGTTCTAAAGTCCTCAGATGTCCTAGAGCTTCACTGTCCAGGATGCAGCAGGGTTTCTATGGAGACCACACGCCATCTCCTCATCTGAGCTGTGTTTAGTGTTGTTGTGTTAAGGGGGCAGTTCCCACAGCTCTACCCTGCTGCTAAGTCGTACTTGTGTAGTGGTAACCTGGTGGTGTGGCAGTCCCACTGTCGTCCCACTGTCTCTGAGACACACTGCCAATTGTGTGCAGGCTTCAGTTATCTCGGGCCTGCTGTGTCTGCTGTGCACCCTCACCAACATGCCTAGGCCAGTGAGTTCCCAGTTAGTCATAACGTGGCTCCAGTGGGTAAATCTATCCTGCATATTTGTGCATAACTGTTCTAAAGGATATTATTTTGTGTATTATGTGTCTGTGGTGTACACTGAAATACTACGTAAAAAGTAAGATGTGCATATGAATGATGCAACCAACTACCCAAGTGTCATGCCAATGAAAACACCAAATAAACCTTGAACAGTGATTATTCTGCTCTTTTTTTGTTTGTTTGTTTTGGTTTTTCGAGACAGGATTTCTTTGTGTAGCTTTGCACCTTTCCAGAACTCACTCTGTAGCCTAGGCTGGCCTCAAACTCAGAGAAATCTGCCTGGCTCTGCCTCCCAAGTGCTGGGTTTAAAGGTGTGCACCACCATAATCCCACTCCAGCTCATTTCTTAAGATACAGTTGGGCAGCCAGTCAAGGTGGCAGAGGCAGGTGGATTTGCATTTCAGCCAGCCTGGTTTGCATAGTTCCAGGACAGCTGGAGCTACATAGTGAGACCATGTCTAGAAAACAAACAGGATACAGTTGGGCTGGGGAGACACTCAGTTGGTAAAGCAATGGATCCCCAGGTCTTAAAACACCCCTTCAATCTCAGCACTGGGGAGGTAGAGTTAGCCTAGTCAGAAATGTGAATTACTAACTCTGGGTTCAGTGACTATCTTAAGGTGTTTATTGCTGTGAAGAGACCATGACCACAACAACTCTTCTAAAGGAAAGCATGTAATTGGGGCTGGCTTAATACTTCAAAGATTTAGTCCATTATGTTCTTAGCTGGGAGCATGGCAGCATGCAGGATCAGCAGCAGTAAGCAGGAAGAGAGTCACTGGGCCCTGCTTTGGCATTTGAAACCCCATAACCCACCCCCCACCCAGGACAAACTACTTCCTAGAAGTCCACTCCTAATGCCACCCACTGAGCATTCAAATATGAGTTTATAGAGGCCATGCTTATTGAAACCACAGAGGCAGGCAGATTCCGGTACTAGGATTAAAGGTGTGTACCACCATCACTGCCCACTAATTACTTTTCTTAGTAATTGATGTGGGAGGGTCCAGTTCACTGTGGGTGGTGACATCGCTGGGCAGGTGGTCCTGGATTATATAAGAAACCAGGCTGAGCAAGTCATAGAGAAGAAGCCAGTGAGCGGGTTTCCCAAAGCCTTTGCTACAGCTCCCTCGCCTCCAGGTTTCTGCTTTGAGTTCCTGTGGTCATTGACTGGATGGTGGACTATGATGTGGAAGTGTGAGCCAAATAAAGCTGTCCCTCCCCAAGCTGGTCATGGTGTTCATCACAACAGTAGAAAGCTAAGACACCAGCCCTGGAAATTGTACTAGAGAGAGGTTTCTGCAATAACTTGCCATTTCTGCCTCCAAGGCTTTCCTGCTAGGGTTTGATCTTGAGAGATAGTTAAGGGGAAGGAAATTGGGACTTGTTTTTTTTCTCTGCTGTAAAAATAACAAGATCGGTCAAGGTAGTCTTGACAATTATAATTGGATTTGCTCCATTACAGACTTAAAAACTAACAGCTGTTAGGTTATAATTTATATACTATAAAGTTCAATTTTATTTATTATTTTGATCCAGATTACCATGGGGACATTTTGGAGATTGCTTCTCCACAATGCAGGGTAGAAGGATTATGCCTGGAGTGCAGAGGATCCTTTAGGGAGGCTCTTGGTCCTACCATTGCCTGTGATTAAAGCCACTGGGAAACCACAATGTAATCCAGGCGGGGTGACAAAGGGCCCTGCCAGTTTGGAAGAAAGTATGGGTCATTCCTCCAGGAAAAGAACCCAAACGTGCCGAGGGTGGAGGAAATACAGAGTGAGTAGTAGAGGAAGTTAGAAGTACCAGCTAAGGCCATGTAACCAATTGCAGAAATGAGTATAATTGTGTAGCTGGAGAGTTTCTCTCCAGTTCCTGCCAAGCCCAGGCAGTCCCGCAACCCACTTATAAAATAAACACACAGACTCTTACATTATTTAAACGGTTTGGCCTAGTGGCTCAGGCTTCTAGCTATCTAGTTCTTACATCTTAAATTAACCCATTTCTATAAATCTATACCTTGCCACATGGCTTGTGGCTTACCAGTGTCTTACACGTTGGTACTCACGGCAGTGGCTGGCAGCATCTCCTGACTCAGCCTTCCTGTTCCCAGAATTCTCTTCTCTGCTTGTCCCACCTGTACTTCCTGCCTGGCTACTGGCCAATCAGCATTTTATTTATACAGAGCAATATCCACAGAACTTCCCCTTTTCTTTTTTTTCCAAAAAGGAAGGTTTTAAGTTTCACATAGTAAAATTACATATAACAAAACAATTATCAAGCAAGAATTACAGTTATAATACCTAGTCTATTTATATTTGGCAAAATTAAAGAAGATATCCTATCTATCTTATATTTGTGAGTCTAAGGTTTCATATCTAACTTATATCTTTTTTTTTTTTTTTTTTTGGTTTTTCGAGACAGGGTCTCTCTATGTAGCTTTGTGCCTTTCCTGGAACTCACTCGGTAGCCCAGGCTGGCCTCGAACTCACAAAGATCCACCTGGCTCTGCCTCCCAAGTGCTGGGATTAAAGGCGTGCGCCACCACCGCCCGGCCCTAACTTATCTCTTATCATAACTAAGGAAATTATAACTATCTCGTCTTCAACTACATCAAAGACCTCAGAAGGATATAATATTACCTGAGAAATGGGAGATGTATGCAAGCAACTTTCGGGAGTCTTGTGAGAGTAGACAGAGACAGCTGGCAGCCTGGACAGTTATCCAAAGTTCCTTTGTAAAGTTGGGGCCTCTCTTCAGCCCACAGGCCTAGAGTCTCCCAGTCATTTTTCTCTGTGTCCTGTAGAATGTCTGGCAGTTTCCTCTGTGAAGCAGGAACCTGAAGGACTATTTTGCCAAGCAAAATTCAGTGGTTAACTTCCCATGGGTCCTGCATGTCCAGTTGATCAAGCAGTCCAGGCAGAACAGTTTCTTGCCCAAATGGCTATTTTTGCCAAGAAGAAGAAGAAGAAGAAAAACTCCATATACAGTGTCTTCAATGCCCATCCTCCTTTCTGAAGTAAATTGGTGCTGCCAGGAGCAGATATGTCTCACTGTCCAGAAAGTCTAAATTTTTTAAAACATTTTAAATGCCATATTCTGTAGGTCTTTGAAGTATTTGAAAATTACCTATCTATCTGAAATATATCTATGTATACCTAGAAAACTTAACATGACTATAAGTTTGACTATCATAGAAGACTAATTGTTCCATTACAATTTAAATGAGTTGTATAAACATAATACCTTAAACAAGAGTAAAAATACACATACAGTATAACAAAATTAACTTAAAATTTGTATCAATAAACTAAAATCCACAGCAATGTAAAACATTTTTAAACAAGTTGTTGCTCTTTAAAAGTAGGTCCATCAATCCACCCTTTCATCCTATCACATCTATATCATATCCCCTTTTCTTCTCTAGAAAGAGACTGTACCTACAATCAACCTGTTTTAAATAAAAATCTTACTACTTCCTGCTGGATGGGGGTGCTGTATCTTATGGAGACACAAAGAAAATTTTAGGCTTATGGGGTAGTCCGTGAGGCTATATTGTCTGAGCCAGTTGCCTGAAACCATACTAGATGTTGGATCATCCAGGCCATGGTGTCATCGGAAACCTTTTAGGGGGTCTTGGCTGGTCAAACCTGATGTATCTTAATCTGGAACAAATCCATAGCCTCTGGCTTTCTGTAGAAACAAAAGCAGAACCTCCTTTCCAAAGCAACATATCCTTAGATATAATTTTGAAGTCAAGGTACCTTTAAAATATACATATTGGCTTAACTCAACAGCTTTTACGATTAAATGTTTTTCTGCAGTTAAAAATCCCAAAGACAACACAATCCAGATTCTCTGTGTGATATCCATCTTTACGTGGCTTATTTTTTATATTAATTTTACTGTCTGTTTAAAGACTTTATTTTTTAAAACTATGTTTAATCACTTTTTTTTGTCTCTTTCAAGCCTACATATATTTTACACACATTGTAACTATTCCATCTGAATCTGTGTTATTGTTTAACTATTGCTTTAAACTGCAGCATTCTAAGACTGAAACGGCACTGTGGCTGCTGGCTCCACCCACCTCAGCTTCCCAACATGGCAGTGGTATGGTGGTATGTTTACTGCCAGCTCTGGGGTCCATCAACTCTTAGAAACAGTGGGTCTATGCTTTTATCAAAGCAGTGTGTAGCCCAGAAACCTCTTTTTTGTTGTTGTTGTTGTTGTTGTTGTTGTTTTGTTTTGTTTTGTTTTGTTTTTGTATTAGCAAAGGCTAAATCCACCACGCAGCTTAATATGCCACTTGTAGAGGCCTCATTCCCGCCATACTGTAGGTCAAGCACACACGCCAGGAACCGGCCATAGGAGCTCAAACCCACAGGCTGTGGCTAACTTCAGAGAGACAACTAGGAAGCTGTTTTTAGCTCCATTTTAGAATTTTTTCAGGTTTTAGGTGGAAATTCTTGCCCCATGTTCTGGTGCCGTTTGTAGCTGGAGAGAAACTCAGAAACCCGCCAAGCCCCGGCAGACCCGCAGCCCACTTATAAAATAAACACACAGACTCTTATATTATTTAAACTGTTTGGCCTAATGGCTCAGGCTTCTAGCTATCTAGTTCTTCTATCTTAAATTAACCCATTTCTATAAATCTATACCTTGCCACAAGGCTCGTGGCTTACCAGGATCTTACATGTTGGTACTCCTGGTAGTGGCTGGCAGTGTCTCCGGACTCAGCCTTCCTGTTCCCAAAATTCTCTTCTCTGCTTATCCCACCTATACTTCCTGCCTGGCTACTGGCTAATCAACATTTTATTTATACAGAACTATATGCACAGCATAATTGGCATAAGTGCCTCTGTCCTACTTTGTTAAGAACCTGTTTGTGCGGATCTACATGTATGTGATACCTCAGTAAAACCTGTCCAGGCCCGGGAAAGACTGGACCAATCAAGGATGGACCCATACTAACCCCCTCCCCTCTAAGAAATTTTATGGGTTTTGCCTATAAAAACTAGCTTCCCCAAGAAAGAGTAACTCCTCCCTGCCTCACTGCACTGAGGCCAGTGAATGCTTGAGATGAGTTCCCTGTCATGACTTGTAACAGATAAACCTTGCTTTTGCATTCTGGTATACTCATCCTTGGTGGTCTCTCTGGGGGTTACGATCTGGGCACAACATTTGGGGGCTCATTCTGGGATCCCCAGAGACTCCCCGCCGGGACCCCTAAGAGCTCCAGAGGTCCATCTGCACTGATCGGTAAGAGCGCTCTCTGTCTTGTGTCTGTCCTGTATGTGTCTCTCTCTTGTTACTTTAATTTTGTACCGACCGATTTGTACTTTTGCAGGCTCTCACTGGGACAGACGTGTCCGGACAGTGATCCTGGGAGGGAAAGAGGGACGCCTCCTTTCCTGATTTGGGCAAGGACCCCCTGGTCCTGAGCCATTTGGGCAAGGGACCCTCTGTTCCCGAGCCATTTGAGGCCACCTCAGAGGTGACCGTTTGGTTTGGGTATCTCCCCCAGCCCCAGGAGGGAGTGCCGACTTGTACTTTGTCCCGGGAAATTGTTGGTGTCTTTTTGTATCTTGTTATGGTTGTGGCTTTGTTGTTTTCTCTCTTTGTTGGTTTTCATTGTCGACTTTCTCACCCCTAGACTTAGCCCTTGCTCACTGGTGCAGTGGCTGCACAGCTGCTACTTCAGGGACCCAGGGCGCAGCTGAGAGGGCAAGGCGGCCTGGGAGCATCGCGGGGCCTAGATGCAGTGGGTTCAGGTGGGGGAGGCAGCTCACTCAGAGAACTGTAAAATAGAGGCAGCCAGGTTGGCCCAGAGGCTGCATGGGAACTAGGCATGACTGTGTGCTAGGGCAGGCTGTGAGCACTGTGGGGCCCAGATATTGCCGGCAGGTTCTGGCTGGGCTCCCATGTGGACACTGGACAGAGCTGGCTGAAGCCAGCAGGAGCCTGGAGGAGCTCAGAATATGGGGGCTGGTGGAGAACTAACTGCCCCTCCAGCCAGGATATGGAGTCACTTTCAGTCTGCCGTTCTCATGTACTTAAAAATCTGAGGTTAACAGCAATCTTTTGTCCCCATCCTCTTCCTCTTCCCCATCCTCTTCCTCTTCCATGCTGTTGGGTGGGGCTCCCAAGACCTGCCCTGGGGCTAAAACCTTATAAAGGTCTGGCTCCAAGAATGGAATGTCACTACCTATGATTGATAAGCTACCTCGGCTATGTTATAAGTTTAACCAACAGTTTCTTGTTTATGGTACGGTGCTGATGCAAATTTAAAGTTATTCTTGTTATGGTATATGCATATATTTCTGTTCTTGTTTAAAATATTGCAACTTTACAATATATTCTGGATTACTGAGGAAAATCACAAAAAAAGACTTTGGTAAGAGTTTCTGTTTTGTTTTGTTTTGTTTTGTTTTAAAAAGCAAAATTTGTCTAGAATAAATATCTAAAGGATAAAAGAAACAGACTGAGGGTATATAATAGGTTATAAAAGGTCAGAGAAAATATAATATAAACTGTTTGTTATGGTTTCTTATACCTGCAAATACTAAATTTAATTCTGGTTGGTTTTCATCTTAAAAATGGCTAATGATTCTGCTAACTGCATATATATATATATATATATATACATACATACATATGTATATATACATATATATGTATATATATGTACAGGTATATGACTTAAAAATGTAAACAAGCTTTAACTGTATGTTTGTGTATATATATATATATATATATATATATATATATATATATATATATATATATATATATATATATAAAACTTGGATCCAACTGTGTGTATGTGTGCAAGTAATTATTGTTTAGAAAAATGTGCTTTAAACAGCAACCACATGGCTTCCTTCATCTTGGCTGGTGACCTCATGGGCAGCCATGTGTCTGGCAGCCATCTTTTACTAAGGTTATAAAGATCTACTCAGGTTAACACCTAAGTACTTATGTCTTTACCAAGTGTTCAACAACAAATTTCTAAAAAATTTAAATAGATGACAACATATGTTTAATAAATAAAGTATTTGATAAATATTAAAGCTACACTTAAATGCTTTTTTACACAGGAATATACCTTGCTCTGGCAGATAAACCTTGTAATTTAAAATTTACCCATATAATAAAATAATAATGATTTTAAAAACATAAAGGATCATAAAAAACAGCTGAGGTTTGCAAATGTATGGCAGGACTAGAGTTCCAAAAAGAGTCTAGTTGCAATGGTGGACCTTAATAGTTTTAAAAAAATGCCAGTGTCAGATGATGATCACTAAAAGCACCAGCCATAATAAAATAGAACAGCCAGGCTATGTATGTGCTGCCAAAGATAGGGTCAAAGAAGTCATCCAAGCCTCTAAGTAAAAGAACTAAAAAGATCATAAGTAAATCCCAGATATTAAACTTTGGGATTGTTTACACTTTGGAGCTTGGTTTTACTTTATACAGATTGTAATGATGCCATGTTTTCTTCCCCTTATAGTAAAAAAAAAAAAAATTATTGTTGATATTACAAAAGACATTTGAGAGATCTTAATCTTTTAAAAACAGTTTTTATAGTTAAAAACCAATGACTTAAAAATGTTTAAAAATGTTGTCTAGCCTCCTTGTATTTGTTAAGTTTGTTAAGCTCAAGTTATTTAGATAAAAGGATATATATATATGTTTTATACTGATATTTTGTTTTGGTTTCTTTACTGAACCCATATTTGATGCTAGAAGAGCTTCAACTTAAAAACATTGTTTTTAGGCTACTTATTGTAGACTGTTAGAGAACATAAATAGTCAGTCATAAGTAATCAAGTTTTTTTAAAATTATAGTCAGGGTAAGTAAATACTGATATAATATTACAGGGATATGTTTACTTATTTACTCAGTCCCTTCCATATGTTTTCAGGGTTGAGCTTGAAACAAGTAACTAGAAACAAAGTTTGTCTATTCAGATATACTTGGACAGCCCTCATACTTCAGAGATCTGTAGAATATGGCATGTAAATGTTGATCTAAAAGCTTATTATATCAGACAGGCTTCCAGATCCTAGCAATGACCCAAGGTCTCCAAAGAAGACTACATACAAGGCACCACAACGTCTCTGCCTGGATTATGGCTACACTGACCACAGGGCAAGATGCCCCAATGCCTGGCTAACCCGAGAGCTGCAGAAGGAGGTGGCGCATTTATGGGAGCTGCTGATGGCTCAGGGACTCTCAGCCTCTGCTCTAAGAGGTCTAAAGGTAAAAGAGGACAGTCCTAGAGACGCTCTGTCGGCTGTATCATCTCCTCCCACCCCAGCTTCACCCTAGTCTCCTCCTCCACACAATGGGGAGTTGGTGCCCTCCTTCTCCCCCAGTGCTGAGCCCCAGATTGGGCCTGAGGAGGCCATAGAAAGGCTACAGGAGACGGAGAAGATTATTGCCAAGATAAATGAGACTTGGGAGGAAAAGCCTCCTAAGACAAAAGCCCTCAGAATGGAAAGAAAAACATTGCTGGCTAAGATGGGCGTGGCTGTCCGAGAGGATGGTGGTACTATAAAAGACTCCCCACCTAGTAAATCTAAATGAGGACCCCCTGATGTCTGAGTGTCTTCTCTACCACATCAAAGATGATGTCACCAGGGTTGGCCAGGTACATATGGACATCAAGTTGACTAGACAGTTCATCTGGGAGCAACATTGTCTCTTCCGAAGCATCCCCCAGCCTGATGGAAAAATGATGGTCATATTGGAGCTCTGTAAAGGAGCTGAGACCTATGTCAATGGAAAGCTTGTGATGGAGCTGCTGGTGAGAAAGTCAGAAAACAGGATCGTAATGGGCCTGATGGTGAAAGAAGATTGAATCTGTTCCGACTGGTGCCTCCAACGCTACGGAGACCTGGGTAGGGATCGGTCCCTGTAATTTATGGGATTAAAAGCTGCTTGGTCTGCACTCAGATATAGTTTATCCTTCTCAGATCTCTGATAGTACTGATGGCTAGGCTAGCTCTAACTTTGTCAGCATGGCAGCATCAGACAACCAGATCCTTCTTCAAGGCTATAGCCAGGTTGTTAGCTCACTTTAAAAAAAAATGTTCTAAGATATAAAAGTTTAAATAAGTCATAAATGTTCAGATATAAGTCTAAAATCAGACATGTTTCAGATTACTCTCCTGTTTTATGATATAATGGTTCAGAGCTTAACATTTAGGAGTCCTGATGAGCTGATAGAACAATGACTACTTACTGTTCAGTCACAAGCTCAACATTTTAGATTTATTTTAGATTGGGACTCAACAGTATGAGTCCACTTCTGCTGTTTTACAGATACCCATTACCTGCTTTGTCTACAATATGGATTTCAGTACAGATTGGTAATACTAATGTATCTAAAACTTTTAGGTCATTTTGTAAGTAGGCCTCAAAAAATCAAAAGAGTCATAAAACCTAGACCCACTTCACAGAGGTCGAGAGGACCCCTGATAAGTATTCCTAAAGATGGTATTTTTCCTCTCTCATGGTCTTGGGACTAGTGCTTTTCCCATTACTAAGGATATGGACCTAAGGGTTCCAAATAAGTTCATAAATTTTAACTTCTGTTCCTAGTTTAAATTTGTCTCAACAGATCTCCACTTGGCTGGCAGTCACCTCCAAGCTTCAGTTGCTGACTACACTGCTCCGGACTTGCTAAAAGCTGACGCAGACCAGCCCAGCTAACATGATTCTTCCCTGTCCCTATGGGGTCAGGCAGCTACATGCTTCTGACAAATGCCCTTTGCCCAGTCTTTGACCAGCTTTTCAGCTTTCTGCCCCCCCGCCTGACAACTGCGCCCCAATGCCAGCTCAAAGCAGTTCCAGAAGAGAATACATCGTCCATGTTCCCTCTTCAGATAAGGCTAAAATGCTGGGTCAAAAAAGCTCCCTAACATAGAGGCAAAATGGCCATTATTAACTAATTTCCAGGCTAATAGGGCCTACTATAATCCTCATTATCTTACTCGGGCCCTATATCCTTAACAGACTAGTACAATTTATAAAACAGAGGCTAGGCACCATATAACTCATGGTACAATGGGGTTATACACAAGTCAGGACCACTGAATACGAGTCAAGTACAGACCCTAAAGTGAAAACATAAAAATCTCTTAAATTAGAGCAAGTTAGGGGCCCATGATTGAGCCCCTCTAGGAACAAAGAAAGGGGGAAATGTGATACCTCAGTAACCCCCCCACTCTATCCCCTACAGACAACGAGAAGCTTAAACCAGGATTCCTAAGTGTAGATAAGAACTTAGACCCCTTTTTCCCAGGTTGCTGTATCTGCTACAGGGACTTTGAAAAACACAGAGTCAGGATATTCGACCAAAAGACTAAAAAAGGGAGGCGGGCTGAAATGAATTATATGGTCTGTGCCTTTAAGAACTAGCCTCACAAAGAAAGGGATGCGCTGCAGGGCGTTGGTGGTGCATGCATTTAATCCCAGCACTCGGGAGGCAGAGGCAGGTGGATCTCTGTGAGTTCGAGGCCAGCCTGGGCTACCAAGTGAATTCCAGGAAAGGAGCAAAGCTACACAGAGAAACCCTGTCTCGAAAAACAAAAAACAAAACAAAACAAAAAAGAAAGGGAAGCGCTCCTTCCAACCTCACTGCTGTGCGTGAGAGATTTGGAACCAGCCTACCTGCTGAGGCTTGTAAACTTAGAATACACCTTGCTTTTGCATTCTGTACCTAAAGTCTCCAGTGGCGGCTTTGGGGATGAGATCTGGGCATAAAACAGGCCAGTTTGGGCTATAGAGATCCTGTCTAAAAACCAAATGGGATGGAAATATGGTGGCACACGCCTTTAATCTCAGCACTGGAGATAAAAGACCCAGACACAGTTTCCCCAGAAACCCAAAAGAGCTGAGGAAAGAGATATCTTAAAAATGAGTCAGTTCCCCCTTCCTGGAGAGGATAAAGACAGATGTTTTCCAAAGAACAAAGTCAGGATGTCTGGTGGTAACTGATTAACTACGAGATGCCCCTCTCCAGAGATAACATGACCAGACCCTGGAGATGAGTTGTAAAACTCCTGACAGGGCAAACAGATAAGGTAAAATAAGACAAAGTCCAGGCCCAGGAAAAACTGGACCAATCAAGGATGAACCCATACTAACCCCCTCCCCTCTAAGAAATTTTATGGGTATTGCCTATAAAAACTAACTTCCCACTGGGCAGTGGTTGCGCACGCCTTTAATCCCAGCACCTGGGAGGCAGAGCCAGGCAGATCTCTGTGAGTTCGAGGCCAGCCTGGGCTACCAAGTGAGTTCCAGGAAAGGCGCAAAGCTACACAGAGAAACTCTGTCTCGAAAAACCAAAAAAAAAACAAAAACAAAAACAAAAAAACAAACAAACAAACAAAAAAACCCCTAACTTCCCCAAGAAAGAGTAACTCCTCCCTGCCTCACTGCACTGATGCCAGTGAATGCTTGAGATGAGTTCCCTGTCATGACTTGTAACAGAAAAAACCTTGCTTTTGCATTCTAGTATGCTCGTCCTTGGTGGTCTCTCTGGGGGTTACGATCCGAGCACAACAATGTATACTAAACCATTTGCCTTTTCTTTCCTCTATCATGTAATGTAACATTGATTGAGATAATATCAGTGATTAAGTGCTTAAAATCTGTTCGACCACATTTAAATCACAAGACACTAAAATATTAAGCATTCCCCAGGGGAATTTGCCACCTATCCTAAAATGTATAATGTGTCTGTAGTTGTGTGTGGGATAGTTCTGAGGTGGAGTTATGACCCAGCTGTTGTCATTTGGACATTAATCATGACCAGTATACACATGCAGTAATTCTTTGGCAAAGCAATTGGGTCCAAGAGAAAGGTGATAAGGATCCACACATAAAGCAATAAATGTCAGCTTCCAATTACAACCCAAAAGGGGAGTGACTAAAGCGGAGTTCTCTGGTAGGGGCAACTAAAGGCTAAGATCAATTAGGAAATCTAGGAATAGCACCTGCCTGAGGAGGAATTAAAATTTAATTTGCACAAAAAGAAGCTTGGCACCTATGGCCTGCCTGGCCTTGAGGGCAATCTCCTTGGATCAGTGGGGAGTAACTAACCTTAACTCAGCAACTAGCGAGTGACTAAAACATCATCCCAGAAATGTGAGCAGTAAATCTCTTAAGTTAGGGTCTGGTGTAAATAACCTGGAGTGAAGGTAAGGAGTTGAGGATTTAATTGTTAGTGGTTATTTTCCCTTATCTGTAAGTGAGATGAGCTAATGTTTATCTATGTGCAGTTTTGTCCTTGGAAAAAGGTATCTTAGCTGAAATACTTTTGTCTGGAGAATGGTCCTAGCCAGATGTATGTTAATAAAAAAAAAACACAAACACAACTGGGGACAGTTATCCAGTTACCCCAGATGGATAGGGAACGTTGTGCCCAAGATTGAGATTCAATCGTGAGATTACATGTGTACATGTAACATGGAGGTGCACGGTAAATTGGGAGACTCATAGCTGTTATTGCACAAGAAGTTTACAAGAGACAGCCAATTCATTCAAAAGACAGTAATTCCATAACGCCTTACATGATGGTCTCCTCTAACAGAACCCTTAGTTCTGATTGGTTGACCTTCTGAACTCTAGTTGTCACTGCTGTATACTCACTCCATGGACTTTTGCTACCAGCGGCTCTCAATAAGATTGCCTGAAGCAGGGAGACTCATCCTAAGTCTAGGTGGCACCTTCTGGGAGCAGCCCATATCAAAGAACCTGGAAGAAGGAAACTGCTTTTTGCCTGCTTGCCCTCAGTCTCACTGGCAACTTCATCTTTTCTGTTGCTGTGGCATTCTGTCATCCATATTAGAATCAACTTCTTCAGGATGCCAATGTAGACTGGATGAGCAGCTGGTCAGGAGTCCTCCAGGCCTCCAGGGGCAGTTTGGAACTGCTAAGCCATCCAACCTTGTGGACTGAGAAACTACTGGATTCTCAGCCTCTCCAGTGTGAAACAGCCATTGTTGGACTACCCAGACCATGCCTGCAAGCCAGTTTAACAATCCTCTTTTAATATATATACATATGCATATATATGTATATGTGTGTGTGTGTGTGTGTGTGTGTGTGTGTGTGTGTGTGCATGTATATATTCTGGGATCCTATTCCTTTAACGCAGTGGTTCTCAACCTTGCTAATGCCACGACTCTTCAATACAGTTCCTTATGTTCTGGTGAACCCCAATCATAAATTACTTCATTGCAGGCAGGAGGCCAATGGTGGTGCACTCCTTTAATCCCAGCACTCAGGAGGCAGAGGCAGGTGGATCTCTGTGAGTTTGAGATCAACCTGGTCTATGGAGCAAGTTCCAAAACAGCCAAGGCTACACAGAGAAACCTTGTCTCAAAAAACAAAACAAAACAATTTTGTTGCTACTTCATAACTTTTATGTAATTTTGCTGTTGTTATGAATTGTAATATAAATATCTGTTATTCAGGATATCTGATATATGACCTGAAAGGGGCAGAGACCCACAGGTAGAGAACCACTGCTTTGGAGAACCCTGACGAACACAGAGCGCGCGTGTGTGTGTGTGTGTGTGTGTGTGTGTGTGTGTGTGTGTGTCTGTGTCTGTGTGTGTCTGTGTGTGTGTGTGTATGGGCTGGGGGCATTTGTGTATGTGAGTGCAAGTGCCCTTGAGGCCAGAGGCATCCAATTCTCCTGGAATTGGAGTTTCGTGTGTGTGTGCGTGTGTGTGCGTGTGTGTGCGTGTGTGTGTGTGCGTGTGTGTGTACATGCTAGTGCACATGGAGGCCAGAGGATAACATCAGGTTTTGCTCCCCTCTCAGGTGTCATCCACCCTGTTCTTTGAGACAAGGACACTCACTAATTAGAGTTTACCAGGCTCTCTAGGGAGCTGCAGGGAGCCTCTGTCTCTGCCTCCCCAGCACTAGGATCACAGCGTGTACAACCACGCAGCTTTAAACATGTGTTCTGGGGATCCAGCTCAAGTCCTCAGGCTTGCATAGCACGCGCTTGACGGACTGGGCTATCTCCCCAGACCAGTAGTTATTTAAACGCTTACAAACAGAGGTAAGGGCAAAGGCTTGGGGTATGCACTTCAAACTCAAAGTTCGGCATTTCCTCTCAAAAGAAAGGTAGCATAGTTCATGCCAGAGTCTTCAAGGAGGCTCTTCCCAAGCCAGCTGCCATCTTCCGTTGTGACCTTCCACTAGCGGCCTTGGAAACCTCGTGGAGCCCCTCTCTCAGACACTGAAGACTCCAAGAGGGCGGAGCTTGCATGTGACGTAGAGGCTGGCGCGTTCCTCCTTTGTTAAAGCGTTGGCTCCTGAGCCTAACCGTGGTCCTGTTGTCACACCTGTGCCGTGGTGTCAGCTGTATAGTGTATTTGTTGCTTCCTCAGAGGCCTTGGGTAGTGCCTTCATTCACCTAGGAAGGAAAGCGTTTAAGCCACTGTGGGGATGGGGAAGGGAGGAGCCTGCTGGGAAGTAGGAGCCAGCAGGAAGGGAGGAGCCTTTCTCCACAGTCCTCAGCTGCACAAGGTTGCACTTTGCTTCCACACTCTAGTCAGGGAACTCTCTGTCTTCCCTCCTCCCCTGGCTGCTGCGATCTGCATACTCAAGAGGTAGCTCCTAGGCCAGGTATTATGGCACAGGACTGTAAGTGGCCAAGGCAGGAGGATTGCCATGAGTTTAGGCCAACCTAGACTACATAGTGACTCCCTAGTATCAGGCCTAGATACAATGTGAAACTCTGCCTCAACTCCACTCCTCACCAAAAAAAATGGTTGTTCCATGTCTTGGCTGTAGGGGTTAGTGTCCACTGAAATTTTCTTCTACTCTTTAGGCTCAGCATGTCCACTGTCAAGGAGCAGCTCATTCAGAACCTAACTGAAGAAGATAAAACCTCCCGGTGTAAGATCACTGTTGTCGGAGTTGGAAATGTCGGCATGGCCTGTGCTATTAGTATCTTACTGAAGGTAAGTAGTTAAAGCCTTTTGTGCAGGAAATCAAGTAAGCTCTTAGGTCAGGGTTGCAGGGCTGATCCCTTAACAGAAATACAGAAAATCTGTGGTGTTGACAGATTTAAGCTTTTACTAGGTGTGGTTTTTGGCACAGGCCTATAATCCTAGTAGGTTTTCTTGGTAGGCTGAGGCCAAGAAGGTCAGGAGGTCAAGATCATCCATAGCTACAGACCAAGTTTGAGGCCAGGCTGGACGATGTGAAATTCTTGGGGAGAGTGAGAAGAGAGGAGGAGGAAGGAGAGAGGAAAATGGGAGAGAGAAAGAGGATAAGAAGTGAGGGAGAGATGGGTGTGACTCACACTGTGGTGCTAGCCAAGCAGCTTGCCTGGCCCTGGCCTTCTGAGCACAGATGCTGTGGTCCTAAGTCCTTCACTGTCACTTTGAACATTGTTGGAAACTTGCAGAGGGATGTAAGAAGCAAAGTCAGCTCAATTCCAGAACCCAAAGGCTGAGGCATTGGAAGTGCTGGATGCCTGGAAGGTGGAGGTGAGGAGGAGGAGGTGGGAAGTATCTGAGGAGACACAACTGCCAGAGACACAACTCTTCTGCATCTTAATCAACCAGGTGGTACTACACCCCACCACCACCACAGGCACATCCCACTTGGCTTGGGGAGGGAGTTATCTCTTTTTGCTGTGAATAGACAATTCGAAAGCAGACTGCCAGGGCTGGGGAGGTGGCTCAGTGTGTACAGCACTTGGCACACAAGTGTGAGGACCTGAGTTTGAAGCCCCAATACCTACATAAAGCTGGACATGGTCATGTGTGTCTGTGGTCCCAGCACTCCTACAGACATAGGAAGTGGAGGCAGGAGGCTTTCTGGAAGTTCATATGCTAGTTAGCCTGGTGTATGCAACAAAAGAATAAGCAAACAATAAAACCAGAGGCCGGGGGGTTAGAGAGATGGCTCTGAGGTTGAGAGCACTAACTGTTCTTCCAAAGGTCCTGAGTTCAATTCCCATCAACCACATGGTGGCTCACAGCCATCTGTAATGAGATTTGATGCCTACTTCTGACATTCAGGCAGAACACTGTATACATAATAAATAAATAAAATCTTTAAAAAAAAAGCCCCCAAAAAACCAGAGGCCCTGTTTCAAGCAAGGTGGGAAGTGAGGGTCCATACCCTTGGTGGTACTGCCCCTAACATCCACACATGTGCTGTGGCATGTGCACCATGGTGCATGAATGACTGTATACACATATATCATACATACATACACAAAGACAAAAGTAATAAATTAAGAAAATATACCACTGGGGAACTACAGATATCCAAAAGAGGAACAGGTCATGACTTCCCGTCATGGTTAATTGAAATTTCAGTTTCAACCTAGAAGGGAACAGTTAGACAACAGAAAGTTAACGACTGAGTGATGTCACAACCAACTGAAAAAAGGCTGGAGAGACAACTCAATGATTGACATTCCAGGGCCTGGAGGCATGGCTCAATGATTGACATTCCAGGGCCTGGAGACATGACCCAATGATTGAGAGCACTTTTTGCTCTTCCAGGAGACCTGGGTTTGGTTCTGAGCACCACATTAGTAGCTCAGAACCACTTGCAACTCTAGTTCCAGGGGATCAGCTGCCCTTTTCTGGCCTCTGTGCGCACCGTATGCGTGGGTTGCATAGACATACATGCAGACAAAAAAACATTAGAACAAACAAGACCTATTCCACCTGGCTCTTGAGAAACAGAGACAGGAGGTTTGCAAGTCTGAGGCCAGCTAGAACTGCACAAGACCCTGTCTGAAAAGCTCCACCCATGCCAGTTAGAAAAAGAATCATGACACGTGTGTGTCGAGAGGTGTTCTTTGACACACAGAAGGGACGAGTGTAGGAGTGGGAGAAGGACAGGCTGCTCCCGTGTCCACACAGGACAAAGTGGTCACAGCAACATTCCCCACTGACTGCTATTTCCCCCACTGTGGCCATTCTGGTACTCTCTGGAAAAGTGATCTGGGATGTTCAGCCATAATGGAAGCACCTGTATTTGGGGCATTTTCATCTCCCATTACCTGAATATACATGTATGAAACTAATTTTTTTAAAGTACTGAAAATACAATATATATATATACATATATATATATATGTATATATATATATATAATTTAAAAGAGCAAGCTGGGTGGTAGTCGTGCACACCTTTGATTTCAGCACTTAGAAGGCAGAGGCAGGCAGATCTTTGTGAGTTCAAGGCCAGCCTGGTCTACAGATAGCCCTCTACACAGAAACCCTGTCTTGAACCCACACACACAAAGAAAACAGAAAGAAACAAAAAAAATTTTTTTTCAGGCCTGATCATAAATGCCTGAAGCAGGAGGATTACTCATTTGAGGCCAGCCTGTACTATAGAGCAAGACCCTATTTCAACGCAGCAATAGCCAGCTATCAGGGTGGAGATGTCTAGCAAGCACAGTGCCCTGGGTTTGATCAATAAGACCAAATACACCTGGCTTGGTGGCTCACACCTATAATCCCAGCAAACCAGAAGGTGGAGCTATGAGGACCAGAAGAAGTTCAAGGTCAACCTCAGCTATATTGCAAGCTTGAGGCCATCCTGGGAAACACGAAACCCTGTCACAAAACAAAACAAAAACCACACGTGCACACATCAGGAACTACTAAAATTTGCTGTCACTCAAAACTCAGCATTTCTAGTTTGAATCTTGTTAGGTTCCATCAATAGGTAACGCTAGAGGGAACTGAAAGGCTAGAGAGCAGCCTTGGCCACCCCCTCAACCACTGCCACCTGATGTTCTGGCCACTGTCACTTCACCTGTAGATATTGGCCCATTTCAGAGCTCCTTTCTGGCCTCCAGCTTCTCCCCTTCAGTGGCTTTGGCAGCCCCTCCCTTTGCCCCTGTGTTCTAGCCTAGGAGTGGTGGTTTGAGACCCATCTACAAGTTTTGGGTTACCTCAATGTCCCCTTTACGTCTTTCCACCCTATCAGCTACTCCTTTATTAAATCCTCTGTTGAAAATCCTCAAGTGATTTCTGATTTACCAACCACACCCAGATTGACATAGACCTAAATTTGTAGGTATGGTCTAGTTTCCTTTCACTGTGTGAAGTTTCTCTTCTTTCCATTCTTGATACACAACATAATTTAGTCAATGTTGGGATCCACTCAGCCCTCCATATAGACACAGAGACACCCATGTATTTAACCAACTATGGGTTGAAAATTTAAAACTTGTGTGGCCTGAACATACAAAGACCATTTGTATCATGATTCTCTAAACAGTGCAGTGCGTTAGAGACTGGAGAGATGGGTGGCTCAGCAGTGAGAGCACTGGCTGTTCTTTCAAAGAACCCAGGTCCAATTCCCAGCACCCATACTCCATCCCAGGAGATTCAGTGCCTTCCTCTGGCCTCAGTGGGCACCAGGCAAGGGTACACTGACTTAAATGCAGACCAAGCTTCCATGCACATAAAATAGAGTTATAAAAGTAAAAATCGATGCAGTATGCCAACTATTTGCATAACATTTCTGTTGTATTAGCTTTTAGTTGTAATCTAGAGATTATTTAAAAATCCACAAGATGTGTGTAGGTTATGTGCAAATGATCTACCAAGAGCCATGGCCATTCTCATTGGTAACTGAGGCAGGTTCTGGAGCCCATCACTCAGGCACTGAAGCAGAGCTTTGTATCATTTTTTGGAAGAGCTGCATGGTACCTGCTTCAAGTAGAGCAGCAGCTGGCAGACACCCCCTTTTCTTACTCTGGGCTATTAGAATGTGGTCACTGGGACCAAAGAGAATTCATATCTCTTTTTTCTTAATTATTTATTTATTTTATTCTTGTTTGTTTGTTTGTTTTTGTTTTTCAAGATGGTTTCTCTGTGTAGCTTTGGAGCCTGTCCTGGAACTCACTCTGTAGTGGCTAGCCTCAAACTCAGAGATCCACCTGCCTCTGTCTCCTGGGTGCTACGATTAAAGGCATGTGCCACCACTGCCCAGCTTGATTTATTTATTTTTAGTTTATGTGCATTGGTGTGCATTTGCCTGCATGTATGTCTGTGTGAGGGTGTCAGATTCCAAAGTTACAGACAGTTGTGAACTGTCAAGTGGGTGCTAGGAATTAAACTTGGATCCTCTGGAAGAGTAGCCAATGCTTTTAACCACTGAGCCATCTCTCCGGCCCTGAGAATGCATTTTTGTTTGTTTGTTTTGTTTTGATACAGGGTCTTATTACATAGCTGTGGCTGTGTTGGAACTCACCCTGTAGACCAGCCTGGCCACGGACTCACAGAGATCCCATCTGTCTCTGCCCCTCAAGTGCTGAGATTAAAGGTGTGGTCGATGTGTGCTACCACTGCCTGGCTGAGAAGAAATTTCTTTTTCTTTTTCTTTTCTTTTTTTTTTTTTGTGACAGGATTTCTGTGTGTAGCTTTGGAGTGTATCCTGCTACTGGCTGTGTAGACCAGGCAGGCTTTGAACTCACAGAGATCCACCTGGCTCTGCCTCTGGAGTGCTTGGATTAAAGGCGTGCGCCACTATACCTGGCCAGATAATAAATTTTTTAGTAGTCCTATGATCTATGGTTGTGACAAAAATCCAAATGGAGTTAGAAAAAGCCAGGAATGTTGTAGCCGAATTGTAATTCTAGCACTTGGGATGCTGAGGCAGGGGAATCATGAGTGGGATCCACCTGGATCATATAAGCACAGCTAGTCTGCATGACTGGTTTGAGGAATAACCAACCAGCTTGAGATACTCTTGCAGCCTAGAGGCCAGGCACATACGGCACAGTCTCAGAATAGAGTTTCCTCTATTGAGTTCCTTCTTAGGCACTGTCTTTCTATGTGATAGTAAATACAGTTGTTCAGGCCAGGATGATGACACACTCCTATAATATCAGCATTTTAGGAGGTAGAGTGAGGAGGATTAGGAGTTTAAGACCATCCTCAGCTGCATGGACAATTTGAGGCCAATCTATCCTACATGAGAACCTGTCTCAAAAAAGTCGAGGGACAATACAGTTTGTTCTCAGAGTGTTATGTCATAATTTGATATGTTATAGTAATGTTATATAGTATGTTTATAATTTAAAATAAAAGTGGTCAAAGCTCACAGACACTGTGTTTGTCATGCTAGACCACCTGTGTGTGTTCAGAATGGATTAATTATCAGAGGTTTTTGATAGATATCTTTTTATATAAATACAGTAATTGTACACCAGTGAGCACAGCTGGTGAGTTCCCAGTCCAATGAGGATTTTTATTACCAAGGAGGAGGGTTGATACTGGGGTCAGTATAAAAGTGAGGTGAATGATAATGAAAGACATCGAAGGTGGCTTCTCTCCGTTTGGCCATAAGAATGCACAGTAAAAGCAACATTAGCAGTTTGATACCTGGCTTGATGTTAAACACAGTGAAAAACCTTTAGGCAGAATTCCTTCACTTTTCATTGTGTTTAAAGTGTTATTTAAAGACTCAGTTCTAGGTGGATGGAGAGATGGTTCAATAGTTTAGAGTGCTTGCTACTCTTACAGCACCTACATCAAGTAGCTCACAGCTACCTGTAACTCCAGCTCCAGAGGATCTGGCGCCCTCTTCTGGTCTTGGAGTACTACACACATGTTACACATATACACCATACAGATACCCACATACAAATGAATGAAAATAATGAAATATAATCTCAAAAAAAAGAAATATAATCTCTAAAAAAAGATCTAAAGACACAATTCTATAAAGTTCTTACAGTTTTGTAAAGGTAAAGCAATTGATACTTCTTCTACATTCTATTCCTCTCTCTGCCCTGGAACTCTTCTTGGTCTCCTAAAAGTTTGGACCATGGCATTTATAACTTTTATGTGTTTCAGGATTTGGCTGACGAACTTGCCCTTATTGATGCTGATGCAGACAAACTGAAGGGAGAGACCCTGGATCTTCTGCATGGCAGTCTTTTCTTCAACACTCCAAAAATCACCTATGGAAAAGGTGGCTTTAGTTTTATGATTTTAGTTTCAGAGCTTTGTAAGAAGTACTCAATTTGTCACGTGTAGTGGTTTGGATACCTTGTAATCCCAACATTTGGGAGGTGGAGGTAGGAGGGGGATCAGGAGTTTAGGACACCTCAGCTACATACTGAGTTTGAGGCCAGCTTGGTCTATATGAAACCCCATCTCAAAAACTAGAAAAGGTAATCAATTTTACCAAATTGACTCCAGTAAGTATATTAAAAATATCAGGGAGCTAGGCAGTGGTGGTGTATATCTTGTATTCAGGAGGCAAAGGTAGGAAGATCTCTGGGTTTGAAGACAGCCTGGTCTACAGAGCAAGTTCCAGGACAGCCAAGGCTACATATAAAAACCCTGTCTCAAAAAATACCAACATATGTATATGTATACATGCATATATATCACTGACATTATGACATAACAATTTAAAGGCTCATTTCTGCTTGATTTATTTATTTTGAGATAGAATCTTACCATATGATTGTAGCTAGCTTGGAACTCACACAAATCTGCCAGCTTCTGCCTCCTGAGTACTAAATTAAAGGTGTATGCCACCGAGCCCAGAGTAAAGGCTTAATGAATGAATGAATTCATTAATTAGATAATTGGGTTTTTTTTTTGTTATTGTTGCTGCTTTTTTTTTTTTCAAGACAGGGTGTTTCTCTGTGTAGCTTTGGAGCCTGTCCTGGAACTCAGTCTTAGACCACGCTGGCCTTGAACTCACAGATCCACCTGCCTCTGCCTCCCAAGTGCTGGCATTAAAAGTTTGTGCCACCACCACCTGGCTGTTCCTGTTATGAGACAGAGTCTCTCTCTTGAGCTCTGGCTGTCCTGGAACTTCTTATGTAGACCAGGCTGACTTCAGACTCACAGAGATGCATCTGCCTCTGCCTCCTGAGTGCTGGGATTAGAGGCATGCAACACCACACTTGGCAAACCTGATTATCATTTTTGTTTAAAGAACATTAAATTAAGAAAGGGGAAATTTGGAAGACAAAATAATACAAAACTCTTCGGGGGCTGGAAAGATGGCTCAGTGGTTAAGATCACTTACTGCTCTTTTAGAAGACCTGGGTTTGATTCCCAGCACCCACATGGTGACTGAAAACCATCTGTAACCCCAGGTTACAGATGGTTACAGATTAGGTTAACTAAGATCTGATGCCCTCTTCCAGACTCTGAGGCACTGCACACATGTGGTGCACCAACATACACTCACATGGTGCAGACAAAACACTCAAACACATAAAACAGTAAATGAATACATCTTAAAATGACTGGCACTGAATGTAGTTATTTAATTTAAAAGTGTCCTAGAGAGGCACCATAAGCATTTCATATTGACCCAAAGCATGTAACTATCCTTATTAGTTAATTTGCTGATCTGTCTGTCTGTCTGCCTATCTATCTCTCTCAGTCTCTGTATCTATCTATCTATCTATCATTACTATTATTTGCTTTTTTAGAGGGTCTCTCTACATAGTCCTGACCGTTCTCAAACTCACTATGTAGACCAGGCTGGCTTCAAACTCACAGAAATTTGCCTGCCCCTGCCTTCCAAGTGCTGGGACTAAAGGTGTGCACAACCATGCCCTGCCGGTTTTTAAGATGTTGTGTCTGTATATATATCTGCATGTAGTTATGTGTGTATGAATGTAGGTACCTGTTGAGGCCAAAGGCATTGGATCATCTGCATCTGAAATTAGAGAAAGTTGGAAGCCACCAGATGTGGGTACTGGGAACTGAACTTGGGTCCTCTAGAACAGTTAGTGCTTTTAACTGCTGAGCCATCTCTCCAGCCCTGAGACCCTGTTGTTGTGGTGGTGGTTTTGTTTGTTTTAGAAGTGTGGTAAAGGACCTTACTACTGAGCCTGATGACCTGAGTTCAGTTTCAGGGACCATGGGGAAGAATGAGAGTACTGACTCCTCCAGGTGGCTCCGTGACCTCCACATGAGTTCCATGCCATGGCACACGCACACACACACACACACACACATGAATGAGGATAGGAATGATATGTCTTATATGTTTACATGCTTAGAGGAACTGCTAATTTGTGTCTAATAATGTTTAATAACGATAAGCAAAGCTGTTTTATTAGGGTTGAATATAGTAAGTGAAATAATTTCCAGAGTGATAATTACACTTAGTAAATATAGGTGGTTTATTTAATTGTGTGGGTTAAGATCAGACATATTTGTAATACTGAATATGGTTCCTTACAATAATTAGAGGTAAATCTGTTATTGCTTTTAGAATTCTAAAACAGTCAAAGAAATTCTCAGAGTCCTAAACTTTTGTTTGTTTGTTTGTTATTTGAGACATGGTTTCTCTGTGTAACAACTCTGTCTGGAACTCACTCTGCAGACCAGGCTGGCCTCAGACTCACAGAGATCCACCTGCTTCTGCCTCCTGAGTGCTGGGATGAAAGGCATGTGCCACCACCTCCTGGCAAGTTCTAAAAGTCTAATTCATTTGGGTGTTGCTAGAAAGTCAGGGCACTGGAGGTGTAGTTCAGTGGTGGCATGGCCATTGGTTCAAATCCCAGCAACAGAAGAAAGCAAAGACAGAAGCCAGAGCAATGCTGACTTCCTTGCCCCAGGCCTTCCTGGAACGAGAGTTAAAGGGAATAGCAGATGAGGAGGGAGCTTTATGAAAGCTGGCAAGTGGCAACAAGTCTTGTTTGGCTTTATGCAAGATGCTCCAGTGTGGGGAGTCTGTCTGTTTCCAAAACCAGGATGTGGAGGTTAGTCTCAACAGTATGGGATGGACGTTTACAGAGTAAGGCACAGTGGTTGTCAGTCCTGATCCAAATACTGCCCTCTGTTTCCTTCTTAGATTACAGCGTAACTGCCAACTCCAAATTAGTTATCGTCACAGCTGGTGCAAGGCAGAAGGTGGGAGAAACTCGCCTTGACCTGGTCCAACGTAATGTTGTTATCATGAAATCCATCATTCCCAGCATAGTCCAAAACAGTCCTGACTGTAAAATACTGATTGTCTCAAACCCAGGTGAGGACCCCATCCCCTTCCTGAATGATAATTGGCCCACACCATTCCACTCTAAACTTCACGAAGGTTGCATTTGTGGGTAATAAGCTTCGTTCACTCCAAGTCTGTCATGCCATAAGTTTTTTGTTTGTTTGTTTTTTTGGTTTTTCGAGACAGGGTTTCTCTGTGTAGTTTTGGTGCCTGTCCTGGATCTTGCTCTGTAGACCAGGGCAGCTTTGAACTCACAGAGATCCACCTGGCTCTGCCTCCCAAATGCTGGGATTAAAGGCCTTGGCCACCTCCACTGGCGCCCTAAGTTTTGATAGATGCCATCATGGTGCCATCACAGTAAGATCTGGAGCATCTCTATCGTTGCTGCAGGGCCATGGGCTCATTTGTGGTTCATCCTTCATTCTCCTGCCTGACTCATTGTCTGAGACTTCAGAAACAAAACAAAACAAAACAAAACCCAGCAGAGAGTACAAACTTTTTTATACCAGCCCCTTTTACAGCACAGTTATTTTGGATTCATCCATGTCTGGGATGTGTCAGGGATTTCTGCCTTTGCATTGCTGGAGTCTTCTGTTGATGTTTCCATGTGTGTGTGGTGGGAAGAGCAGATGTGTGCACCTGCAGCCCATGTGGAGGCAAGAGGTTGGTGTCTTCCTCCCCTGCTCTCCAGCATCTCTCACTGAACCTGGAGCTTGCCATTTTGGCTAGACTCCTGACCACTAGGTTCTTTGGTCTATCGGTCTCTACATCCCCGACCCTTACCTGCCCATTTTATGTACATGTATTTTAAAAAATCAGATCCTATTATAGATGGTTGTGAACTGCCATGTGGTTACTGAGAACTGAATTCAGGTCCTCCAGAAGAGCAACCAGTGCTCTTAACCGCTGAACCAACTCTCTACCCCACCCCCATGTTTTACTTTTTACATGGGTACTAGGGATTTGAACTCAGGTCCTCACTATTGGATAGCAAGCACGCTACCCACTGAGCCATTTCTGCGTCCTGTTTATACATTTCAAATACTCTTTTTTTCACCTGTTGATGTTTATTTTATGTGTATGAATGTTTTGCCTACATGTACGCATGGGTACCACATGAATGCCTGGTAACCATGGAGGCCAGAAGAGAGTGTAAGATCTCCTTGAACTTAAGTCCCAGACAGTTGTGAGCCATCATGTGGGTGCTTGGAACCAAACCTGGGTCGTCTATAAGAGCAGCAAGTGCTCTTAAACACTAAGGCATCTCTGCAGCTCCTGTTGATTTTTTTTTTTTTTTTTTTTTTTTGTGAGACAGTGTTTTGGTGTGTAGCTTTGGAGCCTGTTCTGGAACTCACTCTGTAGACCAGGCTGGACTCAAACTCACAGAGATCCACCTGCCTCTGCCTCTAGAGTGCTGGGAACAAAGACATGCAGCACTACTGCCTGGCCCGTTCATAGGTGTATAAGGATAATGCAAACATTCATGTGCAAGCATTTGTGTGGTCATACTTCTTCCTTTCTTTGGAGTAAGTGATGGGGGCAGGGAGGCCCAAGTGGGTCACATACTCTGAAGTGTTTGGCTCTGATAGAACCTGCTTTCAAAGTCCTGTGCTGTAGTTGAAAGATTTCCTGTGTCCCACTCAGCCCATGGTCGGGACAAATCTCTCTCACCCACAGTCCCACAGCCATTTATAAAATAGTCACTCAGAGGCTTAGTATTAATTACAAACTGTATGGCCTATGGCAGGCTTCTTGCTAGCTAGCTCTTTCATCTTAAATTAACCCATTTCTATTAATCTATGTATTGCCACGTGGCCGTGGAATTACTGGTGTGTTGGTATGTTGCTCCTTGGGTGGCAGGCTGGCATCTCCTCTGCCTCTGCCTGTCTTCTCCCTGACTCTCTCTTGGATTTCCTCCCTGGCTATAACCTGACTCACCATAGGCCAGAGTAGCTTCTTTATTAACCAATCATAGCAACACATATTCACAGCATACAGAAAGACATCCCACAGCACTGTGCCTTTGACATGGTCACCAGCACTCTGTGTTCCCTGTGTTCTGATCACCCCTGCTCTTGTCAGCCTTTCAAATGTTTGACTCCAGTGTCTTATTCCACAGTGTCTTATTTTTGAAGATTAGTCTGGCCAGATAGAGCTTCAACATCAAAGCCAAGTTGGCATGAGCTTTCTGTATTGCTCACATAACTGCAGACTGCTCCGGCTGTGCCCATGCATTATTCCAGGGAACATGTTGATAGCTCAGGTGAGGATGAGCCAATGAAAAGAAGGAATCCAGGGGCTAAAGAGGTGGAAACTGACCTATTATTAGATTTACTGAAAAGCCCATAGAGTATCTCAGAAGATGCTTTAAGATTCTACTAGTGAAGAAAAAAAAAAAAGATTTCACATTAAAAGCCCTGACTAGGACTGACTACTTTTTAGGTTTACTGTACTTTGAGCTCTTTTGAATTTGCATTTGACTCCAGACAATTTATCTTTTTATAAAAGCAACTGTAAAGAGAAATTGCTATGGATCTTTCTCAAACCATGTTTGAAATTGTTCTTCCTAGTGGATATTTTGACTTATGTGGTATGGAAAATAAGTGGCCTCCCTCCAACTCGTGTGATTGGAAGTGGCTGTAACCTAGACTCTGCCCGTTTCCGTTACCTGATTGGAGAGAAGTTGGGTGTCCACCCTGCAAGTTGCCATGGCTGGGTTCTCGGAGAACACGGTGACTCTAGTGGTGAGTGTGACCCAGTTATTGTAAGTGCCCTTCCAGTGTTCAGTAATGCTTCTCTTCAGAACCCATTCTCTGTATAATTTTCATTTTGTTGTTATTTTCTTTGGTGTATGTTTTTTTCTATTTGTATGTTTTTCAGACTATTTTAATTGAGTGAGTCATGGTAGTGTCTACCTGGAATCCCAGAACTTCAGAAGTAGAAGCAGGAGGATTGCTAGTTCTAGGCCAGCCTGGGCTACAAAACAATTCCCTGTCTGAAACAAGGGAAAACATTTATTGATGCATAATTATGCATATATGGAGAGTACACTTAGATGATTGGTTACATACATATGTAACCTAGTGATCAATCAATGCTATCAGCTTCGTGGTCACCTCATCAATCTATCACTTCTCTGTGATGAGAACATTAAAAACCTATCTAGTTTGACATCTGGACAATCTTTTAAATGTCTTTTATTATTTTAAATTATGTGTATGTCTGTGTGTGGGTATGTGCACCTGAGTGGAGGTGCCTGCAGAGGCCAGAGGTGCTGTATCTCCCTGGAACTGGGGTCACAGGTGGTTGTAAGCTGCCTGATGTGGGTGCTGGAAAGAGCAGAATCTGTTCTTAACCACTGAGCCTTTTCTCCAGCCTGAGACCATACTTGCCCTTTTTAAAGGACAGGTCTCCTGGATGTCAGGCTGTCCTGATCCTTGCTCAGTAGCTAAGGGTGATGTTGAAGTTTGCTCTCCTGCCTCTATTTCCCAAGCACTCTGTCAGCCTGCCTCTGCCTCCTGAGTGCTGGGATTAAAGGCGTGCGCCACCACCGCCGGCCTAACACCTTGTTTTTTATATGATGTGAGATTGCATCTTAACATTAAAATCCAAACAAAAAATACTCTTATGTGGGCTGGTGAATACTTTGTAATGGCAGCACTTAGGAGGCTGGGACAGAAGGATCAGGAGTTCACAGACATCCTAGGGTACATAGCAAGTTCAACACTCTCAACCAACCAAAGCCGGGGATGGTGATATATGCCTAAAATCTAATAATTTGGGAGTGGGGGTGGATGCAGGAGGATCAGGGGTTGGAGGCCACCTTTGGCTATACATTGAGCTTGAGGCTAGCCAGAGTTATATGATACCCTTTCTTAAAAACAAAGAGCAAAGCCTGTCTGTCAACACTAGCCTAGTGTGGGAGCAGATGCTTGTCATCCAGCACTCAGGGCAAAGGCAGGAAGACAGGAATTTGAAGACAGCTGGGGCCTTTCTCAAAAGAACCAAACCAAACAGAATAGAATCCCCTCCCCACCCCCAACAAAACAGCCCAGCATTGAACTCAAGCCACTGACTCAGCTTTGGCAAGAGGAGCTCACATGGAAAGTTGTTTTTTTGTTTTGTTTTTCTTAGTGCCCTTATGGAGTGGTGTGAATGTTGCTGGCATACCTCTGAAGTCACTGAACCCAGCATTAGGAACGGACTCAGACAAGGAAGGGTGGAAACAGATCCACAAACAAGTGGTGGAAAGGTGACAGTAGTTCTGTGATATTTAATGCCCCCCATCATTATTAAGAATAAATTTTGAGGGCTGGAGAGATGAGTTCAATTCCCAGCAACCACATGATGGCTTAAAACCATCTATGATGAGATCTGGTGCCCCCCTTTTTTAAACTGATTTATTTATTTATTATGTATACAGTGTTCTGCTTGCATATATGCCTGCAAGCCAGAAGAGGGAACCAGATCTCATTATAGATGGTTGTAAGCTACCATGTGGTTGCTGGGACTTGAACTCAGGACCTCTGGAAGAGTGGCCATTGTTCTTAACCTCTGAGCCATCTCTACAGCCCCGAGATCTGGTGCCCTCTTATGGCATGTAGGCATACATGCTGGCAGAACACTGCAAAAAAAAAAAAAAATCTTAAAAAATAAAAAAATAAATAAATTTTGAGCTGGGTGGTGGTGGCACATGCCTTAATCCTTGCACTCGGGAGTCAGGTGGATCTCTGTGAGTTCAAGGCCAGCCTGGTCTACAGAGCGAGATCCAGGATAACCAAGGCTATACAGAGAAGCCCTATCTTGAAAAATAAAATAAAATAAAAGTTAATTCCATCTTGTGGTGCTTATATCCTAGTATTTTGATTTCATGATACAGATGAACTGATTCTTTTTTTGTTCTTTGTTTTGTTTTGAGACAGAGTCTTTCTATGTAGACTAGGCTGACCTAGAACACTTACAGATCTGCCTGTCTCTGCCTTCTGAGTACTTGGATTAAAGGCATTTGCCACCATGCCTGACTTTTAGTTGTTTCAAATAATAATGACTTATTTTTTTGAGACAGGGTCTTATTGTTTATATATATATATATATATATATATATATATATATATATATATATATGTGTGTGTGTGTGTGTGTGTGCTTATATATACATATATATGTATATATATATATATACACACACACACACACATATATATGTATGTATATGTATATGTTAATGGTTAGCCCAGAACTCACTATGTAGACCAAGCTAGCCTGGAACTCAAGATATTCACCTGTTCCACCATGCCTGGCTGAAGTCTATTTTAAAAATTGTATGTCATGAACACTTCTAGAAGAACTCTGAGAAAATGTTAATAGCATGGTATAGACAGAGACACTTCATAAGGTATAAGTGAGCAACAATGTTGTCTCTGAGTTGACCTGTCATGATTTTGATTTCCTTCCTCACGTCACTGCAGTGGCTACGAGGTCCTTCGACTGAAGGGCTACACCTCTTGGGCTATTGGGCTCTCTGTGATGAATCTGGCAGAATCAATGCTGAAGAATCTTAGGAAGGTGCATCCTGTTTCCACACTGGTTAAGGTATGCCTGGAGGAAATGTGCATTTATCATATTCCTGGTCACTGGTGAGGTTGAGTGTAAAGTAACTTCAGAATGAGGCAGGCGATGGAGAGTTTGATGCAGGAAGAAGTATTGGGAGAACACAGGAGGGAGGGACCACCCTGTGCTCCTAGGGAAGTTGCAGAGCTTATGAGACTCTGGGCATGTATGGGAAGTTGGGAGGCACTGTCAGAGTCTAGAGACCCTGACATGTTTACAGCCAAAGCTCTTCCATTACCATCCACAAAGGCAGCCTCAGCCCTGGAGGGGTGGGGGTGCAGGGCAGGAAGATGGGAAGAGTTCCCCGGGTGTTTCATCTTCCAGGAGTAGCAGTGGGGTAGGTAGTATGGACAGCAGATGCTGGCTTATGCAGGCAGATGTATAGGCTGACTATAACAGTGTCTCACAGCTGTTTCCATAGCCTTGGCTGTGGGAATGTAGAGAATGTTGGGCCACTGGCTAGAATGCCACAGCTAAGTAATGTAGTAGCTATACCTCTCCCATGTTCCTGTCCAGCCTGGGAGTTCTAGGGTGGCTCTCCAGGAAAGGTGGCAGTTTAAGGGTACAGGACAGGGTTATATCTCAAGGACATGTCCCCACATACTACCCTAGGCATGTTGGAGTAGTGCTGGGCTCCTCCTTTGGGACTTCACTTCTGGAGGCTTAAGACGCCATCTGTAGCAACTGGTGTCCACACTCAGTGGTGCCTTCTGTTAAAAGGTATAAAGTAGAGGCTTCCTGGTCACCACCCACTTTAGCCTTCTCTGTCCTCTTGGTGTACACAGAGGCTGCTTGCTCTCAGCCCTTCACCAGATAAAAAAGGCACATAAAGACAGCACCACATCCTTCCCTTTTGAAATCAAGGTGGTCTGTTAAGGGAGGGAGGGAGGGAGATTTTACCTTTCCCTGATCCTGGCACATTCTTCTTGTTGGTGGCCACCCACACGGTACAGGACAAAGATGGCTCTGAGTTCTGCCTCTGCACAGCTCTGCTTGGTGCTATAGCCTACTGCTCATTTTTATTCTGATGCTCTCCTGCACAGTGGCAAGGGAATCAAACAATGATGTGACCTTGTATTTCAGGGCTTATATGGGATAAAGGAAGAAATCTTTCTCAGTGTTCCTTGTATCTTGGGACGAAACGGCATCACGGATATTGTGAAAGTGAACCTGAACCCTGATGAGGAAGACCTTCTCAGGAAGAGTGCAGAAACACTCTGGAACGTCCAGAAGGACCTGGAAATATGAAGTCTCAGTATTCTACACCTTTACAGATGTGTGATTGCATATTTCACATTTCAAGTGTTTCCATATAATAAAAAGTTAAACAAAATATTGGCGACCTATGACATAACAGCAGTCTCTTGAGTTCAGAAAGATAAGTGCTGAAGACATTTCTTCCTCCCCTTTCTTTTGAGACAGGGTCTCACTATAGAGCCTGGCTGGCCTGGAACTCTAGACCTGGCTGGCCTCAGAGATCTTGTAGCCTTGAAGTGCTGGGATTAAAGGCATGCACCACTATGGCAGCTGAAATGTCTGCCTTTTATGAATCCTCTGTGTCTGTGTAGCGATGAGGTCCGTACAGGGTGGAATTCCATTTCTGAGGAACCAGTGAGTGAATAGCTCTCAATTTCCACAGAGCCCATGTGGCAGACAACTCTAACAACACAACTGAAGTTCTCACAACACTGAAATGTCACAGTGTGCTCTCTTCCATTGCATCACATTGCTTCATTAGTTCCCATGTCTGTGTGTACTTTTTACTATTTCATTTCAGGGACTCTCCAATTTGGTTGGTATGGTTCAGTTGTCTTGACAACGTAGTATTCTCGCTAGCCTCTATCAGTGTACAAGATTCTCAGTCCCTTGGGGATCAGTCTTTTTACCTTACTTTTGCCCTTACTGGCAAAGGGCTTGCTTAACTATATAACATGTCTTGGTGGTATTTATTGTAAAATGTGTCTGGTAAAACCTTTATTTTCCTTGTCTTTCCACGTCCTTCTTCACCCTTTGCCATCCTTCCTGTTCCACAGCGCCTATGAGGTGATTAAACTCAAAGGATATACATCCTGGGCCATTGGCCTCTCCGTGGCTGACCTGGCTGAGAGCATGATGAAGAATCTTAGGCAGGTGCATCCTATTTCTACCATGATTAAGGTAATGGATCTGCAGAGAGTTACTTCTTAGAGATTTATTTCTTGGCTTTGCAAAGTCTTGAGCAGACTCATGGAAGCCCCCAGTTACTGGCTGAGCTGATATAAATTCCTCCATTCATGCTTTTCTTTTGGAAAGAAATAGTTGACCTGTGGAGTTAATGTCCCACTAGCACTGTAGATATCTGACTAAGATTTATGCTGAGCCACGTAGGAGACCTTGCTCAGTTACCAGTCTTACAGGTATTGGGAAGTGTAGTGTATTACGTACATTGGTGAGAATTTGGGGTTTTTGGTTTTGGTTTGCTTTGCTTTTTTGAGGCAAGGGTCAGCTGGCTGATGTTGAACTTGTTATGTAGCTGAGGATAACCTTGAACACTCTCCTGCCTCTAGCTCCCATGTGCTGGCATAACAGGCATGTGCCAAGCCTAGCTGTTGCTGTCTTAGTGACTTTCTATTACACTGTCCACTACTACATCATACCTGGGCATCTCTGGACTAGAACAGACCAGCACACTTGCTGTTTGGAAAAGGCTTCATAACTGTATGAGATCTAAATCCTGGGAATTACAATTGAAATGTAATCATTTTGTGTCCAGGGTCTCTATGGAATCAAGGATGATGTCTTCCTCAGTGTCCCTTGTGTCCTGGGACAAAATGGAATCTCAGATGTTGTGAAGGTGACTCTGACTTCTGAAGAGGAGGCCCGCTTGAAGAAGAGTGCAGATACGCTCTGGGGCATCCAGAAAGAGCTGCAGTTCTAAAGTCCTCAGATGTCCTAGAGCTTCACTGTCCAGGATGCAGCAGGGTTTCTATGGAGACCACACACCATCTCCTCATCTGAGCTGTGTTTAGTGTTGTTGTGTTAAGGTGGCAGTTCCCACAGCTCTACCCTGCTGCTAAGTGGTACTTGTGTAGTGGTAACCTGGTGGTGTGGCAGTCCCACTGTCGTCCCACTGTCTCTGAGACACACTGCCAATTGTGTGCAGGCTTCAGTTATCTCGGGCCTGCTGTGTCTGCTGTGCACCCTCACCAACATGCCTAGGCCAGTGAGTTCCCAGTTAGTCATAACGTGGCTCCAGTGGGTAAATCCATCCTGCATATTTGTGCATAACTGTTCTAAAGGATATTATTTTGTGTATTATGTGTCTGTGGTGTACACTGAAATACTACGTAAAAAGTAAGATGTGCATATGAATGATGCAACCAACTACCCAAGTGTCATGCCAATGAAAACACCAAATAAACCTTGAACAGTGATTATTCTGCTCTTTTTTTTTTTTTTTTTTTGGTTTTTCGAGACAGGATTTCTTTGTGTAGCTTTGCACCTTTCCTGGAACTCACTCTGTAGCCTAGGCTGGCCTCAAACTCAGAGAGATCCGCCTGGCTCTGCCTCCCAAGTGCTGGGAGTAAAGGTGTGCACCACCACAATCCCGCTCCAGCTCATTTCTTAAGATACAGTTGGGCAGCCAGTCAAGGTGGCACTTACTTGCCTTTGATCCCAGCAGAGGCAGGTGGATCTGCATTTCAGCCAGCCTGGTTTGCATAGTTCCAGGACAGCTGGAATTACATAGTGAGACCATGTCTAGAAAACAAACAGGATACAGTTGGGCTGGGGAGACACTCAGTTGGTAAAGCATTGGGTCCCCAGGTCTTAAAACACCCCTTCAATCTCAGCACTGGGGAGGTAGAGACATAGAGCTAGCTAGAATTGTGAATTACAAACTCTGGGCTCAGTGTTTGTCTCTATTGCTGTGAAGAGACCATGACCACAACAACTCTTCTAAAGGAAAGCATGTAATTGGGGCTGGCTTACGGTTCAAAGGTTTAGTCCATTATTTTCATAGCTGGGAGCTGGCAGCATGCAGGATCAGCAAGCAGTAGGAAGAGAGTCACAAGGCCCTGCTTTGGCATTTGAAACCCCAAAGCCCAGCCCCCACCCGTGACAAACTTACTCCTGGAAGTCCACTCCTAATGCCACTCCCTGAGAATTCACATATGAGTCTATGGAGGCCATGCTTATTCAAACCACAGTGAGGGACTTTGTCTCAAAAAGTTAAAGTAGATAGCCTTCAGGAAGACATCTCAGGTTATCCTCCATCCTACACAGTCATCTGAGCATATACACAGACATAAAGCTGCTTTTATTGTCACATTATTGAGGAATATCAAGTTCTTGGACATGTTTTTTTTCAGAGTACTGATTTTTGGATTTTCTTGGATTTTAACGTGTATGGGTGTTTTGCCTACATGTAGGTCTGTGTCACCTGGAACTGTAGGTACAAATGGTTGTGGGTGCTGGGGGTTAGACCCAGGTCCTCTGCAAGAGCTAATCCTGAGCCAACTCTCCACCCCTTCTGGACACTATTTAATGAGCAGCTATTTGGTATAAATTTATATTGATGGTATAACTAGATTATTTTCTTTCAAGATTGAGTTTCTCTGTGTAGCCTTGGCTGTTCTGGAACCTACTCTGTAGACCAGGCTGGCCTACAGAATTCAGAGATCCACCTGTCTCTGTGACCCAAGTAGTGGTATTAAAGGTGTGAGCCACCACCACCCAGCTCTAGATTATTTTTATTAGTATATTTCCATTATTAGTGGATTTTGTATTCTAAGCACAAGGAATAAGTCTTAAAACTATGATGTCCCACATTCATGTAGGCATCCGATATATTTGTGTAAAAATTTGGCAATTGCTCATAAGGAACAATACTCCATCACTAAGGAAGGGGATAGACACATGGTGCTGAAGAATTCTAAACCAGGTCCAGGGAGATAGCTCAGCAGGTAAAGGTGATTGCCACCTGAGGCCCTGAGTTCAACCCCCAGAGCCCTCGTGGAAAATATTTGCCTGTAGGCAAGGCTATGGTGCATTTTCTTTCCTTCTCTTTCTTTCTTTCTTCCTTCCTCCCTCCCTCCCTTCCTTCCTTCCTTCCTTCCTTCCTTGTTTGTTTGTTTGTTTGTTTGTTTGTTTCTTTCTTTCTTTCTTTCTTTTTTTGTTTTTTTGAGACAGGGTTTCTATGTGCAGCCCTGGTTGTCTTGGAACTCAACTCGTTCTATAGATAAATCTGGCCTCAAAACTCGATCTTCCTGCCTCTGCCTCCCTGGTACTAGGATTAAAGATGTGTACCACCATCACTGCCCACTAATTAATTTTCTTAGTAATTGATGTGGGAGGGTCCAGTTCACTATGGGTGAACTGGGCAGGTGGTCCTGGATTATATAAGAAACCAGGCTGAGCAAGTCATAGAGAAGAAGCCAGTGAGCGGGTTTCCCAAAGCCTTTGCTACAGCTCTCGCCTCCAGGTTTCTGCTTTGAGTTCCTGTGGTCATTGACTGGATGGTGGACTATGATGTGGAAGTGTGAGCCAAATAAAGCTGTCCCTCCCCAAGTTGGTCATGGTGTTCATCACAACAGTAGAAAGCTAAGACACCAGCCCTGGAAATTGTACTAGAGAGAGGTTTCTGCAATAACTTGCTATTTCTGCCTCCAAGGCTTTCCTGCTAGGGTTTGATCTTGAGAGACAGTTAAGGGGAAGGAAATTGGGGCTTGTTTTTTCTCCTCTGCTGTAAAAATAACAAGATCGGTCAATGTAGTCTTGACAATTTACCCTATTATAATTGGATTTGCTCCATTACAGACTTAAAAACTAACAGCTGTTAGGTTATAATGTATATACTATAAAATTCAATTTTATTTATTATTTTCTTTAATATTGGATCTCCTGTAGCCCAGGTTGCCCTGGAACTTTGTATGTAGCTGGGGATGACCTTGAAGTCCTTATTCCACTGCCTCCACTTCCCAAGTGTTGTGATTACAAGTGCACACCACCACACTCGGCTTGCTTCACTTTATTTTTAAAGTTCTCTTGAAGCTAAGTTGGGGCTTCATGTATTTTAGTATAGGATTAGGCACTGGGGATAAGAGACATTTTCTCAGAAGGAAAGACAAGTTACCCACACCTAACAACACAGGTGTAGGCTTCACCATGAAAAATGCCCGGCATGGTGGTGCATGCCTTTAATACCAGTACAGAGATGAAGATTTCAGTGACTTGAGGTTAGTTGATCTGAAAGGGCCCAAAAGAGATCCCAGGAGGTCACCCTGACTCCACACCTCCTCTTCTCCCCAACCACATCCTGTTTGCCAGAACCGGTTTCTCCATTCTGAGAAACAATGCTTTGTAAGATGTTTAACAGATCCATGGGTTCCTCCTTCTGTGCTTGGAACCTGAGAGGCAGAGGCAGGCAGATCTCTGAGTTCAAGGCCAGCCTAGTCTACATTGTGAGTTCCAGGGCTACATGGAAAGACTCTGTCTCAAAATAAATTAATCCAATTTTAAAAATGAAATAAATAAAAAGAATAAAGGAAAAAGAAACCCCTCAGTCTGTACCTGGTATGATGCAATTGTGGTTTTAGCTTTATAAACCCCACCCTGCCCAACTTGTGGGTTCAGAGTTCCTTGTGACAGGACCCTTCTCTTTTTGGCTTTTTTTTTTTTTTTTTTTTTTTTTTTGTCTTTCAAGACAGGGTTTCTCTGTGTAGCCCTGAAATTCACAGAGACCCACCTGCTCTGCCTCCTGACTGCTGGGATTAAAGTTATAAGCCACCACCACCCAGCTAAGAATGGATTCTCAATTGCCCTTGTACTCAATAGTGTTCTGTAACTTTGTCGTGTGGACCAGAACATGTCTACATATTGAGTTCCAGCTCTGAGAGTGGAGGCTGCTCTTCCAGAGGACCCAGGTTTAATTACCACCCTACATAATGGTATGGCAGCTCACATCCATCTATAACTCCAGTCCCAGGGCATCCAATATTCTCTTTTGGCCTCCCACACACACAAACACAGATCCTCTGCAAAAGCAACAAGTGCTCCTAACCGCTGATCAAACTCTCCAGCCCCCAAAGGGATCTTGATCACCTGTCTCTTCCATAAAATGTCACATTGGTACACTATATTGATAACATTATGCTGATTGGATCAGGTGACCAGAGGTAACAACCACTTTGGATTTGTTGGTAAAATATATGTTCACCAGAGGATGGGAAATAAATCCAACCAAAATTCATGGGCCTTCTACCTCAGTGAAATTTCTAGGAGTTCAGTAGTGTGGGGCATGCAGAGATATTGCTCCTAAGGTGGAGGGTAAGTTATTGCATCTGGCCACTCCCACCACTAAGAAAGAAGCACAACATTTAGTTGTCCTCTCTGGATCCTGCAGACAGCACATTCCTCACCTGTGTATGTCACTCTGGCCCATAGATCAAATGACTAGGGAAGCTGCTGGCTTTGAGTGGGGCCTGGAACAGGAGAAGGCTCTTCAACAGGTCCAGGCTGCTGTGCAGGCTGCTCTGCCACTTGGACCATGTGATGCAGCAGACCCTATGGTGCTTGGGGTGACAGCGACCCAAAGAGATGCTGTTTGGAGCCTTTTGCAGGCCCCTAGAAGTGAGTCACAAAGGAGACATTTGGGATTTTGCAGCAAGGCATCATCTGCAGACAACTATTCTCCCTTTAGGAGAGAGTTCTTGGCCTGTTACTGGGTCTTAGTGGAAATGAACATTTGACAATAGGCTGTTGTGAGATATTTGATTACACTGTGTAAAGATGTGTCACTGTGATTGGTTAAATAAAAAGCTAAAGGATGAATAGCTAGGCAGGAGGTACAGGCGGGACTTCTGGACAGAGAGAGCCCTGGGAAAAAGAAATGGAGAGTCACCAGCCTGACACAGACAGAGGAAGCAGGACATGAGGAGGGAGAGGTAAAAACCACAAGCTACATGGCAGCATGTAGATTAATAGAAATGGGTTAATTTAAGTTATAAGAGCTAATTAGAAACAAGTCTAAGCTAAGGCTGAGCTTTCATAATTAATAAGTCTCTGTGTCAGTATTTAGGAGTTGGCTGGCAGGACAGAGAAAGGCTGGTTACAATAGGCCACTAAGCTATTATGTGACCTGAGCTGCCCATCATGAACTGGGTATTATCTGGCCCACCACGTCATAAAGTAGGAGGTACACAGCAATCTATTAACAAGTAGAAGTGGTATAAATATGATCAGGCCTGAGCAGGTCATGAGAGCACAAACAAGTTACGAGAAGAAGTTGCCCACATACCTGTGGTTTCTGTTGCTGTTACAGTGCCTTTTGTCCCAAGCATACATCTCATGGGGTGTTCCCTATGAGTGGTTGACCGATGAAGACCAGGATAGGTCCTGGTTTATTGATGATTCTGCACATTATGCCAACACTACCCAGAAGTGAACAGTGGGAGCATTATAAACCCTTTCTGGGACAACCCTGAATGACATTGGGGAAGGGAAATCTTCAAAATTGGCAGAACACATGGTCAATATTTTGCTTGAAATGAGAACTGACCAGATGACGAGTCGTTCACTGATTCATGAACTATAGCCAACAGATTGGCTGGAGGGTCAGGGAACTGGAAAGAGAAGATTAGAAAATTGTGAGAACAAAACTGGAAAATCTGGAAGAAATGGACAATTTTCTGGATAGATACCCCATACCAAAGTTAAATCAAGACCAGATAAACTAATAGACCAGTAACCCCTAAAGAAATAGAAACAGTCGTTAAAAGTCTCCCAACCAAAAAAAGCCCAGGGCCAGATGGTTTCAGATTTTCAAAAACTAATTCCAACACTCTTCAAATTGTTCCACATAATAGAAACAGAAAGAACAATATGAAACTCTTTTTATGAGGATACAGTTACCCTGATACCCAAACCACACAAAGATGCAACAAAGAAAGAGAATTACAGACCAATCTCCCTCATGAACATTGATGCAAAAATACTCAACAAAATATTGGCAAACTGAATCCAGAAACACATCAAAACAATTATCCACCATGACCAAATAGGTTTCATCCCAGGGATGTAAGGATGGTTCAACATACGAAAATCTGTCAATGTAGTACACCATATAAACAAACTGCAAGAAAAAAAACACATCTAATGATCATCTCATTAGATGCTGAAAAAGCCTTTGACAAAATCCAATACTCCTTTATGATAAAGGTCTGAGAGTGATCAGGAATACAAGGAACATTCCTAAACATAATAAAGACAATTTACAGCAAGCCAACAGCCAACATCAAAATAAACAGAGAGAAACTCAAAGAGATTCCACTAAAGTCAGGAACAAGGCAAGGCTGTCCACTCTTTCCATATTTATTCAAGATAGTACTTGAAGTTCTAGCTAGAGCAATAAGACAACAAAAGGATACAAGGGGATACAAACTGGAAAGGAAGAAGCAAAACTTTCACTATTTGCAGATGATATGATACATAAGTGACCCCAAAATTCTACCAGGGAACTCCTACAGCTGACAAACTCCTTCAGTAAAGTGGCAGGATACAAGATCAACTGAAAAAAATCAGTAGCCTTCCTATACACAAATGATAAAAGGGATGAGAAAGAAATCAGAGAAACATCATCCTTTACAATAGCCACAAATAATATAAAATACCTTGGGATAACACTAACTAAACAAGTGAAGGACCTGTTTGATAAGAACCTTAAGTCTCTAAAGAAAGAAATTGAAGAAGATAACAGAAAATGGAAGGACCTCCCATGCTCATGGATAGGTAGGATTAATGCTGTGGGATGGTCTGTATGGCAAATGTGTTGCTGATTGGTCAATAAATAAAACACTGATTGGCCATTGGCTAGGCAGGAAGTATAGGCGGGACAAGGAGGAGAATAAAGCTGGGAAGTGGAAGGCTGAGTCAGAGAGACACTGCCAGCCGCCACGATGACAATCAGCATGTGAAGATGCCAGTAAGCCACGAGCCATGTGGCAAGGTATAGATTAATGGAAATGGATTAATTTAAGCTGTAAGAACAGCTAGCAAGAAGCCTGCCACGGCCATACAGTTTGTAACCAATATAAGTCTCTGTGTTTACTTGGTCGGATCTGAGCGGCTATGGGACTGGCAGGTGAGAGAGATTTGCCCTGACGTGGGCCAGGCAGGAAAACTCTAGCTACAGATTAACAAAGTAAAAATGGCAATCTTACCAAAAGCAATCTACAGATTCAATGCAATCCCCATCAAAATCCCAACACAATTCTTCACAGACTTGGAAAGAACTCAACTTCATATAGAAAAACAAAAGACCCATGATAGCTAAAAGAATCCTGTATAATAAAGCAACCTCTGGAGACATCACCATCCCTGACCTCAAGCTCTACTATAGAGCTATAGTAATAAAAACAGCTTGATACTGGCATAAAAACTGATATACAGACCAATGGAATTGAGTTGAAGACCCTGACATTAATCTACACACATATGAACACCTGATTTTTGACAAAGAAGCCAAAACTATACAATGGAAAAAAGAAAGTATCTTCAACAAATGGTGCTTGCATAACTGGATGTCAACATGTAAACGGTTACAAATAGATCCGTATCTGTCACCATGCACAAAACTTAAGTCCAAGTGGATCAAAGACCTCAACATATATCCAGTTATACTGAACTTGACAGAAGAGAAAGTAGGAAGTAGTCTTGAACGCATTGGCACAGGAGATCACTTCCTAAATATAACACCAGTAGCACAGACACTGAGAGAAATAATTAATAAATGGGACCTCTTGAAACTGAAAAGCTTTTGTAGGGCAAAAGACATGGTCAATAAGACAAAAAGACAGGCCGGGCGGTGGTGGCGCATGCCTTTACTCCCAGCACTCGGGAGGCAGAGCCAGGCGGATCTCTGTGAGTTTGAGGCCAGCCTGGGCTACCAAGTGAGTTCCAGGAAAGGCGCAAAGCTACACAGAGAAACCCTGTCTCAAAAAACCAAAAAAAAAAAAAAAAAAAAAAAAGACAAAAAGACAGCCTACAGAATGGGAAAAGACCTTCATCAACTCCACATCTGGTAGAGGACTGATCTCCAAAGTATATAAAGAAATCAAGAAACTAGACATCAAAATACTAAACAATCCAATTAAAAAATGGACTAAATGAAAGACCTTAACCCTTCAGGCTTACACCCCCCCCACCAAGCCCCAGGAGAATAAGGAACTAAAAAGAAAACTAGTTCCAAGGGCAACCTGACTCAGCCATTACTCAACCACCCCTGCCACAATGTAACAATGTAAAAAGATTTCTGTTAAGAGATGTGCTCAACTGTGACTGGGATAGTTGCAAGTGTTCCAGGAAGGACCACTGTGACCTTTGTGTAAACTCCACTCCCGCCCTGATACCCACCTTGAGGTTTCAGGAAGAATGTACATGCGGAGGTGACTGTACCCACTCTGTGATCAGACCATGATCTTGTGAAATGAAATTGTATGGGAATTGTAATCTTATGGCTTTTGTGGGTTTTTCCTTTAAAAGCCCCCATGTGGCTGCAGCAAGATGCGACTCTTGCTCTCAGGACAAGAGTAGCCCGTCTGTATAGACTCTTCAATAAAAACCTCGTGCTGTTGCATCAACTGTACTGGAGTCTGGGTTCTTGGGGCGCCCACTTGAGACCCTAGATTTTGGGGTCTAACACTAAAGAGCTAAACAGAGAATTCTCAAAAGAATAATCTCAAATGGCTGAAAGACATTTAAAGAAATGCTCAACATCCTTAGTCATCAGAGAAATGCAAATCAAAATGACTCTGAGATAACCACCTTACACCTGTCAGAACGGCTATGATCAAAAACACTAATGACAGTCTATGTTGGAGAGGATGTGGAGCAAAGGGAACACTCCTCCACCGTTGGAGTGAGTGCAAACTTGTACAACTACTGTGGAAATCAGTATGGCGATTTCTCAGAAAATTGGGAATCTACCTCAAGACACAGCTATACCACTCTTGGGCATATACCCAAGGAATGCTCAATCATACCACAAAGATACATGCTCAACTATGTTCATAGCAGCGTTATTTGTAATAGCCAGAACCTGGAAACAACCTAGATGCCCTTCAACTGAAGAACGGCTTAAGAAAATGTGGTACATATACACAATGGAGTACTACTCAGCAGAGAAAAACAATGACAGCATGAAATTTGCAAGCAAAAGGATAGAACTAGAAAATATCATCCTGAGTGAGGTAACCCAAACACCGAAGGACAAACATGGTATGTACTCACTCATAAGTGGATACTAGATATAAAGCAAAAAACAATCAAACTGCAACCTGTAGGGGGTAGCCACTCTAGCTTTGACCTGGAAGTTCCAACCCCCATTGAGGCTTTGGTAACTGTCACGCCTTCAAGGCGGGGCTGAGAGAGGACGCTGAAGACCCAAGATCTGAGATCTGGATGCGCAGGCTCTCTTGGTTCCTGGACCCTAGACGCTGGAGGTAGACCGAGCAGAGTTCTCCAGACACACTGCCGGACTGCGCCACACCTTTCCCAGACCCTGTAGCCTATCCCTTCACTTGTAAGTTACCCCACAAAATAAACCTCCCTTTTAACTACGTGGAGTGGCCTTAATAATTTCACCAATAGCAACCCACAGAACCAGGGAGCCTATACAGCAAGGGGGACCCTAGGATGACTGTGGCTTATAATAAGTTTTGGTTTTACTCAATCACTGGGCAAGTTTCAGTGCAACATTTCACTATTAGGATAAGAATTTGTACTGTATTAAACTGATAACAGAAAAAATAAAATAAAATAAAACATAAAAAAAGAAAGTTGTGAGAATATCTGGGGAAGAAGTTTGTGAACAGCTCTCTACAAATGGGGAAGGATGTGAAGATACTTTTGTCCCATGTAAATGCTCATCAAATGGTGACTTCAGCAGAGGTGGAGTTCAGTAATCAAGGAGAGAGAATGACCTGTTCTGTGGACAGTCAGCCTCTTTCCCCATCCATCCCTGTCCTTGTCCAGTGGGCCTATGAACAAAGTGGGCATGGTGGCAGAGATGGGGGTTATACATGCACTTGACAACACGGGCTTCCACTCACAGAGGGTGATGTGGCTACAGCTACTGCTAAGTGATAGATCTGCCAACCACAGAGACCAACACTGAGCCTCCTAGTATGACACCATATGGTGGCCATCCAGCAGGTACCAGGTTGACTACATTGGACTATTTTCTTCATGGAAAGGACACTTTGTCCTTACTGGAGGAGATTATACTGGTCATGGATTTGCCTTTCCTACATGTAATGCTCCTGCCAAAATCACCATCTGTGGACTTACAGAATGCCTTCCTTATTCATTGTCATGGTATTCCACACAGTATTGCTTCTGACCAGGGAACTCACTTCACAGCCAGAGGACTGCAACAGTGGGCACACACTCATGAAATCCACTGCTCCTACAATGTTCCCTAACCATCCAAAAGCATTTGGTCTGAGAAATGGCCCTTTGAAGACAGCGTTACAGTACCAATTAGGCGGCAGCAGTTCGGAGGGCTGGGGAGGATCCCCCAGAAAGAAGTATTGAATCAACATCTACTATATGGTGCATTTTTTTTCCCCATAGCCAGGATTCATAAATCCAGGAGTTAAGGGATGGGAAAAAAAGTTCCAGTCAACATCACCTCTAGTGACTCAGTAGGAAATTTTTTTGCTTCTGTTCCTAAGACCTTAAGTTCTGGAGGCTTAGGAGTTCTGGTTTCAGAGAGGCAGTGTAGTGCCAGAGACACAACAAGCATTCCACTGAACTAAAGCCAGACTCCCCACCCCACTCCCCACCCCCCACCGACTTTGGGCTTCTGATACCTTAAGTTAAAAACAGGCTAAGAAAGGAGTAGTAGTGTTAGGAGGGGTGGTTGATCCAGATTACCGTGGGGACATTGGATTGCTTCTCCACAATGCAGGTGAGCAGGATTATGCCTGCAGTGCAGAGGATCCTTTAGAGAGGCTCTTGATCCTACCATGGCCTGTGATTAAAGCCACTGGGAAACCACAACGTAATCCAGGCGGGGTGACAAAGGGCCCTGCCAGTTTGGAAGAAGGTATGGGTCATTCCTCCAGGAAAAGAACCCAAACGTGCCGAGGGTGGAGGAAATACGGAGTGAGTAGTAGAGGAAGTTAGAAGTACCAGCTAAGGCCATGTAACCAATTGCAGAAATGAATATAATTGGCCTAAGTGCCTCTGTCCTACTTTGTTAAGAACCTGTTTGTACCGATCTACATGTATACTAAACCATTAGCCTTTTCTTTCCTCTATCATGTAATGTAACATTGATTGAGATAATATCAGTGCTTAAGTGCTTAAGATCTGTTCGACCACATTTAAATCACAAGACACTAAAACATTAAGCATTCCCCAGGAGACTTTGCCATCTATCCTAAAATGTATAATGTGTCTGCACTTGTGTGTGGGATAGTTCTGAGGTGGAGTTATGACCCAGCTGTTGTCATTTGGACATTAATCATGACCAGTATACACATGCAGTAATTCTTTGGCAAAGCAATTGAAGCTTGAAGTTTTCAGGGTCCAAGAGAAATGTGATAAGGATCCACACATAAAGCAATAAATGTCAGTTTCCAATTACAACCCAAAAGGGGAGTGACTAAAGCAGAGTTCTCTGGTAGGGTCAACTAAAGGCTAAGATCAATTAGGAAATCTAGGAATAGCACTTGCCTGAGGAGGAATTAAAATTTAATTTGCACAAAAAGAAGCTTGGCACCTATGGCCTGCCTGGTCTTGAGGGCAATCTCCTTGGGTCAGTGGGGAGTAACTAACCTTAACTCAGCAAGTGACTAAAACATCATCCCAGGAATGTGAGCAGTAAATCTCTTAAGTTAGGGTCTGGTGTAAATAACCTGGAGTGAAGGTAAGGAGTTGAGGATTTAATTGTTAGTGGTTATTTTCCCTTATCTGTAAGTGAGATGAGCTAATGTTTATCTATGTGCAGTTTTGTCCTTGGAAAAAGGTATCTTAGCTGAAATATTTTTGTCTGGAGAATGGTCCTGGCCAGATGTATGTTAATAAAAAATAAACACAAACACAACTGGGGACAGTTATCTAGTTACCCCAAATGTATAGGAAAAGTGGTGCCCGAGATTGAGATGCATTTGTGAGATTACATGTACACATAACATGGAAATGCACCATAAATGGGGAGACTCATAGCTGTTATTGCACAAGAAGTTTACAACAAGAGACAGCCAGTTCATTCAAAAGGCAGTAATTCCATAACGCCTTGTGTGATGGTTTCCTCTAACAGAACCCTTAGTTCTGATTGGTTGACCTTCTGAACTCTAGTTGTCACTGCTGTATACTCCATGGACTTTTGCTACCAGCGGCTCTCAATAAGATTGCCTGAAGCAGGGAGACTCATCCTAAGTCTAGGTGGCACCTTCTGGTAGCAGCCCATATCAAAGAACCTGGAAGAAGGAAACTGCTTTTTGCCTGCTTGCCCTCAGTCTCACTGGCAACTTCATCTTTTCTGTTGCTGTGGCATTCTGTCATCCATATTAGAATCAACTTCTTCAGGATGCCAATGTAGACTGGATAAGCAGCTGGTCAGGAGTCCTCCAGGCCTCCAGTGGCAGTTTGGAACTGCTAAGCCATCCAACCTTGTGGACTGAGAAACTACTGGATTCTCAGCCTCTCCAGTGTGAAACAGCCATTGTTGGACTACCCAGACCACGGCCTGCAAGCCAGTTTAACAATCCTCTGTGAGGTAAACTCTGTGAGTTTGAGATCAACTTGGTCTATAGAGCAAGTTCCAAAACAGCCAAGGCTACACAGAGAAACCTTGTCTCAAAAAACAAAACAAAAATTATTTTGTTGCTACTTCATAACTTTTATGTAATTTTGCTGTTGTTATGAATTGTAATATTAATATCTGTTATTCAGGATATCTGATATATGACCCTAAAGGGGAGAGACCCACAGGTTGAGAACCACTGCTTTAGAGAACCCTGACGAATACAGTGTGTGTGTGTGTGTGTGTGTGTGTGTGTGTGTGTGTGTGTGTACATGCTAGTGCACATGGAGGCCAGAGGATAACATCAGGTTTTGCTCCCCTCTCAGGTGTCATCCACCCTGTTCTTTGAGACAAGGACACTCACTAATTAGAGTTTACCAGGCTGTCTAGGGAGCTGCAGGGAGCCTCTGTCTCTGCCTCCCCAGCACTGGGATCACAGCGTGTACAACCAGGCAGCTTTAAACGTGTGTTCTGGGGATCCAACTCAAGTCCTCAGGCTTGCATAGCACGCGCTTGACGGACTGGGCTATCTCCCCAGACCAGTAGTTATTTAAAGGCTTACAAACAGAGGTAAGGGCAAAGGCTTGGGGTATGCACTTCAAACTCAAAGTTCGGCATTTCCTCGCAAAAGAAAGGTAGCATAGTTCATGCCAGAGTCTTCAAGGAGGCGCTTCCCAAGCCAGCTGCCATCTTCCGTGTTGTCCCTGGGTTACGCAGACCTTCCACTAGCGGCCTTGGAAACCTCGTGGAGCCCCTCTCTCAGACACTGAAAAGTGAGCAGTGCGCCTGCACGCACAAAAGTACCTGGCGGGCAGAGGGCGGAGCTTGCATGTGACGTACAGGCTGGCGCGTTCCTCGTTCGTTACAGCGTTGGCTCCTGAGCCTAACCGTGGTCCTGTTGTCACACCTGTGCCGTGGTGTCAGCTGTATAGTGTATTTGTTGCTTCTTAAGAGGCCTTGGGTAGTGCCTTCATCCACTCGGGAAGGAAAGCGTTTAAGCCACTGTGGGGATGGGGAAGGGAGGAGCCTGCTGGGAAGGAGGAGCCAGCAGGAAGGGAGGAGCCTTTCTCCATAGTCCTCAGCTGCACAAGGTTGCACTTTGCTTCCACACTCTAGTCAGGGAACCTCCTCCCCTGGCTGCTGTGATCTGCATACTCAAGAGGTAGCTCCTAGGCCAGGTATTGTGGCACAGGCCTGTAAGTGGCCAAGGCAGGAGGATTGCCATGAGTTCAGGCCAACCTAGACTACATAGTGACTCCCTGGCCAGTCCTAGATACAATGTGAAACCCTGCTTCAACTCCACTGGTCACCAAAAAAAATGGTTGTTCCATGTCTTGGCTGTAGGGGTTAGTGTCCACTGAAATTTTCTTCTACTCTTTAGGCTCAGCATGTCCACTGTCAAGGAGCAGCTCATTCAGAACCTAACTGAAGAAGATAAAACCTCCCGGTGTAAGATCACTGTTGTCGGAGTTGGAAATGTCGGCATGGCCTGTGCTATTAGTATCTTACTGAAGGTAAGTAGTTAAAGCCTTTTGTGCAGGAAATCAAGTAAGCTCTTAGGTCAGGGTTGCAGGGCTGATCCCTTAACAGAAATACAGAAAATCTGTGGTGTTGACAGATTTAAGCTTTTACTAGGTGTGGTTTTTGGCACAGGCCTGTAATCCTAGTAGGTTTTCTTGGTAGGCTGAGGCCAAGAAGGTCAGGAGGTCAAGATCATCCATAGCTACAGACCAAGTTTGAGGCCAGGCTGGACTATGTGAAATTCTTGGGGAGAGTGAGAAGAGAGGTGGAGGAAGGAGAGAGGAAAATGGGACAGAGAAAGAGTATAAGAAGTGAGGGAGAGATAGGTGTGACTCACAATGTGGTGCCAGCCAAGCAGCTTTCCTGGCCCTGGCCTTCTGAGCACAGATGCTGTGGTCCTAAGTGCTTCACTGTCACTTTGAACATTGTTGGAAACTTGCAGAGGGATAAGAAGCAAAGTCAGCTCAATTCCAGAACCCAAAGGCTGAGGAATTGGAAGTGCTGGATGCCTGGAAGGTGGAGGTGAGGAGGAGGAGGTGGGAAGTATCTGAGGAGACACAACTGCCAGAGACACAACTCTTCTGCATCTTAATCAACCAGGTGGTACTACATCCCACCACCACAGGCACATCCCACTTGGCGTGGGGAGGGAGTTATCTCTTTTTGCTGTGAATAGACAATTAGAAAGCAGACTGCCAGGGCTGGGGAGGTGGCTCAGTGTGTACAGCACTTGGCACACAAGTGTGAGGACCTGAGTTTGAAGCCCCAATACCTACATAAAGCTGGACATGGTCTTGTGTGTCTGTGGTCCCAGCACTCCTACAGACATAGGAAGTGGAGGCAGGAGGCTTTCTAGAAGTTCATATGCTAGTTAGCCTGGTGTATTCATCCAGAAAGAAAAAACCAACAAAAAAAACCCAGAGGCCCGAGGGTTAGAGAGATGGCTCAGAGGTTAAGAGCACTAACTGTTCTTCCAAAGGTCCTGAGTTCAATTCCCAGCAACCACATGGTGGCTCACAACTACCTATAATGAGATTTGATGCCTTCTTCTGACATTCAGGCAGAACACTGTATACATAAAAAATAAATAAAATCTTAAAAAAAAAAGCCCCCAAAAAACCAGAGGCCCTGTTTCAAGCAAGGTGGGAAGTGAGGGTCCATACTCTTGGTAGTACTGCCCCTAACATCCACACAAGTGCTGTGGCATGTGCACCATGCTGCATGAAGAATGACTGTATACACATATATTACACACATACACAGATAAAAGTAATAACTTAAGAAAATATACCACTGGGGAACTACACATATCCAAAAGAGGAACAGGTCATGACTTCCCGTCATGGTTAACTGAAATTTCAGTTTCAACCTAGAAGGGAACAGTTAGACAACAGAAAGTTAACGATTGAGTGATGTCACAACCAACCAAAAAAAAAAAAAAAAGGCAGTAGAGACAACTCAATGATTGACATTCCAGGGGCTGGAGACATGGCTCAATGATTGACATTAGGACCTGGAGACATGGCTCAATGATTGACATTCCAGGGCTTGGAGACATGGCTCAATGATTGACATTCCAGGGCTTGGAGACATGACCCAATGATTGAGAGCACTTTTTGCTCTTCCAGGAGACCTGGGTTTGGTTCTGAGCATCACATCAGTAGCTCAGAACCACTTGCCACTCTAGTTCCAGGGGATCAGCTGCCCTTTTCTGGCCTCTGTGCGCACTGTATGCGTGTGTTGCATAGACATACATGCAGACAAAAGACATTTGAACAAACAAGAGACCTATTCCACCTGGCTCTTGAGAAACAGAGACAGGAGGTTTGCAAGTCTGAGGCCAGCTAGGGCTGCACAAGACCCTGTCTGAAAAGCTCTACTCATGCCAGTTAGAAAAAGAATCATGACACGTGTGTATGGAGAGGTGTTCTTTGACACACAGAAGGGACGAGTGTAGGAGTGGGAGAAGGACAGGCTGCTCCCGTGTCCACACAGGACAAAGTGGTCAGCCTGGTCTACAGAGTAAGTTCTAACATAGCCCTCTACACGGAAACCCTGGCTTGAACTCCCCCCAAAGAAAACAGAAAGGAAGAAAAAAAAATTTTTTTCAGGCCTGATCATAAATGCCTGAGGCAGGAAGATTACTAGTTCGAGGCCAGCCTGTATTGTATAGCAAGACCCTATTTCAACACAGCAATACCCAAACTATCAGGGTGGACATGTCTAGCAAGCACCATGCCCTGGGTTTGATCAATAAGACCAAATACACCTGGCTTGGTGGCTCACACCTATAATCCCAGCAAACCAGAAGGTGGAGCTATGAGGACCAGAAGAAGTTCAAGGTCAACCTCAGCTACATTGCAAGCTTGAGGCCATCCTGGGAAACATGAAACCCAGTCACAAAACGAAACAAAAACCACACGTGCACACATCAGGAACTACTAAAATTTTCTGTCACTCAAAACTCAGCATTTCTAGTTTGTATCTTGTTAGGTTCCGTCAATAGGTAACGCTAGAGGGAACTGAAAGGCTAGAGAGCAGCCTTGGCCACCCCCTCAACCACTGCCACCTGATGTTCTGGCCACTGTCACTTCACCTGTAGATATTGGCCCATTTCAGAGCTCCTTTCTGGCCTCCAGCTTCTCCCCTTCAGTGGCTTTGGCAGCCCCTCCCTTTGCCCCTGTGTTCTAGCCTAGGAGTGGTGGTTTGAGACCCATCTACAAGTTTTGGGTTACCTCAATGTCCCCTTTACGTCTTTCCACCCTATCAGCTACTCCTTTATTAAATCTTCTGTTGAAAAACTTCAAGTGATTTCCGATTTACCAACCACACCCAGATTGACATAGACCTAAATTTGTAGGTATGGTCTAGTTTCCTTTCACTGTGTGAAGTTTCTCTTCTTTCCATTCTTGATACACAACATAATTTAGTCAATGTTGGGATCCACTCAGCCCTCCATATAGACACAGAGACACCCATGTATTTAACCAACTATGGGTTGAAAATTTAAAACTTGTGTGGCCTGAACATACAAAGACCATTTGTATCATGATTCTCTAAACAGTGCAGTGCGTTAGAGACTGGAGAGATGGGTGGCTCAGCAGTAAGAGCACTGGCTGGTGTTTCAAAGAACCCAGGTCCAATTCCCAGCACCCATACTCTATCCCAGGAGATTCAGTGCCTTCCTCTGGCCTCAGTGGGCACCAGGCAAGGGTGCACTGACTTAAATGCAGACCAAGCTCCCATGCACATAAAATAGAGTTATAAAAGTAAAAACGAGGGTTGGCGATTTAGCTCAGTGGTAGAGTGCTTGCCTAGAAAGCACAAGGCCCTGTGTTCAGTCCTCAGCTCAAAAAAAAAAAAAAAAAAAAAGTAAAAACGATGCAGTATGCCAACTATTTGCATATCATTTCTGCTTTTAGTTGAAATCTAGAGATTATTTAAAAATCCACAAGATGTGTGTAGGTTATGTGCAAATGATCTACCAAGAGCCATGGCCATTCTCATTGGTAACTGAGGAAGTTTCTGGAGCTCATCACTCAGGCACTGAAGCAGAGCTCTGTATCATTTTTTGGAAGAGCTGCTTGGTACCTGCTTCAAGTAGAGCAGCAGCTGGCAGACACCCCCTTTTCTTACTCTGGGCTATTAGAATGTGGTCACTGGAACCAAAGAGAATTCATATCTCTTTTTTCTTAATTAATTTTATTCATTTTTTGTTTGTTTGTTTTTGTTTTTCAAGATGGTTTCTCTGTGCAGCTTTGGAGCCTGTCCTGGAACTCACTCTGTAGTGGCTAGCCTCAAACTCAGAGATCCACCTGCCTCTGTCTCCTGGGTGCTAGGATTAAAGGCATGTGCCACCACTGCCCAGCTTGATTTATTTATTTTTAGTTTATGTGCATTGGTGTGCATTTGCCTGCATGTATGTCTGTGTGAGGGTGTCAGATTCCAAAGTTACAGACAGTTGTGAACTGTCAAGTGGGTGCTAGGAATTAAACTTGGATCCTCTGGAAGAGTAGCCAATGCTTTTAACCACTGAGCCATCTTTCTAGCCCTGAGAATGGATTTTTGTTTGTTTGTTCTTTTTGATTTATGGTCTTATTACATAGCTGTGGCTGTGCTGGAACTAACCCTGTAGACCAGCCTGGCCTCTGACTCACAGAGATCCCATCTGTCTCTGCCCCACAAGTGCGGGAATTAAAGGTGTGGTCGGTGTGTGCTACCACTGCCTGGCTGAGAATAAATTTCTTAATAGTCCTATAAACTCTGGTTGTGACAAAAATCCAAATAGAGTTAGAAAAAACCAGGAATGTGTAGTCAAATTGTAATCCCAGCCCGTGGGAGGCTGAGGCAGGGGAATCATGAGTGGGATCCACCTGGATCATATCAGCATGGCTTGTCTGAATGACTGGAAATTGAGGAATAACCAACCAGCTTGAGATACTCCTGCAGCCTAGAGGCCAGGCACATACGGCACAGTCTCAGAATAGAGTTTCCTCTATTGAGTTCCTTCTTAGGCCCTGTCTTTCTATGTGATAGTAAATACAGTTGTTCAGGCCAGGATGATGACACACTCCTATAATGTCAGTATTTGAGGAGGTAGACTGAGGAAGATCAGGAGTTTAAGGCCATCCTCAGCTGCATGGACAATTTGAGGCCAATCTGTCCTACATGAAAACCTGTCTCATAAAAGGCGAGGGACAATACAGTTTGTTCTCAGAGTGTTATGTTATAATTTTATATGTTATAGTAATGTTATATAACATGTTTATAATTTAAAAGAAAAGTTGTCAAAGCTCACAGACACTGTGTTTATCATGCTAGACCACCTGTGTGTGTTCAGAATGGATTAACTATCAGGGGTTTTGGATAGATATCTTTTTATATAAATACAGTAATTGTACACCAGTGAGCACAGCTGGTGAGTTCCCAGTCCAATGAGGATTTTTATTACCAAGGAGGAGGGTTGATACTGGAGTCAGTATAAAAGTGAGGTGAATGATAATGAAAGACATCGAAGGTGGCTTCTCTCCGTTTGGCCATAAGAATGCACAGTAAAATCAACATTAGCAACTGGATACCTTTGGACAGAATTCCTTCACTTTTCATTGTGTTTAAAGTGTTATTTAAAGACTCAGTTCTAGGTGGATGGAGAGATGGTTCAGTAGTTTAGAGTGCTTGTTACTCTTACAGCACCTACATTAAGTAGCTCACAGCTACCTGTAACTCCAGCTCCAGAGGATCTGGCGCCCTCTTCTGGTCTTGGAGTACTACACACATGTTACACATTTACCCCAGCCAGATACACACAAACAAATAAATAAAAATAATGAAATATAATCTCAAAAAAATGAAATATAATCTCTAAAAAAAGATCTAAAGACACAATTCTATTACAGTTTTGTAAAGGTAAAGCAATTGATACTTCTTCTACATTCTATTCCTCTCTCTGCCCTGGAACTCTTCTTGGTCTCCTAAAAGTTTGGACCATGGCATTTATAACTTTTATGTGTTTCAGGATTTGGCTGACGAACTTGCCCTTATTGATGCTGATGCAGACAAACTGAAGGGAGAGACAATGGATCTTCTGCATGGCAGCCTTTTCTTCAACACTTCAAAAATCGTCTCTGGAAAAGGTGGTTTTAGTTTTACGATTTTAGTTTCAGAGCTTTGTAAGAAGTACTCAATTTGTCACGTGTAGTGGTTTGGATACCTTGTAATCCCAATGATTGGGAGGTGGAGGTGGGAGGGGGATCAGAAGTTTAGGACACCTCAGCTACATACTGTGGTGGTATTGTGTTCCCCAAAATATTGTGTATCCTAATAAACTTATCTGGGGTCAGAGAACAGAAAAGCCACAATATTAAACATAGAGGTTAGGCAGTGGTAGCACACACCTTTAATCCTAGCATTCCAGAGACAGAAATCCCTCTGGATCTCTGTGAGTTCAAGGCTGCATTGGAAACAGCCAGGCATGGTGACTCATGCCTTTAATCTCAGAAAGCAGCCTTTAATCCCAGGGAGTGGTGGTAGAAAGCAGAAAGGTTTATAAGGTGTGAGGACCAGAAACTAGCAGCATATGGCTGGTTAAGCATTTGGCTGGTTAAGCATTTGGCTGGTTAAGCATTCAGGCTTCTAGCAGCAGTTGAGCAGAGAGCCATTGGGATGAGGAGATAGAAGCTTCCAGTCTGAGGAAACAGGACCAGCTGAGGAATTGGCAAGGTGAGATAGCTGTGGCTTGTTCTGGTACTCTGACCTTCCAGCATTGACCCCAATAACTGGCCTCTGTGTTTGATTTTATTAATAAGAACTTTTAAGATTCATGCTACAACATACTGAGTTTGAGGCCAGCCTGTGCTATATGAAACCCCATCTCAAAAACTAGAAAAGGTAATCAAATTAAGTATAATATTAAAAAATATAACTGAGCTGGGCAGTGGTGTATGTCTTATATTCAGGAGGCAAAGGTAGGCAGATCTCTGGGTTTGAAGACAGCCTGGTCTACAGAGCAAGTTCCAGGACAGCCAAGGCTACATAAAGAAACCATGTCTCGCAGGGCGGTGGTGGCTCATGCCTTTAATCCCAGCTCTCAGGAGGCAGAGCCAGGCGGATCTCTGTGAGTTGAGGCCAGCCTGGTCTACAGAGCAAGTTCCAGGACAGGCACCAAAACAACACGGAGAAACACTGTCTCTAAAAACCAGGGAAAAAAAAAAAAGAAAAAAAGAAACCCTCTCTCAAAAAATACCAACATACATAAGAAACCCTGTCTCAAAAAATACCGACATACATATATGTATACATGCATATATATCACTGACATTATGACATAACAATTTAAAGGCTCATTTCTGCTTGATTTATTTTGAGATAGAATCTTACCATATGGTCGTGGCTAGCTTGGAACTCACACAAATGCCAGCTTCTTTCTCTTGAGTGCTAGAATTAAAGGTGTATGCCACCCAGCTCAGAGTAAAGGCTTAATGAATGAATGAATGAATGAAGTCATTAATTAGTTGACTGTTGTTGTTTTTTGTTATTGTGGTTGCTTTTTTTTTTTTTTTTTTTTCAAGACAGGGTGTTTCTCTGTGTAGCTTTGGAGCCTGTCCTGGAACTTCTTATGTAGACCAGGCTGACCTCAGACTCACAGAGATGGATCTGCCTCTGCCTCCTGAGTGCTTGGATTAGAGGCATGCAACACCACACTTGACAAACCTGATTATCATTTTTGTTTAAAGACCATTAAATTAAGAAAGGGGAAAATTGGAAGACAGAACAATACAAAACTCCTTGGGCGCTGGAAAGATGGCTCAGTGGTTAAGATCACTTACTGCTCTTTTAGAAGACCTGGGTTTGATTCCCAGCACCCACATGGTGACTGACAACCATCTGTAACCCCAGGACTAAGATCTGATACCCTCTTCCAGACTCTGAGGCACTGCACACATGTGGTGCACCAACATACACTCACATGGTGCAGACACAACACTCAAACACATAAAATAGTAAATTAATACATCTTAAAATGACTGGCACTGAAGGTAGTTATTTAATATAAAAGTGTCCTAGAGAGGCACCATAAGCATTTCATATTGACCCAAAGCATGTAACTATCCTTATTAATTTGCTGATCTGACTATCTTATCTATCTGTCTTTCTGTCTATCTATCTATCTATCTATCTATCTATCTATCTATCTATCTATCTATCTACCTATCATTACTATTATTTGCTTTTTTTAGGGTCTCTCTACATAGTCCTGACCGTTCTCAAACTCACTATGTAGACCAGGCTGGCTTCAAACTCACAGAAATCTGCCTGCCCCTGCCTTCCAAGTGCTGGGACTAAAGGTGTGCGCCACCATGCCCTGCCGGTTTTTAAGATGTTGTGTCTGTATATATATCTGCATGTAGTTATGTGCGTATGAACGTAGGTACCTGTGGAGGCCAAAGGCATTGGATCATCTGCATCTGAAGTTAGCGAAAGCTGGAAGCCGCCAGATGTGGGTGCTGGGAACTGAACTTGGGTCCTCTAGAAGATCAGTTAGTGCTTTTAACTGCTGAGCCATCTCTCCAGCCCTGAGACCCTGTTTCTGTGGTGCTGGTTTTGTTTGTTTTAGAAGTGTGGTAAAGGACCTTACTATCGTGCCTGATGACCTGAGTTCAGTTTCAGGGACCATGGGGAAGAATGAGAGTACTGACTCCTCCAGGTGGCTCCGTGACCTCCACATGAGTTCCATGCCATGGCACAAGCACATACACACACAAATGAATGAGGATATGAATGATATGTCTTATATGTTTACATGCTTAGAGGAACTGCTAATTGAAAAAGTGTCTAATAATGTTTAATAATGATAAGCAAAGCTGTTTTATTAGGGTTGGATATAGTAAGTGAAATAATTTCCAGAGTGATAATTACACTTAGTAAATATCGGTAGTTTATTTACTTGTGTGGGTTAAGAACTAATTTATTTGTAATATTGAATATGGTTCCTTATGATAATTAGAGGTAATTCTGTTACTGCTTTTAGAATCCTAAAACAGACAAAGAAATTCTCAGAGTCCTAAACTTTTGTTTGTTTGTTTGTTTTTTGAGACATGGTTTTTCTGTGTAACAACTCTGTCTGGAACTCACTCTGTAGACCAGGCTGGCCTTGAACTCACAGAGATATACCTGCTCTGCCTCCTGAGTACTGGGATGAAAGGCATGTGCCACCACCTCCTGGCAAGTTCTAAAAGTCTAATTCATTTGGGTGTTGCTAGAAAGTCAGGGCACTGGAGATATAGTTCAGTGGTGGCATGGCCATTGGTTCAAATCCCAGCAACAGAAGAAAGCAAAGACAGAAGCCAGAGCGCTGCTGACTTCCTTGCCCCAGGCCTTCCTGGAACGAGAGTTAAAGGGAATAGCAGATGAGGAGGGAGCTTTATGAAAGCTGGCAAGTGGCAACAAGTCTTGTTTGGCTTATGCAAGATGCTCCAGTGTGGGGAGTCTGTCTGTTTCCAAAACCAGGATGTGGAGGTTAGTCTCAACAGTATGGGATGGACGTTTACAGAGTAAGGCACAGTGGTTGTCAGTCCTGATCCAAATACTGCCCTCTGTTTCCTTCTTAGATTACAGTGTAACTGCCAACTCCAAATTAGTTATCGTCACAGCTGGTGCAAGGCAGAAGGTGGGAGAATCACGCCTTGACCTGGTCCAACGTAATGTTGTTATCATGAAATCCATCATTCCCAGCATAGTCCAAAACAGTCCTGACTGTAAAATACTGATTGTCTCAAACCCAGGTGAGGACCCCATCCCCTTCCTGAATGATAATTGGCCCACACCATCCACTCTAAACTTCACGAAGGTTGCATTTGTGGGTAATAAGCTTCGTTCACTCCAAGTTTGTCATGCCATAAGTTGTTTGTTTGTTTGTTTGTTTGTTTGTTTGGAGACAGGGTTTCTCTGTGTAGTTTTGGTGCCTGTCCTGGATCTTGCTCTGTAGACCAGGGCAGCTTTGAACTCACAGAGATCCACCTGGCTCTGCCTCCCAAATGCTGGGATTAAAGGCCTTAGCCACCTCCACTGGCGCCCTAAGTTTTGATAGATGCCATCATGGTGCCATCACAGTAAGATCTGGAGCATCTCTATCGTTGCTGCAGGGCCATGGGCTCATTTGTGGTTCATCCTTCATTCTCCTGCTTGACTCATTTTCTGGGACTTCAGAAACAAAACAAAACAAAACCCAGCAGAGAGTACAAACTTTTTTATACCAGCCCCTTTTACAGCACAGTTATTTTGGATTCATCCATGTCTGGGATGTGTCAGGGATTTGTACCTTTGCATTGCTGGAGTCTTCTGTTGATGTTTCCATGTGTGTGTGGTGGGAAGAGCAGATGTATGCACCTGCAGCCCATGTGGAGGCAAGAGGTTGGTGTCTTCCTCCCCTGCTCTCCAGCATCTCTCACTGAACCTGGAGCTTGCCATTTTGGCTAGACTCCTGACCACTAGGTTCTTTGGCCTATCGGCCTCTACATCCCTGACCCTTACCTGCCCATTTTATGTACATATATTTTAAAAAATCAGATCCAGGGGCTGGAGAGATGGCTCAGAGGGAAAAAATCAGATCCTATTATAGATGGTTGTGAGCTGCCATGTGGTTATTGAGAACTGAACTCAGGTCCTCCAGAAGAGCAACCAGTGCTCTTAACCGCTGAACCATCTCTCTACCCCACCCCCATGTTTTACTTTTTACATGGGTACTAGGGATCTAAACTCAGGTCCTCGTCTTGGATAGCAAGCTCGCTACCCACTGAGCCATTTTTGTGTCCTGTTTATACATTTCATATACTCTTTTTTCACCTGTTGATGTTTATTTTATGTGTATGAATGTTTTGCCTACATGTACGCATGGGTACCACATGAATGCCTGGTATCCATGGAGGCCAGAAGAGAGCATAAGATCCCCTTGAACTTAAGTTCCAGACAGTTGTGAGCCATCATGTGGGTGCTTGGAACCAAACCTGGGTCGTCTACAAGAGCAGTTCTTAACCACTAAGGCATCTCTGCAGCTCCTGTTGATTTTTGTTTGTTTGTTTGTTGTTTTTTTGAAACAGGGTTTTGGTGTGTAGCTTTGGAGCCTGTCCTGGAACTCACTCTGTAGACCACGCTGGCCTCAAAATCACAGAGATTCGCCTGCCTCTGCCTCCCAAGTGCTGGGATTAAAGGCGTGGGCCACCACTGCCTGGCCCGTTCATAGGTGTATAAGGATAATGCAAACATTCATGTGCAAGCATTTGTGTGGTCATACTTCTTCCTTTCTTTGGAGTAAGTGATGGGGGCAGGGAGGCCCAAGTGGGTCACATACTCTGAAGTGTTTGGCTCTGATAGAACCTGCTTTCAAAGTCCTGTGCTGTAGTTGAAAGATTTCCTGTGTCCCACTCAGCCCATGGTCGGGACAAATCTCTCTCACCCACAGTCCCACAGCCATTTATAAAATAGTCACTCAGAGGCTTAGTATTAATTACAAACTGTATGGCCTATGGCAGGCTTCTTGCTAGCTAGCTCTTTCATCTTAAATTAACCCATTTCTATTAATCTATGTATTGCCACGTGGCCGTGGAATTACTGGTCTGTTGGTATGTTGCTCCTTGGGTGGCAGGCTGGCATCTCCTCTGCCTCTGCCTTTCTTCTTCCTGACTCTCTCTTGGATTTCCTGCCTGGCTATAACCTGACTCGCCATAGGCCAGAGTAGCTTCTTTATTAACCAATCATAGCAACACATATTCACAGCATACAGAAAGACATCCCACAGCACTGTGCCTTAGACATGGTCACCAGCACTCTATGTTACCTGTGTTCTGACCACCCCTGCTCTTTTCAGCCTTCCAAAGGTTTGACTCCAGTGTCTTATTCCCCAGTGTCTTATTTTTGAAGATTAGTCTGGCCAGATAGAGCTTCAACATCAAAGCCAAGTTGGCATGAGCTTTCTGTATTGCTCACATAACTGCAGACTGCTCCGGCTGTGCCCATGCATTATTCCAGGGAACATGTTGATAGCTCAAGTGAGGATGAGCCAATGGAAAGAAGAAATCCAGGGGCTAAAGAGGTGGAAACTGACCTATTATTAGATTTGCTGAAAAGCCCATAGAGTATTTCAGAAGATGCTTTAGGATTCTACTAGTGAAAGATTTCACATAAAAAGACCTACTATGCCAACTTTAAGATTTACTGTACTTTGAACTCTGATGAATCTGCATTTGAGTCCAGACAATTTATCTTTTTATAAAAGCAACTGTAAAGAGAAATTGCTATGGATCTTTCTCAAACCATGTTTGAAATTGTTCTTCCTAGTGGATATTTTGACTTATGTGGTATGGAAAATAAGTGGCCTCCCTCCAACTCGTGTGATTGGAAGTGGCTGTAACCTAGACTCTGCCCGTTTCCGCTACCTGATTGGAGAGAAGTTGGGTGTCCACCCTGCAAGTTGCCATGGCTGGGTTCTCGGAGAACACGGTGACTCTAGTGGTGAGTGTGACCCAGTTATTGTAAGTACCCTTCCAGTGTTCAGTAATGCTTCTCTTCAGAACCCATTCTCTGTATAATTTTCATTTTGTTGTTATTTTCTTTGGTGTATGTTTTTTTCTATTTGTATGTTTTTCAGACTATTTTAATTGAGTGAGTCATGGTAGTGTCTACCTGGAATCCCAGAACTTCAGAGGTAGAAGCAGGAGGATTGCTAGTTCTAGGCCAGCCTGGGCTACAAAACAATTCCTTGTCTGAAACAGTGGAAAACATTTATTGATGCATAATTATGCATATATGGAGAGTACACTTAGATGATTGGTACATACATATGTAACCTAGTGATCAGTCAATGCTATCAGTTTCGTGGTCACCTCATCAATTTATCACTTCTCTGTGATGAGAACATTAAAAACCTATCTAGTTTGACATCTGGACAATCTTTTAAATGTCTTTTATTATTTTAAATTATGTGTATGTCTGTGTGTGGGTATGTGCACCTGAGTGGAGGTGCCTGCAGAGGCCAGAGGTGCTGTATCTCCCTGGAACTGGGGTCACAGGTGGTTGTAAGCTGCCTGATGTGGGTGCTGGAAAGAGCAGAATCTGTTCTTAACCACTGAGCCTTTTCTCCAGCCTGAGACCATACTTGCCCTTTTTAAAGGACAGGTCTCCTGGATGTCAGGCTCTCCTGAACCTTGCTCAGTAGCTAAGGATGACGTTGAAGTTTGCTCTCCTGCCTCTATTTTCCAAGCACTCTGTCAGCTAAACTCCGTGCCCAGCACAAGAGCACATAATCACCAACTACAGTCTGCTTACCCTGCAACCGAGCACCAGCACTCGCCTCTCTTCTGCTCAGAAGTGTGTGCTGCCCCTGGGCACCCTTTCTCCCACCTTCCCTAGATTCTCGTGGCCTCAATTCTGCACTTTCTCATGTCTGCTTTTTTAGATTTCATATTTAAATGACATCACACCACATCACTGTCTGTGTCTGGCTCATATTGCTGAACATAATTTCCTGTTTCACTCAGGTCATCACAAATGACAAAGTTGGATCCTTTTGAGGCTGAGTAGTATTGTATCACACACACGCACACACTATTATTTCCGTCTGTCTTTTGATGGAATTTTGGCTGACTGTAAGTCTTGGAGGTTGCATGTAAGACTGTAGTACACAGAGGTGGGCAGCTGTTGTCCTCAATATACTGACCTCAATTTCTTCAGTTGTGTGACCTGCCCAGTAATGGGATGCTGGCTCATATGGTTAATTCTAGTTTTAGTTTCTTAGGCATCTCCATGTTGTTTCCCACACATGGATGTGCCAACTCACATTGCCATCACCAGGACACGAGTGTCCCCTTTCTCCACAGCCTTGCCCGCCTTTGTTACCTCTTGTTTTTTTGACAGTTGTTACTCTGATTAGGGAGAGAGGAGTTTCATTGTGAGTTTGTTGTTCTGCCTTTAGCTTTTTTGGTTGTTTTTTGTTTTTTGAGCAAAGGTCTCACTCTGTAGCTCAGGCTGTGTAACTGCTCCCCACTGAAGATCAGGAACACCACATGCTTTGGCGACGCAGAGGCTGTTCTCCTTACCATGTTAAGCATGACTTTGATGTTGGAGGCTGAGGTGATCCTCCTGCCTCAATCTCTCATGTGCTGGGATTATAGGCCAACTCTCATGGTTTTGTTTTGAACTTCCATGTTGAGTGTTGTGAAGCACATTCCATTTTCTTCTTTACAGAAGTACACGTTCAAATTCCTAAACACTTTAGACAGGTGCATCTATTTGTTCTTGTTACTGATGTGTCCCAGTTCCTCATGTTCTCTGAAACTTGACCTCTCATCAATCTGTAACTTACGGATGTTTTCTTCTGCTCTATACTACACTCCACTCTGTTATTTCTTGATACAATCCCATCCATCTATTTGATGTGTGTTTTTTTTCTTCTGTGTGTGTATGTGTGTGTGTGTTGGTGTGCATGCATGTGTGTAGGCTCAAAGTTGATGTCAGGTGTCTTTTCCCATTACTTTCCACCCTTATTTTGAGTCAGGGTTTCTCATTGAGCTCTACCAATCCTGGGCAGTCCACAGAGCCACTTTGCCTAGGGATTCCATCTCTGCTCTCTTGTTTATACAGAGGTGTTTTGATTTCACATCCTTGGAAATAGTTTATATGAGTCTATGCGGCTGTGTTTTACTCCTCAGTTCTGTTGCTGTGGGGAAGTGTGGTATAATGTGCAATTCCCTCTCCTCTAATTGATAGCATGTTTCTTAGCAATTCTTTTTCTTTGTAGATTCTGCATTTTGTATATTGCTTTAAAATGTTTCCTGTGCCATACAGCTATAAATAATTCAACTATGTGTTTTCTAACGTTATTTCCTATAAGTTCTCTTTCTGTTCATTTATTTTGGGGGCTGGAGAGATGGCTCAGCAGTTAAAAAGTAGATGCTCATTGCTACCTGTAACTCCAGCCTTAGGGGATCCAACACTCACTTCTGGGCTCTGCTGACATATATGTGCATAAACCCACATACAGACACACAGGTACACCTCAGTAAAATTCACAAAATACAAACAAAAACAATAAAATAGATCTTAAAAAAACTAGAAACACCCTAATGCCTTGTTTTTTATATATGATGTGAGATTGCATCTTAACATCCAAACAAAAAATACTCCTAGGTATACTGGTGAACACTTTGTAATGGCAGCACATAGGAGGCTGGGACAGAAGGATCAGGAGTTCACAGACATCCTAGGGTACATAGCAAGTTCAACACTCTCAACCAACCAAAGCCGGGGGTGGTGATATATGCCTAAAATCTAATTTGGGGGGTGGGGGTGGATGCAGGAGGATCAGGAGTTGGAGGCCACCTTTGGCTATATATTGAGCTTGAGGCTAGCCAGAGTTATATGATACCCTTTCTTAAAAACAAAGAGCAAAGCCTGTCTGTCAACACTAGCCTAGTGTGGGAGCAGATGCTTGTCATCCAGCACTCAGGGCAAAGGCAGGAAGACAGGAATTTGAAGACAGCTGGGGCCTTTCTCAAAAGAACCAAACCAAACAGAATAGAATCCCCTCCCCACCTCCAACAAAACAACCCAGCACTGAACTCAAGCCACTGACTCAGCTTTGGCAAGAGGAGCTCACATGGAGAGTTGTTTTTTTGTTTTGTTTTTCTTAGTGCCCTTATGGAGTGGTGTGAATGTTGCTGGCATACCTCTGAAGTCACTGAACCCAGCATTAGGAACGGACTCAGACAAGGAAGGGTGGAAACAGATCCACAAACAAGTGGTGGAAAGGTGACAGTAGTTCTGTGATATTTAATGCCCCAATCATCACTATTAAGAATAAAGCCAGGCAGTGGTGGTGCACGCCTTTAATCCCAGCACATGGGAGGCAGAGGCAGGCAGATCTCTGTGAGTTTGAGACCAGCCTGGGTTACAGAGTGAGTTCCAGGAAAGGTGCAAAGCTGCACAGAAAAACTGTCTGGAAAAACAAAGAAACAAGAATAAATTTTGATGGCTGGAGGGATGGCTTAGAGGTTAAGAGCATGGGCTGCTCTTCCAGAGAACCTGAGTTCAATTCCCAGCAACCACATGGCGGCTCACAACCATCTATGATGAGATATGGTGCCTTCTTCTGGCATGTAGGCATACATTCCGGCAGAACACTGCATATAAAATAAATGAGTCTTAAAAAATAAAAGAATAAATTTTCAGCCAGGTGGTGGTGGCACATGCCTTTAATCCTACCACTCAGAAGGCAGAGGCAGGTGGATCTATGTGAGTTCAAGGCCAGCCTGGTCTACAGAGCTAGTTCCAGGATAACCAAGACTATACAGAGAAGCCCTATCTTGAAAAATCAAAAAAAAAAATAAAAATGAAAGTTAATTTCATTTTGTGGTTCTTATGTCCTAGTATTTTCATTTCATGATACAGATGAACTGATTCTTTTTTGTTCTTTGTCTTGTTTTGAGACAGAGTCTTTCTATGTAGACTAGGCTGACCTAGAACTCTTATAGATCTGCCTTTCTCTGCCTCCTAGTACTTGCATTAAAGACATTTGCCACCATGCCTGACTTTTGTTTCAAGTAATAATGACTTATTTTTTTGAGACAGGGTCTTATTGTATATATATATATATATATGTGTGTGTGTGTGCTTATATATACATATATATGTATACACACATACATATATGTATATGTATATGGTTGGCCTGGAACTCAAGATATTCACCTGTTCCACCATGCCTGGCTGAAGTCTATTTTTAAAAATTGTAAGTCATGAACACTTCTAGAACTCTGAGAAAATGTTAATAGCATGGCATAGACAGAGATGCTTCATAAGGGATAGGTGAGCAACAATGTTGTCTGAGTTGACCTGTCATGATTTTGATTTCCTTCCTCACGTCACTGCAGTGCCTATGAGATCGTTCGGCTGAAGGGCTACACTTCTTGGGCTATTGGGCTCTCTGTGATGGATCTGGCGGGATCAATGATAAAGAATCTTAGGAGGGTGCATCCCGTTTCCACACTGGTTAAGGTATGCCTGGAGGAAATGTGCATTTATCATATTCCTGGTCACTGGTGAGGTTGAGTGTAAAGTAACTTCAGAATGAGGCAGGCGATGGAGAGTTTGATGCAGGAAGAAGTATTGGGAGAACACAGGAGTGAGGGACCACCCTGCACTCTTAGGAAAGTTGCAGATTATGAGACTCTGGTCATGTATGAGAAGTTGGGATGCACTATCAGAGTCTAGAGACCCTGACCCTCAATGCTTTTACCTGACATGTTTACAGCCAAAGCTCTTCCATTACCATCCACAAAGGTAGCCTCAGTCCCGGAGGAGTGGAGGTGCAGGGCAGGAAGATGGGAAGAGTTCCCTGGGTGTTTCATCTTCCAGGAGTGGCAGTGGGGTAGGTAGTATGGACAGCAGATGCTGGCTTGTGCAGGCAGATGTATAGGCTGACTATAACAGTGTCTCACAGCTGTTTCCATAGCCTTGGCTGTGGGAATGTAGAGAATGTTGGGCCACTGGCTAGAATGCCACAGCTAAGTAATGTAGTAGCTATACCTCTCCCATGTTCCTGTCCAGCCTGGGAGTTCTAGGGTGGCTCTCCAGGAAAGGTGGCAGTTTAAGGGTACAGGACAGGGTTATATCTCAAGGACATGTCCCCACATACTACCCTAGGCATGTTGGAGTAGTGCTGGGCTCCTCCTTTGGGACTTCACTTCTGGAGGCTTAAGACGCCATCTGTAGCAACTAGTGTCCACACTCAGTGGTGCCCTCTGTTAAAGGTACAATGTAGAGGCTTCCTGGTCACCACCCACTTTAGCCTTCCCTGTCCCCTTGGTGTACACAGAGGCTGCTTGCTCTCAGGCCTTCACCAGATAAAAAGGTCACATTAAGACAGCACCACATCCTTCCCTTTTGAAATCAAGGTGGTCTGTTAAGGGAGGGAGGGAGGGAGATTTTACCTTTCCCTGATCCTGGCACATTCTTCTTATTGGTGGCCACCCACACGGTCCAGGACAACGATGGCTCTGAGTTCTGCCTCTGCACAGCTCTGCTTGGTGCTATAGTCTACTGCTCATTTTTATTCTGATGCTCTCCTGCACAGTGGCAAGGGAATCAAACAATGATGTGACCTTGTATTTCAGGGCTTATATGGGATAAAGGAAGAAATCTTTCTCAGTGTTCCTTGTATCTTGGGACGAAATGGCGTCACGGACATTGTGAAAGTGAACCTGAACCCTGATGAGGAGGAACTTATCAGGAAGAGTGCAGAAACACTCTGGAACGTCCAAAAGGACCTGGAAATATGAAGTCTCAACATTCTACACTTTTACAGATGTATGGTTGCATATTTCACATTTCAAGTGTTTCTGTATAATAAAAAGTTAAACAAAATATTGGCAACCTATGACATAACAGCAGTCTCTTGAGTTCAGAAAGATAAGTGCTGAAGACATTTCTTCCTCCCCTTTCTTTTGAGACAGGGTCTCACTATAGAGCCTGACTGGCCTGGAACTCTAGACCTGGCTGGCCTCAGAGATCTTGTAGCCTTGAAGTGCTGGGATTAAAGGCATGCACCACTATGGCAGCTGAAATGTCTGCCTTTTATGAATCCTCTGTGTCTGTTCTAGCAATGAGGTCCGTACAGGTTAGAATTATGATTCCGAGGCACCAATGAGTGAATAGCTCTCAACTTCCACAGCGCACATGTGACACAGGAAATCCTCCTTCTAGCTTGAAGTTTCACAGTGTGTCTCTTTCATTGCATCACATTGCTTAATTAGTTCCCATGTCTGTGTATACTCTTTACTAAATATAAGATCATACATATCAAGGGCCTGGAGATATGGCTCAGTGGTTAAGGCACTTCCTGCCTTTCCAGAGGACTCTGGTTCGGTCCCCCACACCCACATGGATCTCCAGTTCCAGGAGATCTCACTCCATCTTCTGCACTCTCTGATCACCAGGCACACACACATGCAGGTGAAACATTCACAGACAACAGAAAACAATAAAGCTTTAAAAAAAACAACCATATGGGCTGGAGAGATGGCTCAGTGGTTAAGAGCACTGGCTGTTCTTCCAGAGGTCCTGAGTTCAATTCCCAGCAACCACATGGTGCTCACAACCATCTGTAATGAGATCTGACGCCCTCTTCTGGCCTGCAGGCAGAATACTGTATACATAATAAATCTTAAAAACAAACAAAAAAACCCGACCATATATATCAGAAGGAAAACAGAGATACAACTTTTGAAGTGGGGTAGGGCTGGGTGCGGTGACACCAGCGCCCAGGTTGCAGAGGAAGGGGGTTTGGTTAGCACACTACCAACTGCATCGCCATGCTTTAATTAGGACTCTGTCCCAGTGAGCCGCAGTTGTTCAGTGTGCGTCAACTAATTCATCGCTAATGTTAAAAAACTGTCAGTCACTTCCTCTTGACATTCAAGGTGGAAATGCATGTGCTCTTCCTGATTTACACATGCACGCCATTTCCTTGATTCCATGAAGAATTTGAGGCAGATGTTGGAGACATACAAAGAACAACTAAGAAACCAAGTGCAAGGTGACATACTAACAGGACGGGACTCCTCAGACAACAAGATAGACGCAGAGGCCCTGAGGATGCCTGTGTTTTAGTGATACTCACACTGGGTCAATCATCTTTTGGCCGCTTAGCCCTCTACTACTATCTAGATAACCCTCATAGCCTTGTAGTCCTGTCGTCCTGACAGTGTTCATCAGTCACCTAGTGAAGATTCCATTATTTTCTTCCTGGAATAAACAACATATCGGTATTAAAACAGGTGGAAAGAATTCCCCCATGGGCTTTGTCATTTTAATGACTTATTTTCACTGTGTGTCTGTGTGTGAGTGGATGTGTGCACTTGTACTTGCTTGCCTGTACACACACCATATGCATGCCAGGTAAGAGAAGAGGCGTGAAGAGGCCAGGAGAGCAATGTCTCTCCTGGAGCTAAAGTTTCAGGAAATCATGAGCTACCTGATGCCGGTGCTGAGACCACAACCCAGATCTTCTCTAAGAGCAGCCAGTGCTCTTTAACTGTCAAACCATTTCTCCTGTCACTTAAAAAGTCCTTTTGTCCACCAAATTAAAACTTCACTTTAGGATGGGCCCTGATTGACTATCCAATACCTAATGCTCAGTCCTTAAAAAACATACAAGCAACCCATCGAGCTGCGTAGCCAAGTTTCTTAGGTCCTGCAGCGGTCCTGCAGCTGCTTATAAAATAATCACTCAGAGGCTTCATATTATTTACCAACTGTATGATCTATGGCAGGTTTCTTGCTAGATAGCTCTTTCATCTAAAATTAACCCATCTCCATTAATCTATGTTTTGGGACGTTACCAATCTGCTGGCATCTTGCTTCTCCTTGGGCGGCGGCTAGGCATCTCCCCTTACTTTCCTTTCACTGTCTCTCTTGCATTTTCCCACCTCCATCCTGCCCTGCCATAGGCCAATGCAGCTTTATTTATCAACCAATCAGAGCAACACATATTCACAGTGTACAGAAAGACATCCCAGAGCAGGGTTGTATTTATGTGTAGTAACAATGATTAAAGAAGAGAAGGCCTGGGACTGCGGAGACATGGCTCAGTTATGGTTTTCAGCAGCCACATGTGGTTCACAACTGGCTGTAACTCCAGTTCTGTGGGCTTGGATGTCCTCTTCTGACCACCTGCAGTCACTGCATCACCGGTATGTGTTCATGCAAGCAAACACTCACCCTCATTTAAAAAAAAAAACTTTTTAAAAATCTTTTTTTTAGCCAGGCAGTGGTGGCGCACGCCTTTAATCCCAGCACTTGGGAGGCAGACGCAGGTAGATCTCTGTGAGTTCGAGGCCAGCCTGGTCTACAGAGCAAGATCCAGGACAGGAACCAAAACTACACAGAGAAACCCTGTCTCAAAAAACCAAGTAAACAAATAAATAAATAAAAATCTTTTTTTTTCTTTTTTCTTTTTTTTTTTTAAAGGAGGCCATGACTTTGGGAGAGGGCCAGTAGGGAAATGTAAAAGGGAGGAAGGGGAAATGGTGAACTGAAATTTTATTATATTTTAATTAAATGCAAAAATCTTAGCTATAAGGACTTGGCTCTACTTGAGAAAATGTTGCTTAATATTCAATTTTCCAGGAGTTGAGGGATGGTGGTTGTGAGCTGCTGGACAGGGATGCTGGCACTGAACTCTGCTCCTCTGCAAGAGCAGTGCACTCTGGTGGCTGGTTTTATGTCATCTCCACACAAGCTAGTTATCTGAGCGGAGGGAACCTCACTTGAGAAACTGCCTCCATAAGATCAGGCTGTAGGCAGGCAAGCCTGTAGTGCATCTTCTTAAGATTGACGTGGATGGTGCCATCCCTTGGCTGGTGGTCCTGGGGTCTATAAAAACGCAGGCTGAGCAAGCCACAATGAGCAAGCCAGTAAACAGCAATCCTCCATGGCCTCTGCATCAGCTCTGGACTCCAGGTTTCTGCCCTGACAACCTTTGAGGATGAACAGTGATGTAGACACCCTTTCCTCCTCAACTTGCTTTGGTCATGGCGTTTCATCGCAGCAGCAGTTACTAACCCTAACTAAGACAGAAACTGATACCAGGATAGTGGGTATGGTTGTGACAGACCTGACTATGTTATTGTGGAAAGATTGTGGAAGGACTTGGAAACTTTACAGCTAGGAAAGCCACCGAGTGTTGAGAGCTCAGTAAGCTGCTCTGTAGGAGCTTGGAAGATAAGAGTGTACAGTGCAATCTGGACAATGGAGGTCTGGCTTGTGATGTTTTAGAGCAGTGGTTCTCAACTTTTCTAATGCTGCACCCTCACGTTGTGGTGACCCCCAACCATAAAATTATTCTCATTGCTACTTCGTAACTGTAAATTTGCTGTTATGAATCATAATGTAACTATCTGATATGCAGCCCCCCAACAGGATCACAACCCACGTGTTGATTTGTGTGAGGAATCCATGGTGTCTGGTCAGCTGGAGCTGAAGAATCAACTTTGATTAACAGGAAACCAGAACCACCATTTGTTGAGGCAATGGATGCTAGTCAGTGTTTTTTTTCTTTTTCTTTTTGATGTTTTAAGACAGTTTCTCTGTGTAACAGCCCTGGCTGTCCTGGAACTCACTTACTTTGTAGACCAGGCTGGCCTTGAACTCACAGAGATCCACCTGCCTTTGCCTCCCAAGTGCTGGGATTAAAGGCACGCTCTATCACTCCTGGTCTCAGTGGTGATTTCTTAAGAGCTTAGCATAATTGAAGTGAAGTCTTCTGGGAAGTGTTTCCTCAGGGTCAGCACACAGAAGCTGTGTTCCAGAGGTGGCTGACATTGTATTTCATGTTGATAGCTGAACGTGGTAGTATAAGAGTCACTTAGATGGTACTGGTTTTCAAGTCATAAAAGGGTCATGGAGAGCAGCTGAGGCTTGACACTGTGACAGGGCTGGAGTCCCGAAGAAAAGCCCAGAAGAGACTTGGGTGAAAGTACAGCCTAATTGCTGTAGAAAACCTAGCAGTTGGGTTGTCAGATGTCAGTACCCTAAGATGATCACCAAGGTGGACAGATGAAGGTAGAGTGGAGTGTGTGTGAGCCTAGGAGAAAGCTGTGTGGGCTGCAGAGGGTGGAGCTGGACCCAGGCCCTTTGGAGGAGCCCAGAAGATCGTAAGTGAAACCCAGACAGGGGGCATTAAGTGATTCACACTGTTGGAGTCTAGTTTTCTTTTGTTCAGACTGTGACTGTGCACTAGTGTAGGATGAAAAGGGCCAAGGGAAAAACAGCCTGCCCCGGACCAGACCCCAGGACTAGGGTTTGAAATCTCACCAACTCCTGAGCTTGCTCCACAATCAGACCACAAAACCCGCCAATCCCAAGCCATCTTGGAAAGCCCCGACCCCTAAGAAAACCTATATAAGCTCTTACTTACCCTGTTCAATTTGCTGCTGCTTCTCACCTTAGAGGCAGCCACCCTCATGGATTCTTCTTTCCCACTAAATCTCTTAAGTGAGGTTTGTTGTGCAGTGTGACACTTTCGCCTTAGAGGAGCCCAGCTTTAACAACTTTTGCTGGAGCAGAGCTGTAACAACTTTGCTCAGGAAACTCTCCCCTGCCCGAGCAGTTGTTACTCTTGTGTTGGGGAAACCTCTCCACGGAGCAGAGCTGAAAGCGGCTATGTTTTCAATGACTGTGGCATTCCTTGGCTCCCAGTTGCCAGGATAGCTTTCTATCCGAGCTGCAACATTTACAACTAGTCCTTCCCTCTTGAAATAAGATAGTAATTTATTTTGATTTACAGGAGCCCATAGTTAAGAGATTTTTTTGTTTGTTTTCGAGACAGGGTTTCTCTGTGCAGCTTTGGAGCCTGTCCTGGATCTCACTCTGTAGACCAGGCTGGCCTCGAACTCACAGAGATCCACCTGTCTCTGCCTTCTGAGTGCTGGGATTGAAGGTGTGAGCTACCACAGCCAAGCTGAGACTTTGATCTTTGTTTTTCGAGACAGGGTTTCACTATGTAACAGCCTTGGCTGTCCTGGAACTCACTTTGTAGACCAGGCTGGTCCCGAACTCAGAGAGATTTGCCTGCCTCTGTCTCTCAAGTGCTGGGATTAAAGGTGTGCACCATCACCCCTGCTAGAGATCTTGGAATTTTAAAGAGACTGAGTTTTAAAGTGTTTGAATTTGTAAAGACTGTGGGCCTATTAAGTTTGTAATGTTTTATAGTTTGATATTTATTAATATGTGATTTGAGGATGAACAAGAAAGGAAAGGTTATGGTTTAATAATAATGTGTTTGTGTGTCAAGTTGATAAGTCAATTGTGCTAGCTAGCTTCATGTCAACTTGACACAAGCTAGAGTCATCTGAGAGGAGGAAACCTCAACCTGAGAAACTGCCTCTGTAAAATTGGGCTGTAGGCAAGCCTATAGGGCATTTTCTTTCTTTTTTCCTTTTAATAATTAGTTTTTGTATGCATTTGTGTTTTTCCTGTATGTATGTCTGTGTGAGTGTGTTGGATCCTAGAGTTACAGATAGTTGTGAACTGCCATGTGGATGTTGGGAATTGAACCCAGGTCCTTTGGAAGAGTAGCCAGTGTCTTAACCTCTGAGCCATCTCTCCACCCCCATCATTCCTGATCTTAATCATTTGTCTTCTCTCTCTTTTGACTAAGTCTCACAGTATAGCCCAGGCTGGCTTTGGACTTGATGCTCTCCTGATGCAGGGACTACAGGTATGCACACCAATACCTGCAAGGCCTTTTTAAAATTTCAGCTAGTTTGGGTTTCTTAGCTTTGTTCATGTTTCAAAGGACCTGTTTTTAGTGTCAGTAATGTTCTCTATTGGCATTTCATTTTTTATTTTCACCATAATTTATATATTTCTTGGTTTCTTTTTTGCTTTGATGTACTGTTCTTGTATTGCTGCTTCTTAAGGAGAAGTCTGGGCTGTAATTTGAGATCTTTCTGGTTTTATAATAGGCATTTGCTGCTATAGGTTTAGTATTCCTTATCTGAAATGCTTGATACCAGATATGTCACAAGATTCAGAATTAGTCAGATTTTGGAATATCTGACGTAGGCTTTAACCACTCAAGCCCTCATCTGAAATGGATTAAAATCTAACCCCCCCGTCCCCCAAATGTTTTGAACTTTGGAACATGTCAGATTTTGGGCTAGGGATGCCCAATGTATATTAATTTCCCTTTAAATACTACATAAACTACCTACTCCAAATTAAGGTATCCTATTTTTTATTATTTATTTATTTAGGTTTTTCCAGACAGGGTCTCTCTGTATCCCTGGCTGTCCTCAAACTCAGGTTCACCTGCTTGTGTCTCCTGAATGCTAGGATTAAAGGCGTGCGCCACCACTGCCTGGCATATCCTATTTTTTAAAAAGTTCATTTCAAATATTTGAAAATTTGTTATGATTTTTTCCTCTAATACCACACATGAGCCGTTAGATAATCTATAACTCCCCACTGTGGTTGGATTGTTTTGCCTAGTTAACACAAGAGTTCTTGATTAAAAAAAGTCAAAGTTGTTGGTTCTATAAAGAAATACATATCCTCCAATATACAGATTTCTCTGTGTTATACCCCACACTAAAGAGAACTGTCTTTCTCCTCCAGAATACTGACCTGCAACTTAAGATGGGCAAGGTGCCTTGTTTGCTAATGAGAATCTGGGCTTCTGACTAGGTTTTGTGCATCTTTCCTCAAGTCCAAGAAAGAGAAATTATGCAACAAATTTTATTTAGCCCAGTCAGTCCCAACACAGCACAGAAAGCTTACAGAGGGTAGAAAGTGCATTAATAAAAGCCAGTCTTTACCCAAAGGAAACAGAAAATATATTATTGATTCAAAATATTTAACACTCGAACGATAAACTGCAATAACTTATTCTGGGTTCTACTGATGAGAGAAAGGAAAAGAAGAAAAGAATGCTTTACGAAGAGGTCCGTCTCCAGCTGAGACCAGAAGTCAGTAGAGGTCACTAAGACCCGCAGTCTTTCTTGCTTTTTGCATAAGTGCCCTCAGCTGGAACTGTTTACGGGACAGGAGGCGGACATGCTAGGAGGGAGGAAAATGTTAACAGTTTAGAATGGCTTTGGTCCAGGCATGAGGTAAGAGACATCTATCAATCAATCCTAAATATATATAGCAACCTTTGGAACCCTATCTCATTACACACAGCTTTTAAAAACTCCACTATACTCCAGGACATGGCTCAGGGTGCTTGGTTTGGCTCTGCAGTACTGAGGACTGAATCCAGAGCTTTGTACACCTTAGATAAGTGTCATACCCTGCGATGTATCCCCAGTCCCTCACCACATCTCAAGACACCAAGATGACAGAAAAACATACTGCAAGCTTAATACAAGTTACCAAATTGTCCCTTGACTAAGAGAAAAGGAAGAGAAGAGATGAGGAGAAATGGCGCTACCTTTGCCCCAGGCAATGTCTAGGAAACAGCTTACTTTTCTTACCTCTCTATTTACATCTCTTCTTATGCCTTGCAACCCAGCCAGAAGACAGCGGTAAAGAGCCTTCTTTTGTGATCTCTAGTTTATACCCAGCCATTCATGTTGCTTACAGTAGACCCAAGGGGCATGGCTTAGCCACTTTCCCAAGTGCCCTGCCCCAGCTTGCATGAACGCTGAGCTATCACCAGATGCCAGGTCAAAAACAGAGTGGCTGGTTACTATCGCTATAAGCCCATATTCTCCATGACCCAACAGACAGCAACAAGCAAAGCTTATTAGATCTTCAAGTCTGTTCATTATTAGCAAGCCAGAGATAACCTGCATTAAAAAGGATAGCCACTTCCTTCTAGACTATCTGATCCGGAAAAACTGACCTAAAATGATCCAACTCTAATACCATTATTGGATTAAAACCAAACCCAAACGGGGTGGGCAATAATCTCAAATTTAGGTGACGTGACATGGGAAAAAAGGGCAGCTATCTGAGTTGCCTTCTGACTCACTAGGCAGAAGAAGTCTGAAGTGATGCTCATCTCCAACTGCCCTGCAAAGCAGAGGAAGGATGCCTACCTTCAGGAACACATCCAGGTCTATTACTCCCCGCCTCAAGGCTTCTCCCAGGTAAAAGATAGTGTCTTCAATAGCATTTTCCTCTGCATACAGATTTAGAATCTGTTTATATAGTGGGGCTGTGGGAATGATAACTTCATCAATGTCATTATTTTCAGATTGATTTTCCATTTTCTCCAGAGCAGAACTTAGTTCTTCATCCTTCTTTTTCAAAAGTTCTATGTTTTTATCAACTTCAGCCTGAAAACAGAACAGTCCATGCATGACTTTATACTGAATGTCCATGACCATCTGCTGTGACACATCTACAACTCAACCTCAGACAGTATTGTAAGCAGCGGACTGACCAATACTTCCAATGACTTACTGGTGAAATGTGTGAAGAAATGGTGGAAATTCCCCGAAATGAGCATAATTGTGAAAGTGGCACATGGTACTGAGAACTGGACTATCAGACCCGGTACTTTCCAAAAGGAAGTCCCTCCCCAGAGACAACCATCAAACAAGACTTTCCCACAGGAGAACTTCCTCCCATCTATGTAAAGGATTCAATGCTCAGAACTACAACACTTTCTCTGGTGAAGACATGTATGTGGTGGTTGTAGACTCTACATTACATTGGTGCCACATTCCTGAACTGAAATGGTTGGGTACTACTTTTGCTCACTTTATACAAACACAAGAGAAAGTCTGAAGAGTGAAGGGGCACAGGCTGCATTGATACGAGGTTCTTGAGGCCCCAAATGTCTCTGGACAATGAAACCAGAGAAGCTGCAGAGATACCTTTTTATTTGTGTGTGTGTGTGTACATGCATGTCCAAGTAGCGAGGTACTAAGGAGACCAAGAATGGATGTCCGATTCTCTGGAGCTGGAGTTAACAGGCAGTTGTGAGCAGCCTAATGTGGGTGCTGGGAGAACAGTATGTGCTCTTACCACTGAACCATCTCTCCAGGCCCCTCAAAGATACTTTTAATAGTGATTCAAACAACATTTAGAAATATAATTCTCTCATAAGTAGTTCAAGGTCTGCAGATCTTTACCATTCATGGAACTCTATAATTCACATTTCCTGGCATCAAATTCCCTTGCAATTTTCTAGATAGCATCCACTTTCCAGTAGGAAACCAGATGTGGCTGCACCGAGATCTGGGTACTCCAGTCTTTCCTTTCCCCACTGTCCTCAGCCCCTGAGAACTGAGACTATACGTGCATACCTCCACTCCTGCTTAGAGAGCTACATTCATGTGTCTGAAGACATCCACTGTTCACTGAACTTCTACTTTACACAGCCAGGGTGTGCACAGGACCCTCTGCCTGGGTTATAATTAAATCCCCAAATATAAGTCTCCAATGCATTACTTACTACTTCTTGATCTAAGCGGGTAACCATCTCTTCCAGTTTCTGGTGGCCCTTTTTCAGATCTTCCTCTGTTCGTTTCAAGGCATTGAGCTCTGCCTGAGCACCATCCATTTCCTCCTTCATCCGCCATCTCAGTTTGTCACTGACTGCTGAAATGAGAGATGCTCGAATGGTGTCCTCACTGATTGTGCCGTCTCTGCTGGGACCTGCAGGAGATAAAGCAAAACTCTGGGCACCAAGGCTCAGGTAGGTGTTCAGCATTCAGAACCCTTGGACAGCCCCACAAGTACATAGCCATTGTAATCTGTATCCTTTTGCTATGAGCAGCTCTAACCAGCTGTATGAAAGTTTTCAGAGAGTTGTGTAAATCCTTCTACAGAACACTGGAACTGAAGGTGGCCTTGGAACTGCTAAATTTGAGACCACTGAGCACTTGCCACTTAAGCCTGACAATCCTAGTTCAATCTGTGGGACCCAAGTAAAAAGCTGGATGCAGTGGCCCTAATCTGTTATTCCAGTATTCCTATCTTGATAGGAGGAGCAATAGGAGAAGTGGATGGAAGCTCATAGGCCAGCAGCAGAACCAAGAGAGACCCTGCTTCAACAAGTAGAAGGTGGAACCAACCACACACACACACACTTCACCATTCAATACACACGGGAGACATTTCTTTACCTGCTAAATGCATCAAAGAGCTGTATTTCTTAAGCTCCATCCAGACTCATTCTGACTTAAAGAATTAACTGTTCAGGAGTTGGAGAGGCAGTTCAGTGGTAAAGAGCAGCCATAATCAGACAGCTCACAAAAGCCTTTATCTCTAGTTTCATGAGATCTGACACCCTCTTCTGGACACCATGGGCACCAACACACACACACACACACACACACACACACACACACACACACACACACACACATACACACACACACACACACACTAAATAAACAAAATAATAATTTAAAAAAAGGATTTAACTATTCAGTCATCAGGACAGCATAAAGGCCAAATCAAAATCTCCAGTTCCTTACACTGTACTAATTTGTAAAGTACTTTTTAAAAAAGGAAGAGGGGCTGGAGAGATGGCTCAGTGGTTAAGAGCACTTACTCTTCTCTCTCTCTCTCTCTCTCTCTCTCTCTCTCTCTCTCTCTCTCTCTCTCTCTCTCTCTTGAGACAGGGTTTCTCTGTCTAACAGTCCTGGCTGTCCTGGAACCCACTCTGTAGACCAGACTTGAACTCACAGAGATCCACCTGGCTCTGCCTCCCAAGTGCTGGGATTAAAGGTGTGCGTCACCACCGCCTGGCCAAAAAAGTTATACGAAAGTTTAGTGCCTACCCAAGGGATGAGAAGACCAGTGAAGATAGTTATCTTATTATGTGCCCATTTTGACAAAAATATATTAGGAATATAAGTTTTAAAGTCTTTAAAAGACTCCAGATCTTAGCTGGGCAGTGGTGGCACATGCCTTTAATCCCAGCACTCAGGAGGCAGAGACAGGTGGATCTCTGTGAACTCAAGGCCCACCTAGTCTACAGAGAGTTCCAGGACAGCCAGGGTGGCTACACAGAGAAACCTTGTTTCGAAAAACCCAGTTCTTTATAACCTACATGAAATTTTATTATGCTTGTCAGATGCAAAATGCCCTCATCTCAGTGGTCAGGTGCCCAGATGATAACAATAATAGTGTGCTCAATTCCATTTATCTGTGTTGTAGAAGTTATCTGAACTAACAAAACTTAAGGATCTTTTTATATGGGATTTTCATATACAAACACACCAACCGATTTGGTCCAAGTTACCTCATCTGGTCTAATGGATCATGTCACACTGATGTTCAATTTCAATCTCCTATGTTAAAGAACACACATTTAATTTTGGAATTTATATTGTTCTTATACACTAGGTCATGGGAATTCTCCATAAAATTCATACAGAAATGCAAAAGACCACAGCAGCCCAAACCATCCTGAGCAAATGCTGGTGTTATACTTAAAAACAGCACAATACTGGCATAAAGTGGGCATGTAGATCACAAAGTAGAGGAGCCAGAAATAATGAAGCATCTATTACCATGTGACTTTTAACAAAGATGCCAGAATCATGAAAACCCAACATTCCCATGTAGAAGACTGACATTAGGTACCAGTCTCTTATCTGAAAAAACAAAAAACAAAACAAAACAAAAAAAACCCACAACCAAAAAAACCAAAAACCAAAAACCTAAACAGGATCAACAACTTTAAGATCTAAACTGAAATTTCCAATGGCAAATAGGGGAAACACTTAAAGATCAGGAATGTACAGTGACTTTCTGATTCTGTCTTTAACAGCTCCGAAAATACCAAGTGACAGATGGGACGGCATCAAATTAAAAGGTCCTGCACAGCAGAGTAGATACTCCACAGAACAGAAGACAGTTGCTGTCAACTCTAGTATACCTAGCATCTATAAGACCTTCGAAAATTACACAGCAAGGGAGCTACAAATGTAGCTATGATGGTTAATCTTTAAAAACAATGTACTTCTGTGCATATGTGTGTGTCGATATACACCATGTGTGCAGGTGCTTGAGAAGTCCAGAAGAGGGCATCCCCTAGGGATGTAGTTAGAACTAACTACAGGGGGCTGTGAGCCACCTGACATGGGTGCTGTGATCTGAACTCAGGACCTTGCCAAGAGTAGCAAGCCATTCATTACCCCTGCATCTGTGATGCCAATCTTGACTGTCAATTTGACGGGTTTAGAATTACCATGGAAACGAACCTCTGGGAGACATGTATTTGATGTGCTTTCTAGATTAGGCTGAGGAGGGAAGGACAGCACTCCATGGGTGGGGACCCCAGGCTGAATAAAGAGTGAAAACAGCCAAGCTGCTTGGCTGCAGAGGCAGTATGAGCAGTAGCTGTCCTACACTCTTGCTGCCCTGGCTTCCCTGGCAAAATGAACTCTACCCTCAAACTATGAGCTAAATAAACCTTAAGTGCATTCTGTCAGGTGTTTTGTTACAGTTACCAGAAAAGTAACTGACATGATAGCTCAGCTGGCAGAGTGCATGGTTGGCATGAACAAAACCCTGGGGTTGATCCCTGTTATCTTACAAACTAGGCTGCTGTAATCATAGTTCACAAGGCAGAAGGGTCTGAAGTTCAAACAGTTTTCAAAAATAATACAAATGGGGGGCTGGAGAGAAGGTTCAGAGGTTAAGAGCATTAGCTGTTCTTCCAGAGGTCCTGAGTTCAATTCCCAGCACCCACATGGTGGCTCCCAACCATCTGTAATGAGATCTGGCATCTGGCATCCATGCAGACAGAACACTGTATACATAATAAATAAATCTTTAAAAAAATAATACAAAATACAAAATACATTAAAACTGTTCAACATGTTTAACATTTTTAACATTTTTATCCAGCAGAAAAATGCAAATCAAAACTACAATAAGTCAGATTGTTTATCATCACAAAAACAAGCAGCAAATGCTATTGAGAAGGCTGAGGTAAAAAAAAAAAAAAAAAAGATTATACAGCAACACCAAGTCCAAGACTCTTCTCAGCCAAGCCAGTAACATTCCGAGTGGGAACAAGCTGAGGCAGCAAAGTGCCCAGCCTGTGAAGGTCACTGCCTCCATTAGGCTGCAGATGCTGGGATGACCCAGTCTGAACCTCTTATCACACAGACTTTACTATAAAACACATCCAAGCTTACTTGAAATCTAGCATGCTTTCATATATGATAAGAATTCTAATTAAAATTTGAAAGATGGCAGTTAGGGGGCAGGCAGCTCTCAGTGAGTTTGAGGCCAGCATAGTCTACATGGTGAGTTTTAGGACAGCCAGAGCTATACAGTGAGACCTCGTCTCAAACAAACAAACAAACAAACAAACAAACAAACAAACAAACCAAAACAGAACAACACAATCTGAAACTGAAAGTCAAACAGAAAATTCCAGGATTTTTGAAGCAGTAAAAATCATGGGGCTGGAGAGCCAGCTCAGTGGCGAAGGACCTTACTGGAGCTCCGGGTTTAGTTCTCGGGGTTAACGGGCAGCTCACAGCCACCTGTGCTTCCAGTCTGAGGGTATCCACACAATGAAAATAATCTTCATAACAGAAAACCAAAACATTCTGAACTTTAGTTTAAAATTCAGTGAGCTGCTTGCCACTGAAACAAGAAAAATACAACTGCTTGAAGCCTCTCAATTTTTAGTCAGTTTTCAAACTAGTTTTTTAAAGTGGCTTAAGAGAAATCCTACATTCTCTGTATCTACTACAACAAGCTAAGCCCCCACACAATGAGTTATCTAAGCAAGCAGAGCCAGATTTCAGTTTTCAGGACTGTAGAGTTCTACAATTCCAGACTGGCAAAAGAAAAAAGGTAGGGGTAGTGGTGGCTTATGCCTTTAATCCAGCACTCAAGAGGCAGAGGCGATCTCTGTGAGTTCAAGGCCAGCCTGGTCTACAGAGCAAGCGCCAAACAAACAAAAGTCAGACTTTAATAATAATAATAATAGTAATAATAAATCCTCAAAACTTAATGTCAGATGGTTTTCATCACCAAATTTAACCCTTAGGAAATAAGATACAATTTTCCTAGTGTTAGGAAAGCAACACTCAACTCAACAGGATTACTCATCAAGTAATTAGGCTACTGTTAAAGCGCCCTAGCACACAATGCCTGATTTAACTCCACTCAGTTCTCTATCAGTACTTACTGATCACCATTTCCTGTAAGTCAAAAAGGAGCCATTTTATATTAGTGAATCTATAATTAACCTATCAGAAACAAGATAAACAGCAGCTTTTCTAATTTTTATTATCTCATTTTTAAAATTTTATGTGTATAGGTGTTTTGCCTGCAAATACGTCTGCGTACCACATGAATGCAGTGCCTGCAGAGGCCAGAAGAGGGTGTCAGATTCCCTGGAACTGGTGTTGCAGACAGCTGTCAACCACCAAGGGTGTGCTGAGAATCAAATCTGGGCCCTCTAGAAGGGCAGTGTGTGCTCTTAACCCTTTGAATATCTCTTTGCCCCAACTTTTCTAATTTTTCATCCTTAACCCATGGTCCACAAAATTGGTCCTCAGACCTGCTTCAAAAAAATGGAGCACAATTAAAGACACCCAAGGTTTACCTCCAGCCTCCCTTCACACATGTACACACATCTGAAAACAGACACCACATAGGTACATACGTACATACATACATACAAAACAAAACAAGACAAGACAAATAATACTTTGGGACTGGAATTGACAGTGGTTAGAAATTGCTGGAAACAAAACCAAAGATACAGGAGAATACTACTTACTGTACAGTAACTATGGAGCCTGAGTTATCACAAACTACTCAGAAAGTGGATCTACGATAATCCTCAAACCATGAGGATTATTTCTTCTTATATAACAATGCAAAAAGTTGGTTTCTGAAGTAGGAGAAAACCTTTAAACAACCACATGCACAGAATTTTCATTTATAGTACTGAGTGCCAACCTGGAACTCGGCATAGTGCTTATGATAGTTTTCACTTGGACGGACACGGCTTCAACATTATGCTAAGCTTTGTGCAAGCAACAGGACTCTTGCTCCAAAGAAACCAAGACTTAGGTGATCACAGTGAAGCAAAGAGAAGAAAGATACCAACAACACACCACACGAGACTCAATTTATTTAAAATCTTCAATTTTCAAAAATAGCTGATAATTTAGCAGGAGGCTAAGGCCGTAACAGCCCACCACCTACCAATGTGCTATGGTCAGATCTAGTCTTGTACAGGTGACCACAGTGAAGCTGCTGTGAGTTCACGACTGAAATGGCTGTGACATGGGTGGTACTTTTCTAAAAAACATGGTATTTCAAATCTCAAGTCAAATCTAACTTTAAATGTATGATTTTCCATAAAAGCCCATTTTAAGGGTAAATGGAAATTTCTAAGCTATAAAATTCTTCAAGTCTAATGTTCTGAAATGAATTAACTGCAGAAGTCTTTTATGGGCAAAAGGTAAACTACTAAGCCCAATAACCCAACAAGCTGAGTTCAATCCCTCAACCCATTGCTGGAGGGAGAACAGATTCCCCAACGCGATCCTCTGACCACCAAACCTGTACTGAGAATATACATACACCGACAAAAAACATTTATAACTGAGATCAAAGTGATTATATTATTTAAGAAATAAGGCAACGGTTCTATTCCCATTTCTCTGCTGCTGCTTGAATCCAAACAGTAGATTTTTTTTTAACAAAATGTTATTTTAAGTGTATGAGTGTTTGTCTGCCTTGCATGCATTTCTGTGCACTTCTTGTGTGGCTGGTACTTGAGGAGGCCAGGGCATTGGATCCCCTGCAACTGAAGTTACAAACAGATGTAAACCACCATGTGGGGGCTGAGAATCAAACACGGGTTCTCTGGAAAAGCAGTCAGTATTCTTAACCACTGAGCCATCTCTTCAGCCCCAAATTTAATAGTTTGTTCTTTTTGTTTTTTTAAACATACAGACTGAATTAAAGATCTCCCACCATCCATCCATCCATTCATCCATCTTTCTTTCTTTTGAAAGTTATACTGTTTAGGGCCAGGTGTGTGGACACATGCCTTTAATCTCGGCACTTGGGAAGCAGAGAAATGCAGATCTCCATGAATTCAAGTCTAGCCCGGTCTACAAACTGAGTTCCAGGCTAGTGAGACCCTGTCTCAAAATTAACAAAAAGTTTATTGTATAAAGGAAAGTACATTACAGAATAGACAAGCATATTTTAATATATCAAAGCCATGTCATTAGATGATGACAACAGAAGCAGACGCTGTCTGGGTAGCAAAGGCACAGACATGAGATTCCGGTACCAGATCTCAGGACATCAGAAAACGTAACACCAGCCTTGCATCAACCTGTATTCATTCAAATACTTAGCAAAATACGTTCAGCTGTGGAGGAGGTGGTAGCACAGATTGGTTAAGAGTCAGTGTGACAATAACACAAAGGAAATAAGCAATGAACAAATTCTATGACATAAGAATAGCAGGAAATAAAGTAATAGAAAGATTGAGGGGCAGGATCCCACAGAGCCTTCTAAGCCTAAAACCTTTATACTGAACTCAGTGAAATGAGGATTTCAGCAGAGGAGTGACATCACTGACTCATGTTTGAGTAAGATCCTTCAGGCTGCTTATGTTAATAACAAATGCAGGGGCTGATGGTTCTCAGACAGTAATTTAGAAGAGATAATGGTGACTTGTATTGGCAGTGGGTATGGTTAGATTCTAGATACTTTGAAGATAAGATGATTCTAGAGGAACCAAGGATGACTATAGATAGAACAGATGTTGAAAGACTTGAGTTCAACTTGAGTCATGTTGAGTTTAAGATGTCTGTTAAACATCCAGTGGAGACAGCAAGAAGGCAGCTGAATATAAGACTGCAGAGGTCAGGAGAGAGGTACAGACAGGACATTTAAAGCTCTACCACCAGAGTGAGGAATCAAAGTGCCAAGAACTAATCAGGGATTCCAACATTAAGAGGAGGAACCTGTAGAGACTGAGCACAAGTACCTAGGAATTAGGAGGAAAAGAACAAAGTGTGGTTCCCTGGAAAGAGCATCAAGCTGGCAGCAGCCCACTGTGTCAGATGTCGAAGCCAGAACAAGGAAGAGACAGCAGCCACCAGCTACTGGATTTAAACCCAGAAAGGTCACTATGACGCTTACAGAAGCAGTTTTCAAAGAATGGTAGAGGGAAGGCAAGAAGGGCTGAAGATAACAAGGACAGACTGCAGTCTCAGGAAGTTTGCTGCAAGAGTAAATGGGGTGGTGCAAATAGGAAGTGCAGTTGAAGCTTTTAAAGGCTGTTTTAGGGTATGTTTTTATGTGCCATGGCAGCAGTCCAGTAGGTAAGAAAGGAAATGGCTGAGACGATAACCCAGTGTAAGTTAGAAGCTGTGTACTCCAGTGGAGACACTCTTCAGGCCAAAGCAGAGATAGTTGAGAACTAGGAGGCAAATGCAGTGACAATAGGGAGGCACACTGAGCAGGACAGGCTGCAGAAGCACTCTTGGTTCAGACAGCTCTACAAAGCAAACAGCACTGGTGTGCAACACCATCTTACTGACCCTTTCATGCAGAACTCAGAGTGCTTTCTGTTACAGGTGCTCTTCCCTGTTTCCACACAGCCAGGCCACAAAGCCCTACCATCTGCTAGCAGTACCCAACCTTACTTAAGGGTTTTTTTCTTTAGAACTATTCCAGCCTGTTACCTGCTTCTGTGAAGGTGGACCTCAGACCCTTGACTCAACACATGTGAGATTCACCAGTAAAATGTGGCAATCAGGAAAGTGTTAGTGAGCTATCAGCCACATATTTAGACTTCTAAATGTCAGAAGGCTCATTTATACGATGTTAAACCACATCAAATTTTACATGTAAAAATGAAACACACTTTTCACAGGAGACCTGGACTCATGTAGAACAATACAAATGCTCATACTACTTACCAACAGTGGTCACAGGAGGCTGGGAAGGGTACTGGGAGCTTGTTGTGGCAGGGTATGGGCCAGCAGGTGGGTAAGGACAGCCAGGATAAGCACTACAGGAAAGAATATCAAATGTGAAGATGACCCAACACTGAGGTACTATGAGAACCCCACTGAGGAAGTTAAGCTTGACATATTATATTCCCAATTCATGAACTTACAGTTTTAGAGATGAAGGTGTTTATTCAAGGAACAGTATATGCAAATTATACTAATGACACTGGGTTTACAGTAAACTGTAGGGCCAAGCATGGCAGTGTGTGCCAACAATCTATGAAGGAGGCTGAAGCAAGAGGGTGCTTTGAGTACGCGGTCAGGGGCTGGAGAGTGTGCCCAATGGTTAAGAGTGCTTACTGTTCTTGCAGAGGACCCAGGTTCGGTTCCCAGCACCCACATGTTGCCTCACAGCCACCAGTAACTCTAGCTCCAGGGGATCCAACACCCTCTTCTGATCTTTGTGGGTACCAGACATTCATATGGTGCACAGAGATTCATGCAAACAAATCACTCATACACATTTAAAGAAAAAAAAAAATCAGGTGTGGTGGTGGTGGTGCATGCCTTTAATCCCAGCACTTGGGAGGCAGAGGAAGACGAATCTCTGAGTTTGAGGCCAACCTGTTCTACAAAGAGAACTCCAGAACAGCCAGGACTGTCTCAAAAACAAAGAGATGAGGCTAGTTTGGGCAACATAGTGAGACTCTATCTCAGAAAACGAAAAACAAAGAAGTCAACCTACAAAACAGCCTGACAATGTAGCTCACACCTATAATCTCAACATTTGGGAGGCTGTGGTGAGTTCTAGACCAGCTGGAGAAATGGTTCAGTTGTTCTTGTAGAAGACCCAGGTTCAATTTCCAGCACCCACATGGTGGCTCGAAACTGTCTGTAGCTCCCGTTTCAGGGGATCCAAAACACTCTTCTGACCTCTGAGCACCAGGTATGCAAGTGATGCACAGACATACACAGGAGAAAAACACTCATACACATAAAATAAATACACCTTTAAAAAAATGTGAGCTCCTATATCAAATAACCCCCCGCCCCCCAAAAATAGTAAATGGTCAAATGTTCTTGCTTGGCTGTGATTATATACGGTTACCTTCACAGAGGCAGAAACTACTACAATATTCCTAAGGACAAGACCCCAATAGTAACAGAAGAGTAAAATTTTCTATTCTAATTTCTAGTCTATTAGAGAATGACAGTATTTAAATTTTGTCTGCTGCTTATTGGTAACCTTCAAAACTTTCAAACATTTAATCTGAAAGCAAATCTTTACAAAATTTAAAAAACTTGTTTATGGGTAGTTTGTGTCATTTGTGTATTCTAAAAAATAGTCTTAAATTTGGGTTCTGGAAAATCCAAAGTTTCTTTGTAAATATTTATTTGTATTTATCTTACTTAATGAGACAGGGTCTTACTATGTATCCTTCGCTAGCCTGGAATTCATAAAGATCCACTTGCCTCTGCCTCTGGAGTGCTGACGCCCAGCTATTTTTACTTTATGTGTGTACATGTGTGGGTGCCAGTGGAGGCAAAAGGGAATGCTGGACCCCTTGCTGCTGGAGTTCCCAGTTTGTGTGCTGGGAACCAAACTCAGGTCCCTCGGGAAAAGCAGAAAGTACGTGTAACCAATGAGCTATTTCTCTAACTCCTATAAACTTCTCAAAAAGGAAAAAGCAAGCATTTCAAGGCCCCAAACCAATCAAGCTCACTGTCATTACCAACCCCAACCCCATCACCTCTCTCTCTCTGATAAATAAATCTGTGCCAGGCGGTGGCGGCACACGCCTGTAATCCCAGCACTCGGGAGGCAGAGGCAGGTGGGTCTCTGTGAGTTAGAGGCCAGCCTGGTATACAGAGCTAGTCCAGGACAGGCTCCAAAGCTACAGAGAGAAACCCTGCCTCGAAAAAACAAAAAAAAAAAAAAAAAACAAAAAAAAAAAACAAAAACCCAAAACCAACCAACCAACCAAAGAAACAAAAACCAAATCTGCATTTCTCTAGACAACCTAAAACTATTTTGGAATTATATGCATACCATCTACCACAAAATGTCACCAATAAGCCACAAATGGCAGCCCAGGCCTATAATTCAAGGCTGAACTAGGATTATGAATCTACAGAGCCAGACCTACCTCAAAGAACACCAATAAACCAACCTTTAACTGAATTTCCACTAACTTTATTTAATTCCCCAGCTAGCATTATTTTGATTCCAAACATAACAGAATTTTCATTACCTGGGATTGGGAGGGTATCCAGATGGATATGCGGAGATTCCACTCGGCATGCCTGGCATGTAGGAGGCTAAAAATAATTTTTAACATTTGAAAGTCATACGCACAGTCCTAAATATAAAGGCTGTAGAGTAATATACATCACTGTCAAACCACAGCAAAATTCCACACCAAGAATCCAACCTCAGGCTCAAAACAAAACCAACATCAGCATTTCTTTAAGGAACTAACAGTTCTTTAAGGAATAAATGTTTTGAAGTCATTTAATTCCCAAATCATTAAACATGAGTGACAACACTCACTCAAATCCCAACAAGAAATGACTAGCAGACAGGTCAATCTGGTCAGCTCTATAGCCTCATATTCATCTGTAATTTAGAAGGTAACGCTGGCTCCATTTGCTCCAAGACCTGCTACTTAGGAGGTAATCTGCCCCTGCATCTACAAAATTTTGGGACAGTGAAGACCATGTTGACTAAAGATTTGCACTGTTGGTTTTGTTGGCTTGTTTGAGAACCTGACACTCCAAATCAATGTAAGAAATCCTATAAAAAACTTACATCCACACTCATCTAGACCGGTTAAAAAAAGCTTGGAAATGCTAGGGGGAAAAGGTAAAAGCCATTAGCCTTCAAGAATGCTTCATTTATTCAGACCCACATAAGGTCAGTGGCGCCAAAGGCTAACTTTGGCTTCGATGGAAAAGGACTTGCCCTCAGAGCCAATTTTACTCCAACTTTCCTTATTAGATACAATGGTGAATCAGCACTTAAGTCAACAAACAAATGTTTTATTGCCTTCTATGTGGCAGGAACAGGGATTTGATGGAGGGGAGATGGAGAAAGGGAAAAAGAAAGAAGAGAAGAGAAGAGGATGATAAGAAGGGAAGGCACTAGACGAGAAGGAATCCTTGGCCACATAGTGCTAGAATCTAGTTGGGGCCATAAAGAGTCACAAGTAGCTATGTTCTATTAATTGTGCCGACAGGGAAAGCAGAGTGCTATCTACGGGATCATCCAGGAAAGGAGCTAATCTAAATCTAAGAGGTACAGTAAACAGAAGTGATCTAGTAGAGGAATGGCAGATGACGCTCAAGAAAAGAGACATGGAGCCTTCAAAGAATGACCTAGAGGACAGAATATAAGCAAGTGGGAGAAGTACACTGGGCTGCTATCAACAACAGGCTTGGAAGCCTTTACCAGCCCAACATATCAGAGTTCATGCCTTCTTGTTAGGATGTATCAGCAGATGCTGGAATACTTTCCCTAAGTATAACAAAGGATGAAATTCAGTATTTAATTAAAAAACAAAAACAACCCCCTCCCAAAGCTCCCAAAATGTCACAATTCCATTCCACACATAGACGCTTTCCAAGCAGGAAGCACAGTTGACATTTATGAGTATCTCTTAGAAAAGGCGATTCCACTGTTATGTATTAGCAACACACAAGGTCAGTATCACTCACTTCCATGCTAGTTTTTCCAATGTACAAACCAATATCTCAGAGTAGTAATTTCTTCATAACTATAAGCAATTTTCCTTTTCTTAAAAACTGGTTACTTCAGGGCATGCGCGCGCGCGCGCACACACACACACACACACACACACACACGTGCACACACACACACACACACACACACACACACACAGTTTGAGGGACTAGAAAAATGGCTCAGTGGTTAAAAGCAAGTATTGCTCTTATAGAGAACCTGAGTCCTACTCTTACTACCCACACTGGACAGCTCACAAGTGACCGCAACTCCAGTTACAGAGGATCTGATACCTCTGGCCTTCTTAGGCACCTGCACTCATGCGCACATACCCACATAAACACATGAATTAAAATAAATCTTTTTAAAAAATAAAGTTTGGATATAATGCTGGCTTTAATTTTAAGTGTCTGCGTGTCTTGCCTGCAATTACTTATGTGCTCCATATGCATGCCTGGTGCCTGCGGGGTCAGAAGAAGGCATTGGATCTCCCAGAAGTAGAATTATAGATACTTGTAAACTTCCATGTGGGTCCTCTGCAAGAGCAACAGTATTAAGTGCTAGGCTGTCTATCCGGTCCCATAATGCTGACTGTTTAAAGACTCGGTGTCTCTATGCTGCCCAGACAGGTACTGAACGCCTAGGCTCACACAATTCTCTTGGCTAAACCTCCAAAGTCTTTGGAACTACAGGCACACATTACTGGTTTTTTGTTTTGTTTTGTTTTTTTCGAGACAGGTTTTCTGTGTAGCTTTGGTGCCTGTCCTGGATCTCGCTCTGTAGACCAGGCTGGCCTTGAACTCACAGAGATCCACCTGGCTCTGTCTCCCAAGTGCTGGGATTAAAGGTGTGTGCCACAGCAGCCTGGCTATTTACTTGTTTTTTTTTTTTAACCATCTTGTGACATGACTCATTATTCAAAAATTACCCTGAAAGAGATAAAAAATGTTCTAAGTAATGATTTCTCAACAATTAAATATTTATTCAAATATGTATCAAAGCCTCTTGGCTATTACTTAGGATGTGTATGGGCACAATCCAGACCTTTGTTTATAGACATACTTGATGATAATGTTAATGTCTAAAATGTTATTAAAATTGGACTAGATGGACAGTACAGTGGTCTCTTAGTGATTTACTTAAACTAGCTCTTCAGTGCTTGATGAGACAGTGAGTGTGAAACTTGACTGCAACACTGACTAGTGTGGTTTCTTTCTGGAATACTGTACTTCCAAAACCAATGTGAAACTGAAAGAAATACAGAAACGTTCCCTCTGTCTTAAGTGGTAACTAAATCTGAACAAATAAATGAGGGGATCAGACTAGAAAATATCTGGCACTTCAAACTTAAAACATTCAGTCAATAGGACTTACTAAGACAAAAACAATCACTAACATCCTTAACAGAGGAAGCACTGTCCTAAAGCCAAGCTTACTCTGGGAGGGACAGGAAGGAGAGGAAAGGAGTCACTTCTTTTACATTCCCATTCTGCCCATGGATCAAGATACTCTTCAGGAAAAACAGATTAAAAACAAGAGAATGAATGACTTTAGGTAATGGAGATAAAGCTCAGTCTTCAAAGAGAAGTTTGTCAGAATCACAGCTTAAAACACCATAAAAACAGTACAAAACAAAAATGTCCAAACAAGTAAGTACAACCAACTCCCAATTACCCAGGATGATTCTGAAGTAGCAGCAAGAATCATTTACATAAACAGAACAGGGATAGAGCTGTCCCAGGGGCAGACCAGTACTGTCCCCATGCCCTCATCCTTCCAACAAGGTAGTCACAAATTGGCTGTACCGTAGAGAAGCAACCCAGAGCTAGATGTTCAATTGTGTATACCCAAACTAGCTCAAGGGAATGAGCTAGTTCACTGCAATTAATTCTCTACAACACTGATCCTGGAGTCACAGAGAGACCTCAGGCTACCTTTCAAATTACATCTGCTTTCTAGGTAGTCAAATAAGGCTTTTCCATGGCATGCATAATTTAAAACTTCTAGCTCTATTTGGCATCTTCTCTTCCACTCTGGAATCCAGAACATCCACACTTTGATTTCTACCCACAGATAGAAGCCCAAATGCCAGTCTTTGGTAGGAACCTGTATATGCGGACATGGGGCCTCAGGATATCTCCCAAAACTCCACTAACATGACAAGCTAAAAAGCAAAGTAAGATTATTTTAAGAGTTTTACAAGGCTTCATTTTGTTTCTGCAAATTTTAAAATGAGCTCTTAGTTGTACTTACTATTTGGTGGCCCTGTTGCTGTGTATGGTGGGTAGGATGCAGAAACAGTGGGACGGGAGAACACCGGAGGCTCCTCTCCAAATATCACAATCATGATCTGAATAAGCTCCAGCAACTCTGACCGTGGCTAAAAAAAAAAAAAAAAGGGGGGGGGGACCCCCCAAGCTATAATTATTTCTCAATAAATAGAAGAGTTTGGCATTTTTTTTCTGTAGTTGTTGCTGTTGTAAGTTTTAACTCAGTCGGACACTCTTGATTCTCCTGGCTTCTTATTACTAGACATGTGTGCACAAGCACATGCACCAGTATGTGCGGAGCTCAGAAGATAACTCTGCAGTCAGTTCTCTGCTTCCACCTTAACTCAGTTTAGGGATCAAACTCATGTCACCAGGCTTGTGTGGCTGGCCCCAGAAATTTTCCTGAACATACAATGTTCACATCAGACAACGGGTTACACAAGAGCACAGAAACACGTTTGTATCTTCTTCACCCACATCTCTCTTTTTGGTGTAGTGATCACTTGTGAAAAAGTATAGAGCAGGCATAAGCCTTCCAGAAACAGCAACTAGTGAGGATCACCTCAATAAATGGACTGGGCCAGCTCAAGGCCAGGCTCTCACAAGCTCATTCTATCTCCGAGTTCTCCCTCTCAAGATAAATGTGATGGTTAATTTTGGTTGTCAACTTGACTGGACCTGGCATCCAATAACAGAGAAGACCCTCCCCGAACAGGCAGAACCCTCTCATGTCAACCCAGCTACAAAAAGGTCAGAGAGTAAAGCAGCATTGCTCTTTCCTACCCGTCTTCCACTTCTTGCTTGTGAGTACACGTATGTATCTACCCCACTACCACCACCGCTGCTGATATCTCCTCTGACACTGGAACCCAGCTTCTTCGGCTTCCTAATGCAGACTGACAACTACTGGATCTCCACAGACTGGGACTGACTGCTGAAATATCCATCCTCATGGACTGAGGAGCTCCTGGGCTCTCAGCCTAGCCAGTGTACAGATCGCCACTGTTGGTTTACCCAACACCATCACACAAACCAATCTCATAAGTCTCCTTTGTGGGGCTGGAGAGGTGGCTCAGAGGTGGCTCAGCAGTTAAGAGCACCTGTTACTCTTGCAGAGAACCTGGGTTCAGTTCCCAGCACCTACATGGTAGCTCACAACTGACTGCAACACCAGTTTCATGGAATCTGAGGCCCTCTTCTGGCTTCCACAGGGACCAGGCACACATGTGGTGCATATATACACCCAGGCAAAACATTTATATACAAAAAATAAAAATAAATCTTAAAAAAAATCCTTCTTTTGTAAGATACTCGTTGTATTGGTTCTGTTCCTCTAGAGAACACCAACACAATATAGGCTTCTGGGTTATTTGTCGTACAAATACCGCTCTGCCAGTTACACTATCAGCGGCAGAAACACAAGCTGTTATCCTTGACAGCAATTCTCTGAAGAATAAGTGCACCTTTTTTTTTTTTTTTTTTTTTGCTTTTCGAGACAGGGTTTCTCTGTGTAGTTTTGGACCCTGTCCTGGAACTCACTCTGTAAACCAGGCTGGCCTGGAACTCACAGAGATCTGCCTTCCTCTGCCTCCTGAGTGCTGGGATTAAAGGCGTGTGCCACCATCACCCAGTGTACCTATTTTTAAAAATGATATTCTACTTCTGAACTTTGTCTGTTAGATTCTGTTACAGAACCTTTTTAGCTGGTTAGTATTACAGCTCATGTCTGTCATCTTAGGACTTAAACTTAGGCAAAATGAATCTCTACAAGTTTGAGGCCAGTCTGGATTACAAACAAAACAAAACAAAAAACAACTACCAGGCCAGGTGGTGGTGGCTCATGCCTTTAATCCCAGCACTAGGGAGGCAGAGCTAGGCAGATCTCTGTGAGTTCAAGGCCAGCCTGGTCTACAGAGAGAGACCCAGGACAGGCACCAAAACTACACAGAAAAACCTTGTCCAAAAACACCCAACCACCAACAAAAACCAAACAAAGGAATAAACAAGAGCCTTTTCTAAATGCCTCAGTTCAGGGACTAGTCCACTCACTGTCTAAACTTACCTACTGTCCTTGGAATCTTCCCTGAGTGTAAACTGAAGACAGACGCTAGTGAGCAGAACATACATGCAATCACTTCCAAGAACCACATAATAGCCAGGTGGTGGTGGTGCACACCTTTAGTCCCAGCACTCAGGAGGCAGAGCCAGGCAGATCTCTGTGAGTTCAAGGCCAGTCTGGTCTACAAAGCATATCCAGGACAGGCACCAAAACTACACAGAGAAACCCTGTCTCGAAAACCCCCCCCCCCAAAAAAAAGAAGAACAAGAACCACATAATACTTACATGTTTCCAATCATGTAGATAAGGTAGGTAGATTTTCCCATTTGCATCTACATGCTTTCCTGTTTTAATAGTCATTGAACTAGTAGGCTTAACAAAACAGATAGGGGGATTATATGGGTATGTGTCCAGCAGCCACAGGCATATTGGAATATTATATGTATTACCTGAGAGAGAAGAAGAAACCTCAATTACTCTTTTATCATTTTGCAGCAGTATAATATATGAGGCTGAGAGAAACAAACACCATTACCACTATCACCAACGGCGTTATTTATCTTTTAAAATTTAAGATGCTTCTTAGAGCTTTCTTTGGTTTGCAAGCCACACCTGAAAGGTGAAAGTGCTGACTGCTTATTGCTGGACAAGGTTCTTTTGACTCAACTTCTGCTGCTTGACTCTTGTCATTCCGCTAAAAAACCTTGGTGGGAAAGGAGAAAGAAGCCAGTCTCTATCTCCAACGGTCAGCAGACGTCTTGATGTGTCTTCTACCAGACCCATGTTTAGGGCAGTTTCAGTGGTAATTACTCAGAATCAGTGTTGTTACCCTCTCCTCTTGGTTATGAAATAGAATCCCAGTAGAGAAATTTGACTACTTGTAGTCAAATGGAGGATCTCAAAAGATGCAATAGTCACCACATTAAACATAGACCAGTCTTTAGTGCGCTCAAATGTTCTAAGCAACCATTTCAACACTGAAGGAACTTACACGTGCTTCACCTTTACAAAGTTTCAGCACAAAAAAAATATGTAAGCATGTTTCACCTAAAGAAATCAGATGCTAATGGAGCTTCTGATTTTTTTCTCAGCCCTCAGACACACCTACAATGTGTAACTCTAACACATAAAGCCTTAGGTTTATTACCAACATCCAGAATTCCCTGCTTTTTGGAAAAAAAAACAAAACCCTACAGTAACTTGGACCTGTGTGCTATGACCCATGAAGAATGGGTGAGGAAAAAAAGCAGGCTTACTTGAGATAAAGTCAATATTCACACACACTTCCACAACCTGCATCCCTCACCAGATCTCATGCCCCAGTGCAATGGTGAAGTTAGTAATTAGGCTTATGCTCATCACAGATGCTCTCAGTTAACTGTTTATCCCCTAGGACCATGTCAGCCACAAATGACTGACAAGTGTCATCATCCCTGTGATCTTCCTATGTGCCCTTCTTCTCCTTTTTAATCTCACAGCACAGCAATCACAGAACTGCTGTGTAATGTCCCCCACAGGATCATGTTCTAAACTCTCCTTTCCCAGATGATGGCAATATTCTGGGGTCTAGGTCACAGAACTAGGTCATTAGGGGAGGGCCTTTGAAGGCTGTACTGGCCTCTGGCCCCAGCCCCTCTCTCTGGGGACATATATGTCCTAGCTAGCCACAAGGAATAAACAAACACAACTGTCCCAAAGCAGAATAGGCTCTTAAGAACTGAATGCTCGCTCATCATTTACTACTTAGCAGACAGTTGACTGATTAACAGAGACTAGTCATCCAAACGCATCATTACCAATAGTATAACCATAAATAACAGGTGCCTTTTACTGTTTGCTTAGTACATACCAGGCTGCGTGACAAGCCTTACATGTATCACTTCCATGAACTGTCAGTACTTGAGCTAGGTACTAGTCCCCAAATGCTGTGGATGTCCATGGTCACAAAATTCAGATGCACAGTAGGAAGTGAAATCTAATTCTGTCACAACTTTAAAGCACCACCTTACCGATACACAGTACAGCATCCCATGGTCAGAAAGGGGTGAATGGTGAGAGAGGCTGAACTAGCAGACACCTAAAGATCCCTCTACAGTGCTATGATTCCATGAAACATCAAGTTCCATCTGTATTGTGGGACACTTGTTTGTTGTTATATCTTGACACAGAAGTTAACTCAAAATGAAACAAAACTGTGAGGTGGTGTTGCTAAATAAAGTTGAATTAGAACTGAAGTTAAAAACCTCTGTTTTGTCAAGAGGGCCATTAGAAAGTAAATTCAATGTACTTTTAACTCCTTGGCAGCATGTTCTTGTCAGCAGATACATCTACCATGAAAACATAAATAAGTTCTTTACCTCTGTAACGCACAGGAATTGTTCCAGTGAGGTTCACCAGCTCCCTGGAACTGCCATCATTAAAAACTGAAAGGAAAAAACAAAATGTAATCACAAGCATTTTTGTAGAGATCATCACGTAAGTTGCTCTTTCAGAAACACCAGTTAACTATGGAATGAAGTTAACTTGTCAGTGTTCAATAATAAAACTCCTTTGTTGACTCACTTATGTAAAAAGCTTTGGGTTACTTGTGAAACTAGATCTGAGTGCTGCATTCCCAAATATGAGCTTTTGGTCTCCAGCTAACACGATTCTAAGCCCATTTAAACATCACTCTAAAGAGCCAGGCAGTGGTGGTAAATGCCTTTAAATCCCAGCACTTGGGAGGCAGAGGCAGGTGGATCTGAGTTGGAGGCCAGCCTGGTCTACAGAGCAAGTTCTAGGACAGTAAGGGCTGCACAAAGAAACCCTGTCTTGAAAAAACAAAAACAAACAAAAAACCCACAATATTCTGAAGTTTTCTGAGCTGTAGGCCTGAGATGGATGCCACTGATTATGCCAAAATTATATTGCCAATAAAGTTATGTTTAACAATCTCAAGAATAAATATATCAGTAAAAAATAAAAATCACCATCAAGGCTGAGTATATAACTCAATGGAGCACTTGTAGTGCCACTAAAAAGGAAGAAGAAGTCACTGACAAATGATGCCATACTAAAAGCTAACCTCCCATCATTTCGTTTTAGAAACCCCCACTCACTGTGGCTGGGGACGTGGCCAAGTTGGTGGAGTGCTTGCCTAGATGCCTGAAGCCTTGGGTTCCAATCATCAGCACTGCATAAATTGGGCATGGTGGCACACGCCTATAATCCTAGTGCTTGGAAGGTCAAGACAGGCGAATCAGAAGTTCAAGACCATCCTCATTTACACAGAAATCCTGTCATTCTCAATCCCAAGGTGGAATCAAAATACAGTATTGAAAATAGAGGTGTCTCTACAGTTAAATACAGACATGCTCTTTCAACATGTATTTCTACTTTATGTGTGTGTGTTTTGCTTGCATGTATTTAAGTGGACCACGTATGTACGTACTCATGGAGGACAAAAAAAAGCATTGGATCCCCCGGAACTAGAGTTACAGGCTGTTGTGAACTGCCATGCAAATGCTAGGAATTAGACATGAGTCCTCTGGAAGAGCAGTAGGTGCTCTTAACTGCTGGGTCATCTCTCCAACCCACGTACCACATTTTCCTTTTTCTTTTTCTTTTTCTTTTTCTTTTTTTTTTTTGTGACAGGGTTTCACTGTGTAGCCCTGGCTGACCTGGAACTCACTGTGTAGATGAGGCTGGCCTCGAATTCACAGAGATCTACTCGTTTCCCTAGTGCTGGGATAAAAGGCATGGTCTGCCACCACCCAGCTATTTTTTTCACTTCTTTAAAAAAAAAAAAAATCTTTATGTGTATGGGTGTTTTGCCTACACATGTCTGTGCTACGTGCATGCTTGGAGTCCACAAAGGCCAGAAAAGGGTGGCAAATTACTTGGAACTGGAGTCACAGACAGTTGTAAGCTGCTGTGTGGGTGCTGGGAATGGAAATGAACCTGGGAGCCTTTTCTATCTTTTGCATAATTTGTGTTAAATGCTTTATTTCTAACAATTGTTTGGAAAGAACACTATCACACAGGCAAAGGCTATAATGTGGATTTGTAGAAGGGTACAAGGTCCACGTTGTTAAACATGCAGGCTTTTTTCTTTAACAGAAGAAAGTAGCACTTGTTTACATGGAAGACTGGAATAGATACTGTTTGATGACCCGGTGATCTCGTTAGTCTGTGGAGCCAGTTCTCACCCAAGTCCCCTAGAACTCTGAGCACAGTTTCTCAGTCACTAGAACTCAACCTCATGAAAGAGGTCCTATGCACTTTACAAAATAGTTTGCTATTATGCTTATTACAAACCCTTCCTCCCTAGGCCCTTGTCCTGAGCACTGTTTCTCAGTGAACAGAACCCATTCCTGTGGAAGAGGTCATAGGTGCTCTGCAAAAGACAAGTACTTTGCAAGGGAGTTTAGATGTAGTCATTCCTTAAGCTTTGTTGTGATATCATGAAGAAACTTTTTTTTCCAAAGTTTTACTGTATTTAAATATGTAAAAAATAAACCCCTTGGCATTAGACTCAAGAAGTTTGAACCAGCCTGGCCAAGTAGTGCTGAACCAACTTTCATTTTTGCCTCTCCACAGAACAGTTTGCTGCCAGCTGTGAGGCTTGTAGGGATCCCCACATGGATTCAATATGAAACACCCTTCAAAGGCTCTGTGTTGAAGTCTTGGTTGCCTACTGATGGGCTTTGGAGAGGTGACTGGACATTAAAACCACAGTCTCAGCAGGGAATCAATTTACCAAAATGTTCATAGTGATGACATTCCTAGAAGGCAGTGGACCAAGCTGGAATATCTCTCTCTCTTCCTTTGCTCCCTTGCTTTATCAGGTGAGCAGCTTTCCTCCACCATATCCTTCTGCCATGATGCTTGGTCCCACCTCAGCCCCACAGCAATGGAGTCAAGAGATCACTGACTGAAGTCTGAGACTGAGCCACAGCCTCTTTCCTCTTTTAAGTTGGCTGACTTTCCCAGATAATCTTTCAGTGAGAAAGACTGACACACGCTATAACAAACAAGATAGCACATACAACCACACTGGCAACACCAGCTCTTCTGCTGACAATTGTCTAATTTTGTGCATTTTAAAGTTAGAATATGTTCTTGGGCAGAATGACTTATGCCTGTAATTCCAGCACTTGGGGACACTGAGACAGGAGGATCACCATGAGCTCAATGACAGCCTGAACCATGTATTAAGTTCCAGGACAGCTTAGGCTAGAGTTAGACCTCATCTTAAAATCAAACGAAACAAAAATATTCATGGGTTGGAACATTACATTTAAGTTTAGGGTGTTGTTTACTCTAAAAGTATTCTGATAATAGTTTAGATTGGGTTCAGTCATATAATGCCATATAAAATCTGTGTGATGATGCTAGAATCTACTAGTTTTGATTAACAGTCAGGTTTAGCATATAGTAAAAACTACACCTAAATACAGGGCTTATTGACACATGCCTTTAATCCCAGCACTTGGGAGGCTGAGGCAGGCTCATCTCTGAGTTGGAGGTCAGAGCCTGGCCTATTGGAGCCATGTTGAAATTAATTTTGGTAACATGAGGAGTTTCATAAGTCAATGCAAAAAAAATGAACAGAAATAAGGCAGACTGAAATGAAGGAGCTTATCCTGGGTTTGAGCGAGGGCTTCATCGTTCACCCTGTTACCTACCACCTCTCCATAGGGCCTACTGTTTTCAAAGCCCTGCAGTGAGTGTAGTTTACAAAGTCTCAGTGACAAAATCCAGTTTTCTGCCTCCAGAAGCATTCTGTGAGGACAGAAAAGACTGCTATATTTAAAAACAAAAAAACAAAACTCCAGCTGGGCCACTAAGTGGAGGCCAACCTGGGCTACAGAGTGAGTTCCAGGAAAGGAGCAAAGCTACACAGAGAAACCCTGTCTTGAAAAACCAAAAGACAAAACTCTAGATGTTACTTTTTAAGCTACAAATTTATTTTGTCTCAGTATAAAGACAAACTGGCACCTAAACTAAAGACCATCACAAAAAAAATTCTCTCTCTCTCTCTCTCAATATTTTGGAAAATAAATTAAATTATCTTTACAATTCCCTCCTATGGGCTGGAGGTACACATGCTCATACAAGGCTCTGGGTTTGTACAGAAAAACAAATATCCCCCAAGCCTAAACTTGTGTAGTATTGTATCAAAGTTTGAGACAGGGTTTCTCTGTGTGCCTGTCCTGGATCTCTCTCTGTAGACCAGGCTGGCCTCAAACTCACAGAGATCTATCTGCCTGGCTCTGCCTCCCGAGTGCTGGGATTAAAGGCATGCGCCATCACCGCCCGGCTTCAAAGTAATGCTTTTTAAGACTTGGAAGCACTCAACAGACCCTTTTTTTTCAGACTTATATTCTCCTGTTTCCTGACACTTTCGTTAGGTGTAAGTTCAACCCTTCAATTGGATACCCAACAAACTGAAAAGGAAAATAAGAAAATTGTAGCTATAAACACAAGGAACAAACTCAAACACAGTGATGGATGTTCTCGATGCATAAACTTACCATACGAATCCAATACAGGTTTGAGATCTTTGTACATAGCGATGACATTGACAGTTTGACGGACAGTTAGATCTCTGTATTTGTACTGAAAAAAAAAAAAATACAAAGTTTACTTAAAACCAATGTGCATCACTTTACTGTTTGAGTTCTTTCTTTCTTTTTTTTTTTTTTTGGTTTTTTGAAACAGGGCTCTGTGTAGCTCTGGCTATCCTGGTACTCCCAGAGACCCACCTGCTTCTGCCTCCCAAGTTCTGAGATTAAAGGCCTGCACAACCACCACCAGGATGGATTTTCTTAAAATGTTATTTTCTTTGTTAGAGTCTTCTTGAATCTTCTACTCCTCATTCACACTAACCTCAGGCTCTCATTTCTTTACTGCCACCTATGTGAACTCTTACTAGAGCTGCTCACTACTATTTTAGCACTTTTACTCAAGTTAAAAGACCCCATCAAAAGGGCTCAGTAGTTAACAGCACTGGTTATTCTTCCAGAGAACCCAGGACGGATTCCTAGCATCCACACTGCAGTTCACAAAATTGTAATTCAGTCCCAAGGGAGCCAATGCCCTCTTCTGGCTTCTGTAGCTACCAGGCACGAACAAGGTGCACGGACATAAATGCAGGCATTAGAAAAAAAAAAAAATGTTCCCATCAAAAGAATTCTTTTTTTAATGGGGTTTCCTTTTGCTGCCTAATCTGGCTTCAAAATAATGATCTGTCTCAAGTCCTGAGAAGCTGGGGAATTACAGACTACTCAAAGACTATGCTGCATTTTTCCTCTCTTTTAACGAAATTTTCCCCACACTTCACTCATTCTCAAAACTGTAGCATTCACTGTCAATATCCACTATGTTGCAACAAATCACTCACTGTATTGTTTCTCACCCTACTGGTCTCTCCTCTACTATAGAACGAGCACACTAGTTTAAGCACATATGGCAGGAGCTAACTGATCATAATACACTGACACGCACAGGTTGACAAGCTCTATCCATGCAAAGCTCTTAATTGCCTTGTCT